>NC_047158.1:16799181-17167686 GCF_009819705.1 Hippoglossus hippoglossus
TAAGATGATACTGAGGCAATCTGCTTTGCTCACCTGTTTTTTGTCGGGTAGCTCACAATCCTGGGAGAGACTGAAGGCAAACTTTGAGAGGACCCTGAGGAAACAACAACAACAGCAGACTAGTCTTTATCTGTTTTATTGGTCTGATCATGCGTCTTGCTTTTGAAACCATATTTTCAGACTACTGAATAGTGTTGTACAGATAGATAAAGATAGTGGGTGGACACAAAAGTCGGGAATTCAGAGCTGAGTTAGCCAGCACCTTATCCTGTTGAACCATCTTTAATTCGTTCAAGTTTCCACATTCTACCACTTTGAATCCTCTCGCTGAGATTTAGGATTTTCTTACCTGAGCTCACATTTGATCTGAACCCATCCAGGACTGCGCAGGAACGACCAGGGGTGATACCATTTCTCTACAGCAGCCATGCTGGAACACAACACCTCCAGCCACAAGTGTAGCACCTGCTCACTGGAGAAACAGACACACGTGTACTCAACATGTGTAGATCTGCACGTTTTAAACCTGTACTAACTGATATTCACTATAGACTGACACATGATTTCAGTCTTGTGAGTTTGGAAAACTCACTTGAGGCCGACGCAGATCAGAGACCTAAACTTGACATCCATCTGAGCGTGTGCCGTGTCGTGGCTCATGTTGACTGACTGTACTGCCTGAAAGAGTCAACAGAGGGCGCTCATGTACTTTCCACTAACCTTCACCAACTACCTTAAAGAATAATACTAATTGCTGGAAGCTGAGAAAAAAACTTTCATGTACAAAGAAAACAAATGACAAAATATTTTACTTTCATAGACTTGATGCATTTTACATTGAGCAAGATGAAAATTGCATTTGTTTTACATATTGATGACTCACTCTGTATAGCAGCTCCTCTGGTGTTAGTACTTTCCCATCTTCATCTAATCTGGTAAATGCCAAAGACAATAAATTGTTACTTTATAATATTAAACTGCTGAAGGCGAATTTCTCAAAAGCGAATTTCCCTTGTCAAACCACATTCACCCTGTGCATGTAGAAAAGAGTCAGTTCTCTATTTATGTTCTTAACAGACAATATCATCTCATCTGAATTGAGTCAAGTGAATCACTGATCACACTTGACAGAGTTTTGATGATCTGGACTCCAAACATTTTTTACAATGTGTTTCTTGCAGATTCAACAGATTATATTAAATGCTCCTGTTAATACGGAACTAATGAAAACACAATGAGTGTCTGTGTTCTACCTGTAAGTTTTACAAAGCACCAGTCTTGAGTAGACAG
The DNA here is from genome assembly GCF_009819705.1 of Hippoglossus hippoglossus. Taxonomy (NCBI): domain Eukaryota; kingdom Metazoa; phylum Chordata; class Actinopteri; order Pleuronectiformes; family Pleuronectidae; genus Hippoglossus; species Hippoglossus hippoglossus. The sequence goes on from NC_047158.1 coordinate 16,800,472, forward strand.
AGTTGAAGTCCCTCTCCACCTCTCTACTGGCCGCCTGAGAGAAAACCAGAAGAGGAAGAATGATAAATATGAAATTTAAACAACAGTGTGCAATATGCTTCCATGTGCACTAAAAAGAAGTTCTCCTACCTCCTCTATGTATAACCAAGGGTGACAGGGCCCTCCCAGTATAGACGGCTTCTTGAGACCATGCTGAAAAATGGCCTTAAGTGCCGGACACAATGTGCCTCTGGCCAGGTCTGTCACTGCCTCTGTCACAGAGTCATCACCTGCTAATGAATACTGGAGACAGATGAGAACACCAGTCAACGATTAGGACACTTGAATTTGTATTCAGGGTGTTGGAATGTGGACATGAAGAAATAAAGAAGAAAACAGACAAACATCACATGGTTCAACGGAAATGAAGTGGCCTGAAGCCAAATGCAGAATCAAGCTCAAAAGTAATTTGTTCTTTACCTCTTTGCTTCTTTCATCAAGGATCTCCACAAACTTCGCTGGAAACCAGCCTGTTACAAAGCATACAAATGTAAGTCAAATGAGCTGCATCACAGTATATACAAATCAAATATCCGGATGGCAGTAGTTCCAGACGAGGCGGACACACACCTCTGAGGCCGTTCAGGTCCCCAACCCAACAGTGTTCATCCTTTTGTGAGATGATCTGAGGGAGAAAGATAAAAACCCTCGGATAAGTATTAAGGTGATGAGTGTCACGCACAGTTGTCATGAGTGGAAACATCAAGACATGTATTCTGTGTAAGTAAAGACTCACAGTGATGATGTCATTCTTTCTGAAGCCCAGTTCGTCGTCATCGTGTCGCTCGAAATCCAGCAAAGCCTTTGCCCGTCTCCGCCGGTTACGGGACACAACAAGGAAGTTTTCATGGTCTCGCTGGTGGCTCTCCATGGAGTAGTCAGGAGTCAGGTCCTAGAGAGACAAGGTGGGACGTCAGGTAACAATGAACTCAAATAATTCAGGATTAATAGGCATCTTTACTAATAGCTATAAGAGGTAGGTTTTCCTATTTCGGTTGATTCTCAGTCCACAACAAGACACACTGTTCTCGCATTGACGTGTATGAACTCACAGTGCTGGAGTGACGCGGGTCCAAACAGTGGAAGTGCTCTGCAGTACGGGTTATGGCCTCTCGCAGGGCAGCGACCAGCTCCGTCTGCTTTATGTTCTTAGATTTTAGAGCATCTGCCTCATCCTCCCCAAACAACAGGGAGCTCAGGGTGGACTTCCTGCGCAGCGACTGTCTTCTCACCACCTGCTCATAAACAAATACAAAGTGAATTATTTGTTTTGTATTACTTTAACAAATTAAATAAAAAAAAGTTTTTATCACAGCTAGAACAGAACCTTGACACCAACTGACCTTGTTGAGATTTGTGTTGTGTGTTGTGTTGTTCCCATTGCTGAGCTGTGCCTGTTCATTTAGGATATAGGCTTGGTGCTTGTGTCGGTGGGCGTCCAGAGTTTCCTGGGACAGTGTCCCTGCGAGCCTCATAGCTTCCCCAAGTACTGCAGGTCCATCTCTCAGCTGGCTCGGCAAGTCCGACAGAGTATTAAAAATGGAAGCAGAGTTCTCTGAGGATACAAGCTCGTCCTCCTGGAGTCGGGGAATACGTTTAAATGGATTAATAGTGGTCATTTACACGTTTTGTAAATAGCAGCTGGTGAAAAGTTGGCCTCATTAGCATTATATACTTTACTGTATATTACAAATATTAGAAACTATTAACATAATCAGTTACTGAGTGACTGAAACAAAGTAACTCTGAAGCAGGAAAGCACACATAGAAGGTAAATTGCAATAGAGAGTTAAGACTCAGGAAACGGTTCAGAGCAGATACCTTGATCTTGAGCATCCCCAGTGTGACCTGGAAGAGCACCAATGAGCCCTGGTAGTAGAGCAGATCCCAGATCCTAAGCAGCAGACGGATGTCCACCACACTGGCAAATGATGTCAGGAACCAATGGAGTGTGATCAGCGACAGCTCTGGGTGTGTAAAGAGGAGGGGATAAGATATTGTATGCTATTGACTGTTTATACTAAATACTTAATTTGTTTTCAATTAGTGACTGATTATGCACCATATTTTCACCCTCTTTCCTAATACCCATCCTGACCTATGTCATGCTCCTGCAGAAGGCGGTCGAGGGCTGGTAGGTACTGAACAATGAGCTGGCGGAGAACCCTCTGGTCCGTTTGGACACCGAGCAGAGTGGAGGAGAAGTAGGATGGAGGGAGAAGGTCTTCGATCAGGGCACACATCATCCACAGGACATCCTCTTCCTCAAGAAAGAGCAGGAGACAGGAAACCACCTGGAGCGAACAAGCGGATAGGCGTGGGGAAAAAGGCACAACAATAAACTAACTGGGGAATTAAATATACACTTAGAAAAGCTTCAGTATGCACAGTAGGTATTCTCACCATCCCAGTACCCTGACAGTACCCGATGTCCGGGTAGAGCCAGGCGAGACCTTTCAATACCCGTCTGAGCCTCGGCACTCCAACACTGGTCATGGTGTTGAAACATGCATTGGTTGGCATTGTCCGTAAGAGGTCCTTCTCTATCTGAGGGACAGACGTAGAGACAAGGAATAATTACGTTGAAATTATAAGGATCAATAAAAAAAAGGAGGTAATGATTATAAAACTGAGCAGTGTATAACTGTACCGAATATTAAATTCCACTGAAGTAATTTCAAGAGATCTTAAGAATACTATGCTTCAGTGCTTTGTATTATACCCAGAGAGATTGTGTTTGTTACACGTGGACATGTAGTTTGGGATTGTACCTGTTTGGCTGTGGAGGAGTCTTCATTGGAGCTGTTCTTAATGATTTCTCTGTAGGAGATCTCAGTGGTCCTCTTTTTCTGCAGCGCTCCAGACAGCCGCATCCAAAGCTAGCAGACAGAAAACCTTTCAAACTCTACAGCTTGTTTTGTGTCCTTGGAAATTACTAAAATCTAAACAGCCCAAGGTAACAGGAGCTCTGCAGTCGAAATAAGTTCGATTTTTATGTATCCTCTATGACAATTTTGGGCAGTATTTTCCCCCCAATATTTACCACTGCTAGTAAACACCACAAATAGCTCACCCCTGCTGTGCAAGTTCACTTACCTGTGGCCTCATGCTGTGAGGTATGCCACCGAGCACCAAGGAACGCAGACGCTCGGAGCGTGGAAGCACAGGATCAATGAGCTCCCAGGTCAGGTCACCCACCGTGTGGTTGTGGGTGAACTCCAGGTGGGCTTGCCAGCGCAATCGCTGCTGTGGATCTTCACGCTGGGGTGAGCCTTCGGTGCCAAGCCAGGACCTGGGTTCCCCACCGTCTGGGGAGTGAGAAGAGAGGCATCAGGATTTGGTTTGTCTGGTTCTAAGACTTCTTTGGAAATATAATGTTAACACAGCTAGGCACCATGTGAACTCTTGAATTAACAAGGATGGAATATTGGAAGATGATAGCAAGAAGAACTGTAATGTAACCGAACATGATAGAGAAACAAGAGAGAAGAGAGAGAAATGAATGAAAGTCAGTAGGTGATGCAAATGTCTGTTTTCTGCAGGTTTCAACAAGTTAATTTAAGATTTTTTTAAGATCTTTAACCAGTACGGGAGAAAATAAGGAATATCCGAGTCCCAGAGGGTATGAAAGAATATAACAGTCCCAGAATAACTAAGACTTCCCCAAAAATGAAGATAGGTGAAGTAGCCTAGCCTGCAACCCTGGTATAGATTACAAACTATGCATCGTGCAAGAACATTTCTAACTATATAGTGCATTAAATGAACGTGAACATAATTTAGACCTACCTAAATGTATTTGAGACCTAGTGATATTTTAATATATTTAAGACTTTACTCCAAATTTACATGATGGAATTTTCGACTTTAGATTTTTGAACCCAGATACCAAGTTTCCCATTTATGTTTCTTCACTGGGTTTTAGAAATGTTATCATTGTGGAAAAAGGAAAGAGTGAAGACAGAAGAAACGGGTGCATGTGTGAACAGGTATTACCTTCAGTGTTCACTTTGAAGCCAAACTCATCGTAATGGAGTTCGGGCTGCTCTGATGAGGTTTTCTGTGGAGACGAACACATAACATGCGATTCATTAGGCCACGTGTCATAGAAAAGAGGTGACAGTGAAAAATGTGGCTAATGGCGGCCACAGCAGCTTTTATAAGCATCTTAAATGCCAGTTAGCAAACACACCAGATGTCAAAGTGTCACATGAAGGCGAAGCTACTGAGGCATTTTTGTTCATCTTGATATTCTGTCGGGCTATGCAGATGGGTCGTTCCTTCAAATATAATTTTTAAGTTTGGCGTCTCATATTATTGTCAATCTGTATTTAATGTTAGCAAAAAGAAAAACATGCTAATAATGCTGTAACAACATTAAAAGTCGTCCTCACTTGATGGTACTTGGCCAAGATGTCCTGAGGCCACATACTGGGAGTGAGAGCAGAGAATGGCCCCCCCGGGGCTGGTGTGTAGGTCCCTAAAACACAGAATCGTGTATTAGAAACACAGTCATTTAAACTGAAACTAATATAAAGACAATGAGGGAATTTTGAAAATAACAAACCTGGATAAAACCACAAATTAGAGAAGGTATAAGGTATAACTTTTGATGAAATTTAATACAACAAATCAAATACACTGTTAATGCTGAATAGTCTGAAATCCAAGGTCAGTGGGCATTTGTGAACCTGAACTGAAGTCTTGTTGATTTACAGAAATTCACAGGCACTCTCTTTAAACTTTAAAAATCCATACCGGACATTTTGTTGGTAGTTGAGTGAGTGGCTTCTAGTTGTGGAGAACGCAGTCACTCCGGAGAAAACAGGTCAGCCGATGGTATCTGCTCTGTAGACAGAACAAACAGAGGAGGAGAAAAACATTTGGTGGTTAAATCCTTGACTCATTCTAACAACATGTTAATTCTCTCAAGGCACTAGAGCCCCAGCTATTAATAAGACATGTAAATGATACTGAACCCTCTATAAACCTGCCTATCCAAAACCTAAGCACTACTGTGGCTCTTAAAAATGTTTTTCCAAGTACCTTAACAGTGAAGAAACAGAGCATAGTCTTCAAACAATGTTGTACCAAAGCACTTCTTCATGAGTGAGGGCAAAGACTCAGGGGTAATAAATGTTAGGAGGAGAGGAAAAGATAGTGAGAAAGAAAAAGAGGGACATTCCTTCTCAAAGCCATATGACTGATGTACTTCCTAGAGGCTGTTTGCCTCACTTGACTTCGTACGTGTTTTCATACTCGAATTTCCAGCGAACATCCTGGGGCTAAATTAACAAGTGGTCTTTGAGATTACTCTCAGAGGACTCTGAACTAGAAATTTAGAATAAAGAGTATACTCACTATTCACTATTGTCATCTCAGTGAACAGCTTGTGCCGGGAGGATTTGATCTTATCTTTTTAGGAAGGGAGGTGCTTCAAAAACAGAGGCCCTGACAACTTTTCTTGTACACTAAATTAAGGAAGGCCGTATACTATACGTGGTCACCAAACAATAGATGAATATTGTTATACTGGCAAGCACATAATTTTAAAAAAAAATCACATTTATATTTATATATAGTTAATTGTTCTGGTGAGTTAAACACACAAACTTGTGCATACACAATTATTTTATAGCTTTCATCTACTCTTTTACATCTAATTACAAAACTAGTTTTAATGCAGGCTATCAAAACCCATAGACACAATATTTGTCTTTGCAATTCTAATGATTCAATTAAGAAATAACAAGCGTATTATTAGAAGAGTAATGAAGTAAACAATGAGGTCGATTAAGAGAATATAAGGAATCTAACCTTTAACAATACTGTTATCTCTCCTCTAGATACAGTGCAGCCATCCAGAGCCCTCACACTTTTATCTTTGGTAAAGCCACATTTAAAAAGCTTTTCTCATAACAGTCAGCCAGCACTGCCTAAAATAAAAGAATTCAAAATGTTTATAGTCGCTTCTGTGAGTATTTCTCTGGCCGTAAACATTCATTTAGTACCTACTTCTTATAATCCTTACAATAAATTGAAGTGTTTTTAGGTTCCTGGATTTTTTAACCAATTTCTACTATATAGAAGGCTATACTGTTTTACATGATACACACAGAGTGAGTACAGATTGGCATAGCTACAAACATGCGGTGCATATAAACATGTTAAATCTTGAAGCCTGAGCTAAAGAAAGCAGATCCAAAATATGAACGACAAACCTGTTGCCCAAATTAATTCTGAGCACACGGAATAATAACAATTTCTTTAATTATACAACAACCACACAAATATATTAAAATCAGAGCCAAAGCGCTGATCAAGCCATGAAGGAGGGGGGGGGGGGACTTTGGATTATAATAACACCAAGAACTCTTGTTGTCAGTCATATCACTAACACTTCTACAGTGATGGTAATAATGTTTCTGGTTCCTGCTGTAGACTGTGTGTAAAGATGGACGACACAACAGCTTCCAAAAAGCAAAGCCAAAGCATCTTGATTGCCACCTGGTGGCTGGCTGCAGTATAAGTCATTAATACCGCCTCCTCAATGTTTATGTATGGGAGATGGACCAAAATAAAAAGTCCAAAGAAAGACCATGATTGACAGTAGAGACTCGCTGGTGATTGGTCAAGAGCGCGATGGGATATCGCTACCAAGGCTCCATCCCCCGATTGCTCCTCCACAGACTCTGGATCCAAATGTGCAAGATGGTGGCGTTTGTAACCAGCGTATTTAGGCATGAATTCTGGGTAATGAGAGGAAGTTTTTTACACAGTATATGGTTCCTGCTCAGTCTCTCAGTTCCTACCCATCTATCTCACACACCAATGCATCGCTATGAAATCGCTGACACATGTTGAAGTGTAAGAAAAGCACAGTACGGCAGCGAGAGGGGACAGTATTTGGAATCAACACGCACAGGCAGACACAACAGCGTAACAGCTATAACCTATAAAAGAGGCTCACCCGCATGCAGATGCTCTGCCAAAGTGATTCATTCCAGCAGCAGGCTTGTGGCATCTGAAGAGGGATTTAGGACTTAAGAGAGATGAGAAATCAATTTGAGGTTTGGAGGGTGGCCAAGTAGTTTCAGGCTAGCTGTGCTGTGTGAAGCTCAGGGGAGAACTGGGATGGGATTTTGGAGCAACTCCCAAAGAACACCAACAGTTTTTTCACCTGCCAAGTAAGAAGAAGCCCCTCCTGCACACTGTTGCATCAAACTGTCAAATTTCAGCACATCGTGAGTTGTTGATGCAGCTTTATTGTCACTGTTTTACGGTAACAGCAAGTACAGGTGTTAACAGATGGGAGGGTTGTGGTCTCGACAACTGCTTATCCAAAACTCCTCAAAGTAGACAACACACTTCCTAAGGTCCTAGGAAATACACTGGGCAGGTTTGTGGTTGATCCGAAGAAGAACTCTACGGTCAGAGGCTGATTGCTCGGTTTATTAGCAGGATTGTTCATCTGTTCCAATACATCTGTTAAAAAAGTTTTTGTTTTTACATAATTTGATGGTTTCTTAGCAAAAATGCTTGTGTAATATAAAATATCAGCTGAACTTTTACCATCTTTTTTTTTTTTTAACTACCAAATTGCAAAAATGGCTTTGACTTCAAAAGTCCAAAATCAGATAAGAACAATAAATCATTCAATATACTATAAAAAGGTGTATTGTGTGTATTGTCCACATATAAGTTATATTCGTACTTCATATAATATCTAATTGTGGTGTATTTAATTCCCCACTATGGTAAAATACAACCAGATGTATTGAAGGGAGAGAAACCGTGGTGCAGATTACAAACTCTGACGTTTTATACATTTGAATAATCTCCCAGTATACGTCAAACCCTCTAACAGATTAGGCAGATACGCATCAGTGGATTTTAGATAAACTAATGTTTGGAGTGAAATCTAAACCGTTTGCAGGGAGAAGTCAGTAGCTGTCAGCTAATGAATAGAATTGACGCAGCTCAGCAAAAGCCCATCAATGGTAAAAAAAAGAAACAATCTCCATTCCTTTCAGTTCCTGCTACCAGCTTCATTCAAACTCAATCTCTGATATTATAATCTTGTTATAATCTTGCATAATCTTGTTAAAATCAGCCAAGGATTAAACTCCCCAGAACACAAATGAGGAAACCAAATTCATTCAGGTGACTTGGCAGAACTGGAATGACTCAAACAGTGAGTCTCTCCATCTTACTCTAAAACAAAAGAAGATCTTTCCCATTGTGGAGGTGCGGCAGTGTTCACCTGTGTTTGCACACACTGGTTAACACCCTGCTGCAAGAAAAGCAAAGAGAAACATCCTGCTCTCACGTCCAGTCACTATCACACAACTGCCTGAAGGGGCTTTGCAACCCTCTGTCCTGTCAATACAAACCCACCCACCAGCAGCCATGTACGTCACTGAATTATAATAATAAACAATAGTAGTTTTATGTGCTTTACAATTAAAAAAGAATGTAAATAAAACAAATACTTCATGGAAAGTAATGTTCATCCAAAGGATAAGTAAAATAGGAGCAGATGACATGATTACAATTGAAAAGGAGTTCAAGTCAGATCATTTATTTAACGAATAAACCCCACAGTCTAATGTGTGTGTGTGTGTGTGTGTGTTCCTGTACTTATACCTTTGTGAGGTACAGTTTCAGCATAGACCCTACAGAGTGAGGACATTTTGACCGGTCCTCACTTTTTCAATGGGCTGTTTGAGGGTTAAGACTTGGTTTTAGGGTTAGAATTAGGTTAGGGTTAGAGTTAAGTTAGAATTTGGTTTAGGTTAGGGTTAGAATAGGGTTAGGCATTTAGTTTGGATGGTTAATGTTTGGATAAGGGGCTAGTGGATGTATTATGTCAATAAGTGTCCTCCCTAAGATAGAAGTACAAACGTGTGTGTGTGTTTGTGTGTTTGTATAAAAGCTGATGTTGTGCACAGTTGCACATCAGACACACAAACGGGATGAATCAAACCACAACACTGGGTGTAACGAAATTTTCTGTAACTCGTGTTAAGTGTGTACACATGACGTCACTGGTCTCCTATGGACGATAATGTAATTTAATGGTTCATTAATCGCCTGTTGACGTCAGTTGGGGGGGCTGTCAACACGTCATCATGTCGGACTGAATCTCTGTTTATTTTACACGTGTCACGACATAAAAACAATATGACGTGTCAACCAACACAACCGCTAACATGCGTCAATCACTCAGGAGAGTTGTCAGCTGTTAGCAGCGCATGCTAACTTTAGCCTTTAGCCAACCGGACACATCACGGCTTCTAGCGGCCCCTTGCTCAACGGACTTACCGTGACATTATTCCGGTGAAAGCGCGGGGTTCCGTTGCGTGGTTTGACGTGACTTCGGTGGTTTTAACGGTAAAAACACCCTCAGCCGCGGATTCGCTCCTCCCGTGTTATTCCTTGTTTCCCTGCGCAGTGCACCTGCTAGCGACGCATAGCCCCGACGTATCCTTACGCCTGTCAACGTTATCCCTGTCCAATCCCGAGAAGTAGTCCCACATCCCGGAACTACTACTCGGGGGAGAAAGTATCCCTCCGCTGAGGAATAGATGACGTAGGCTGATGACGTCGGTTTGTTCCACTCATTCATTTTTATTTTTTTCTACCTCCGTTTCCTCACGCGCCCCCGGGCAGCACAAATGTCCCGAGACACAACGTGAGCGGAAAACATGGAGCACGATCTGTGTGTGTGTGTGTTTGAACCTTTGAGTTTTTTAAGAAGCCCATAATAAACTGACAAGAAGAGGAGAAAAGCTTCATGTCATACTAATAGTAATAATAATAATAATCATCATAAGAAGAAGAAGAAGAAGTTGTCAAAACTGTCAAAAACAGTTACAAAGTGCTTTACAAGTCAAACAAAATGAATGCAGACAATAAGGCAATTTGAATATAATAATAATAATAATAATAATAATAGTAAACTTTATTCGTACAGCACCTTTCATACAAGAAGTGCAGCTCAAAGTGCTTTACGTACAGTATATGGATAAGAATAAAATGTTAAAATGTTATTCATATAAAAGAACTGATTTTAAGTGACAGAAGATGTTAACATGACTTTCAAAAGATAAGGGAAATAAAATTAAATAGAATAGAAAGAAAGTGATAAAAAGTGCGGGCAAGTGCAAGATCTAGTTAAAGGCTGAATAAAATACACTATATACATAATACATTTTCTTTTGGTTTGATTTAATGATACTGGCATGAGACACAGTTAGTCAAACATAAGAAAATAAACCAAAATTAATTAATTGTTCCAACATTGAATCTTTAGCCTTGTGATTATTGTGACTGTTCCCACTTGTGCTTTCACACTCTTGCCCCACAAGATGTCTGTAGTGTGTGTAGTGAAGCTTCTGGGCACCGTCGTTACAGCTCAGCCATCAAAAGAAAGACTTTATGTTAGGTTTCTTTTATTACAGCCCCCACAAGCTGCTATCCTCCCACTCTACACCCCCCAACACAAACACACACACACTCACACACACATGCATACAAACATTTCTGTGTTATCTTATACATTAGTTAGTGGAAGTTGGTATTAGAATGAAATGACATGCCATTCTCCTATCTCTGAGAAGATTCATGTGTGGCAGGAGCTACTGTTTTGACACTGCAGTAGAGAGAGAATTTGTCAGTGTGTGTGTGTGTGTGTGTGTGTGTTTGCACTCATTGCACAGCCTCCTGACTGCTGAGGAGCCAATAATCCTTGAAAATGTAAATCACTTTCCCTCTCCCTGTCTTTATTACACTTACACTAATCCATCCCTTCCCTCACTTCCTGGGTCCCTCCTTCACTCTTCCAGCGTTCTCTTGCCACTACACCCTGCATAGGCCTACACACAGTGAAAAGTTCCAACGTCCTTTTCCCTAAAAAGTCTCTTTCACTTCACATACCCTTCCCTCAGACGATATCTTCCTCTAACCCCCTCCCCTCGCCTGCCTCTGCCCTATGACACATCAGTATGACGCCACTCTGTCTCTAACCCTCTCGCATGCTCAGTTTGCTGCACCATGCCACAGTGAGTCACATCATTAAAAATGCTGCAGCCTAAAGCCGACCTTGCCAACAGCGTGCCGGCCAAATAGCCTTAAAACTGCCTCCACCCTACATATCACAGTGACGTGGGTGTGGCTCGGCCTCCCTCTGCCACGTCTTTCCCCCCTCCCCTGCTTCACCTGCTACTCTTGTGATCACTGGTCAGGATTGATAGAATGACGTGCACAGTGTCGAGCAAGCCTCTGGCTCGCACACTGCTGTTGCTATGATGTCAGACAGTGGCTGAGGGAGGCAGGAGGAGATGTCAGGGGGTGGGGGGAGTGAGGAGACAGACAGAGATCAGGGGGTGCAGAGGGTGGGAGGACACATGGTGGGAAAACACATGCGATAAGGGAAGTGTGTGTGAGAAGAAAATATATCTAAAAAAGGATGAACAAGAGAATAAAAAAGGAATGGGGAGGGATTATTGGTTGAGATAAAGACAGCAGAGAACATAAAGGAAAGATGTGGACTAAAAGAAGATGTATGACTATGTTCATATCAAGCAACAGAAGCCTCACGGCCTTGTGGGTGGTTTTCTATTCGGCTCAGAAGCTTGTATGCACACACATCCGCGTGAGAGAATTGGTACTGACATGCTCATTGGAAGGTGAAAGAGTTTATCGACCCAGATGAACCAGCAGGTTACACCATCAGACAGATGGGGAGAGGAAGAGGAGAGACAGAGAGAACCACTTGTTCGCAGTGGATTCATTTGCTGCAGTGTTGCATTCTCTGCTCACGACATGAGATGGCGCTGTTGCATTACATCAGGCAGGACACATTTAATCATGCTCGTGGGCCATATTTGAGTAGATTATTGTAAATGTAAATGTGAATGTGCATGTGTGTGTGTGTTTCTGTGTGTGGCCACATGTGCGCATGCGTGCCAGCATGCAGTGATGCATATAAAAATGAGCCTGTGTTCATGTTTATTCTCTATGTGTGTACATGCATTACACATATGGCTGTCTTTACCATATGTGTATATGTTTTTCAAGCATTCATCATGAAATCCCAATGGGTCTTAACTGTCTCTTGTGTCCATTGATTTTTCTCAACTAACTTGAAACCACTTAAGCGGAACACATTAAGTCTACGTGCCATATAGGGGGCTCCTCAAGCAACGCCGAGCACACAGGTTTATGTAACCTGCATGATGTGGCCTCTGCCTTTGGGATAATTTACATCATTTATGCGTATAAGGATAGACTATAGGCAAGGCTGCGTCTCTTGGGCTGGATCATGGGGCTCTCGCTCAGCTGCTCCCCCCAGCCTCAGAGGAGCTCTCCTGTGATGAGGAGGATTGGCGGTAAAGGGCAGGGGGCTCTGAGGCTACCCATTGCGATGGTAAGTGATTTCTCCCGGGTGTTGTGATGGGAGTGGCAGGACTCTGTATTTATGACTCTGTGTTTTAAGATCTATGCGGTGGAGCAGAGAGAGAGAGAGAAAGAAACCTGTTAAATATCTGTAATGTATATTTAAAAGAAATGAATGCAGGGAGAAAAACACATATTTGAAAATCATGCTTCTTCTTTTCTGGGTCATGGGAGGGCAGGAAGTGTGAACGAGAGGGGGGGGGGTTGACAGGAGCCTCATGAATCATGACATCTTTAATGCACCTCTATACCAACCACATATTCTCCTTTTTATCTGTCTTAGCTTGTTTGATCATTCATAGAAGCCCGGTCATTGGGGAAATGCGGCACTGAGCTGCCCCGTGTGCACACATACAAACCCATTCACACACTGTGGGTGCCGACGTGTGACACGTGATGATGCACCCAAAGGTCGAAAGGTATACCAGCATACTGAGTGTTGGACTGAAGGAGAGGGAGGCACAGGGGTTGGATTTACAGCACGAGATATAAAATGCAGAGCCAAAGAGAGAGAGAGCATGAATTTGTTATTTTCACTGCAGTGTAAAAAAAAAAGAAAAAAAGACACGCGCTAATGCATCACTGCAATAAAAACTTGCTGCCCTAATAAAGTGCTGCAAGAAACCTCAGCTACTGTGGTATCACCGTTAAATTAAATCTGGATCCTGCAATACAACAACAGGACGATGTATCTGTTGCATCATAGCAACTACTTCATTTAAATGTGTTACACGAAGTTATATAACTGTGTGCATCCAACCATTGTTAATACCCAATGTACATTTTACAGCAGTCATATATTATGCATATGTCCCCACTGTGCAGTGACTTTACTTGTGCGGTTTGTGCAACAATTATGTCACTTTGTTCCGTTCATCTGCTGCTGCCATTTGTTGGGTGGGAGGCCGGTGATTATTTGTTTAAGTGGTAGACACAGTGGAACGGAGCGCTGCCGCTACATACATCCATCTAACCTCTTCCCTCCCCTCTTGTATTTATGACTGTGAGTGTAATGCCTGTTAACCCTTGAACCCCCTCGCCCCGCGTTGCAGTGTCAGATTAACTCACAGCTGACGGAAACGACTAAAAATAGTGTGGATCACAATCCATTATAAACTAGCAGATTTAGCGTTTACTCACTTTTCCTTTCTGCATCGTTCTGCAGCAGAGTGCAGTGTAGCTGGGGGAACGAAGGCATGAACACCCAGCGTTTAATCTTCACTCACTTATTGCGCAAAACTGTTTTGAATGTAATCGCTGTAAGATGATCAGATCGGTGTCTGTGGCTCCTCATAAAACCTCCATAACTCTCATCCTGGGCGTCACTGTTTCTCAATAACTGTGAATTACTTCTTGTCACTGCTGAGCTTACTTTTTTTCTGCTGCTGCGCTTGTACCTGCATTATGATGCTTTCACGATGTTGCGTTGAAAAGGGTCTGACATACTGTAAGAACCAATTTTTCTTAAATATTGGCAGTGTTATGGGCTGAATGGGTTTTGTTGCACCTGCAGGTTTCTCACAATGATTCTGTAAATTGAAGAAAGAAAAAATAGTTTAAACAGTATGAACTTGTTAAGTAATATTTTTGTTATGATGATGGCTATTGATTCATGCATAATACAGTGATTTGTTATGTGATTTGTGAAAAGAAAATCTGAAATGTTAAAGTTTCAGGTAATATTATTCAAATGTATTTATTTCCTGTTGTTAATATAATGTGTAAACAAGTCTATTGTTTTTTTTTTACTCTCCTGAAGTGATTATTATTATTTTCTTATTATTATTGTATTCCACTGCTGAGCTCTACACTGAGCTTAACACTGCTGCCACATTTATTGTCAGCAATCAGCTTCCATGTACAGATGGTCATCTGCTGCTTCAATGACGAAGTTTAATTAAAAACTGATGTTTACTCGTTTGTTGTTCTTAAGTTAGTAATTATCAGCTGCACAGCGGCTTGTCTTCGCCTTCTGCTGCACTTTTTTCAATGCAATTCAGCAGCAAATACAAAAAGAAAAAAAAAATGATTGGGATAAATTTGTTGTAAAACTTTGATCTGCCTGAAACAACAACAAGCTTCTGTTTTGTTCTGCTCGCAGCAAAAAAAGATGTGCATGCTAACGGCATCATTTATTGAGATGGATTGTGATGGTCCTCGCTGAGGCTCGTCTCCGTCTCCCCCATTAGTCTCTGTCAGGAAAGGAAAAAAAAAAGGAAGGAGCAGCCACAGACTCGGGAGGACAGTAAATATCACAGAGTAAAAATAAAGGGGATGGAATGTAGATCGTGACTTAAGTCAACACATCTGTCTGTGTGTGTATGTATAGATGTGTGCACGTCCATGTGGTTTATATCACTAAGTGCAAGCTAAGAGGATGAAGGAGCGGCGTCCTTGATGTGTATGCTGATCTGTATCACAGTGGTTATAACAATGGGTACACACACACACACATTGTCTGCATTGACAGTGACGACTGTAATCACATTCAGTTGTAAGGACGCTGAAATGGGTGAAAAGAAAAGTGATTATAGAAAATGTAAGTGAAAACATTCTCAGTCAATGAAGTTGTTCCAAAAACTGAATGCATATCTGTGTGTGCGTGTGTGTGTGTGTGGGTGTGTGTGATTGCAAATTGCAGCTTTGAACAGCAGATGCTCATTCATCTCAATTCTCCTGAGTGCTGCTCCTGTAATTTCATTTCATTTCTTTAAGTTGGTGTCAGTTAACAATAGTATACACTATAATATACAACATATCACTCCTCTTCATTTTTCATTCAATTTCCTTTTATTTTATTTGTTGCACAAACTTTTTTTTGGTCTTTTCCTCACGCACTGTCAGCTATAATCAGATCAGCGTGTCGGTCTCATCGACCTGACCCGCTCGGAAGGATCTGTGTCGACGTCAACATTGCTGCAAGAACATCAGACAGAAAGAAAATGTAATGACGAGAGACAAGTTGACTGTAACGTTCATACAGACAATCCCATGTCTCCCATGACATATCAAAACCCTGTTGATTCATTTACATGCAATGCAGTATCATGAGGTGAGTGAGCATTTCATTAGAAAGCATGACAATTAATGTCTTTCTCAAAACGTATCCATGGCCCCAGGTAATCAGTCACAACTACCCTCTTCCAAACTCATGGGATCCAATAGTCCTTGGGCCAAATGCTCAATACACCCAATTATCCTTGAGCTGGAAATAGTTTGAGAGCAGAAACAATTTTTCTCATTCGACAAGGACTGTAATTTAACTGTGAAATAATCCAGATACTAATCTAACAAGGTGTACAAAGGTCCTGCAAATGTCCACAGCTATAAGTCTAATTCTAGGCAAGTTCTCAATTTCAGAAAAGTAATGGAAATATG
This sequence comes from Hippoglossus hippoglossus, assembly GCF_009819705.1. Lineage (NCBI taxonomy): Eukaryota > Metazoa > Chordata > Actinopteri > Pleuronectiformes > Pleuronectidae > Hippoglossus > Hippoglossus hippoglossus. Next base: position 16,816,348 of record NC_047158.1, read on the forward strand.
AATGTTCGTCACCTCATCAGCGGCTGCAGTAGCGTCTGATAGAGATCTGCTGGCCTGCTGGTGCAGATACGAATCAGGAGCAGGAGGAGCACTCAGTGGTGGTAATCACTGATAATAGGAATGAATGGGGTCCCTGTAGCACTGATACACATCGGCTGATAGAGACACTGCTGTTTACTTTCTGTCAACACTCGGGCTGCTGATAAATGCTGCTGGCTCTTTGTGTGCGTCTGTGCATGCATATTTGGAAGAGAGAAAGAAGGGGAGAAAGAAAGAGTGTAGCAGAGAAAACAGGAGCACAAAGGAGTGTGCACGTGTGTCAGAATCATCACCAGCAGCTCCCGAAGCGGATGAGAGGTCATGGTCTTGTGTATATGCACTTGTGGGAGTGTGAGCGTAGGAACAAAGCAGGGTTTGTAACCTCCAGTAAAAATGAACCCGGGCCTTTCGGGTACAAGATCCCAGCAAAACAGTCTGGTCCACCCGTAGATCATGGAAATGAAACTCTAACAGCATAAAGAATAACCCTATTCTCATTGGACATAAACCAAAAGACCCGGCGCAACTTTGATGCAAGTACCATCTAAAATGTTACCACTGAGACCTCATTAAAAACCTGTTTTGGAATAAATGAATCCTGGTGGTCATTGAATCAAATGAGCATCTGTGTCCAAATTTCCAATGACTCCATCTGCAGATATAAAACATAAAAACAAAAATATAGAACCATGCTAGAGACACATAAACAGTTCAGTTCAATATTTAAGATTTTGGTGCAAGGGTGTGCTGGGGGGCCTGTTCATGAATAATGTGCACAGCTACAGTCGTCCATTCATCCCTATGAGAACATACACACACACTGTCTGTATCAGAGAAATGTCCAAACAGGCACAATATCTGAATTTAACAAACAGTTAATAATTCATCTCAATGTAAAACCTGTACAGATTGAAGGAGACGTATTAGTTTCTCTTTCCCATAGTGTGTTTCTATAGATTTTTGTGTGTGTGTGAGAGGTTAAAACACCCAAAGTCCACGGCAAGGTAGCAAACAGATGTGGGCCACTTCCTGCAATGATGCGGCACTTCTGGCCTTCTTGCGGCCCGGAAAAAAAATGGCCCAAATATCCCAAAACAAATGTGGGCCTCTTTTTTTGGCAAACATGCAATTCTCTAGGGAAGCTGTAATCTTGATATGCACCTAAAATGGATCATGTGGTAAATGGTGAAATGGCCCAAAAAGCACAAATCAAATATTGCTGTGGCTTACTTGTGGTACAGACGTGGCAAAAAGGGGAGGACCACCCAAGTACCATCATTCCATTCGGTGTGTGGGCCGGATCTGGGATGTGGGCAAAATCTGGACCAAACCAAATTTGCTATGATTGGGAAATTAACCTACAGTTCTATAAAAGTAGATCCTCTTGTTGGATACTTGTTTGTCAACAGCTGGCCTCATCTGTATTCTGGTTTTCATATACAGCCCAGTGCTGGTTATTTTGGGTAGATCAGTTAAATGTGTCAACGTCTGTGCGTGGGGGATCTGAGAGCAGCTTCTTTCAATTCCCATTCAAATCACAGGGAAAAAAAAAAAAGTGAGGCGAGGAGGTGGAAGAAGAGGAAGCAGAAAGAGGAGGTGGAAGAAGACATTAAACAAACCTGATACTCAGAGTCATCATGTATTTGTGAGATGCGATGAAATGACTCAAAACCACAAAGAGTAACATGAAGAGCCATGAGGGAAAGATCTTTTCAAATCCCCTTTTTCAGTGGCATCAACTCAACTCTGTGGAGGGCTTCGTCATCACCGTGTTCATTCTTCTCCAGCTTCCTGTAAAACCATCCCGTCTCATCAGCGTCTCTGTGTCTATTTGTATTCCTGCATGTGTGTGTGTGTGTGTGTGTGTGTGTGTGTGTGTGTGTGTGTGTGTGTGTGTGTGTGTGTGTGTGTGTGTGTGTGTGTGTGTAAGAGTTGAGCTCGGAGCAAATGGATTATTTATTGCAGTGAAATGGTCCTAAAAGCTTTACAAACCCTCTGCGACCGTCTGACTGAGCGAGGATAAACTGAAATATCAACACAAGGTCCAGACACCACAAACAAGTCCACATCTGAAAGGTAAACATGGTGATACAGTCCGTGTGTGTGTCCGTGTGCAGAGTGTCCAGATTCATGTGCTGCCATTACATGACGGACGTTACAGCAGTTTGGATGACAGAGAATAGGTGCAGGTCTTTCCATTTGTTTACCCTCAGTGATATGCAGTCAGGTGAGCCAAGGTATAAAAATCACATGAACATAATGAAGAAATAAGTCGTGCACACAAAACTATTTATTTTGTGTCTCTGTAAAAAACGTCAAGAATCAAGAGTAACTTAACACCGAGGTGCAATCAGCCTTCGATGCTTATCTTGTTTTAGATTCACTTCTTGACATCGTTTTGGTCTGTAGTTAAACGGTGGGGGTTTCTCAATCAAAACAATAAAAAAAAAAACTTTAGCTTGATGACATCGTGAAGCAGCGTGGGATCATGGGAGTTGTTGTTTTCACCACCATTACCAATCTGCGCTTTACTGGGAGAGCTCTGACGATAGAATGCGAAGCAAAACATCAATGGATAATCATGAGCCATTAGAAATGAGCAATACAAACTTTGGAAGAGAAAAAACACAGACTTGCTAACGCATGTGTCTTTGCTTCCTTATACGTTGTTTGCACCGGAAGTTAAAGCAGAAACCTGCAAATCCAATGGGTTTAACAGATATGACGCAATTAAAAGTCAACCAAACTCAAACATCCCATTAAGTTAAATAAAATCGAGAATTTCTCTGGGTTTGAACATTGTTGGAAACATTTTGGATGATGTAAGAACACAAGTCCTAGAGTTGTCACGTATTATATCTTTAAGCCTTTCTTTCCTTTAGCTGCATCAAATTAAAAGAGCAGCAGATCTCTGCTTTCTATTCATCTTCTACATGCTACATGAGAAATTAATGAAATCGGAAGCATTCTAATCTAAATATGATGAACCACATACTGCAGTGCACATGTTTAGTATGTGTACCTCTGAATAGACCCCACATTTCTTTAATATATTCTCTCCAACAGCATCAATGTTTATCATATTTTTTTCATATAACCAAAGGGTTTATTTTACACTCACTGGCAGATCAAAAATTGCTTTTTACAACCCGCATTGGCACGAGGTCATTAAAGTTTGTTGCGCGACTCGAGAGATTACAGTTGTCGGTTATGCTCATACAGAGAATGCAATAGCTGCACTGTTCTCTTGAGACCATCTCTCCTCTGCAGTTAAAGCCAGATACGCTGTTGTCTGATTTGAAAACATAATTCAAGCTGTTGTGTTTAAGTGTAAAAAACAGTAAAACCTTCATTGCAGTATGTGAGTATGTGTTGCCTGAGTTTGACATACACACAGGAATTAGCTCATCCTTCTTCGGGACAGGAAATCAAATATTAAATTTGTATGTTTTCATAAATAAGGCTAGGATGCCGCACACACATGCGGCCGCACACAAACATTTGTGAGCACATGTGCAGCTATGCATCCATAACTACATATTTACATACAAATGCACAGAGATGTATGACATTCGAGAATACACACACACACACGCCGAACAAATGCAATACGATATGGTTCTCAAACCCAGTTTCTGCAGCAGATATCCCTTGAGGACATTCCTTTGACCTTAGAGACTTTTGTTGAAAAAAAAGTCAGCCCCAAGTTTCACATGGCCCTGATCACATGCTTCGTTATCTCCACTCCCCAAAGCAGTCCTTATGCTTGGAGCCCACAGATGTTACGGCTTCACAGGGACTCGAACACTCTTCTCTTCATTTGATGCTTGCTGACATGTCGACGTGTTCGTGTACACTGTATGTGTAAGTGTGTGTGTGTTAAAGATAGGGTAAACAGCGCACATAAACCATATACAGTACATGGAGTGGCAGCACTGGGATGACACACGCACTCTGGGCACTGATGTACATTAGAGGCACATGTGACTCTGCAGCTGACCGACATTGGATAGCATGGGGGGTGAGGCAAATGATGAGTTTCACACTAAACAGTATGCAGTGATATGATTGCTGCAACTGTTTTCCTTTCCAGCAGTTCGGTCTATTGCCTTTTGCCAGCTCAGGGCTGTTGGACAATCGAACAACATGTCCCCTACATGAACCTCCTTCAGAATCTCACAACATTGTGAACAGTTAATGCTCAAGGAAGTTTTTTCTTCAATATTTTCATGTATTTGTACCTTTTTTCCTGCTCTACAATACATAATGTTCACGATTAGAGTGCGTGCCTTCCCCATATTATTACAGGATAATGAAGGTGAAGTGTGCAAAGTAACCAGGACTCATAGAACAGCCACATTTATGGGAAATACACCATAAAAACAAAACAAAGAAGACAAGACCGACTTATCCTTGAATACTCAGTGCTATATTGTTCGGCTTCTTGGTGTATGCTTTGTATTTTCTGTTATTTTTGTACTCCCTGCAAATTCGTGATTTAATGAATTTATGTATTCACATGGACTGGGATGTTAAGCTGCCTTGGGTACACTTTGCATCTATGCTGTGATGTTCTCTGTGTTTATCATTGTGTGTACCTATTAATATTTTAGCAAGGTAACAATGGGGCCTGGCCTCACTGTAAGAAGGTTCCTGGTGTTTGTCCTGTATGTTGGCACTGGGATGGGCTGGCTCGATGTCAGCTGATCCCATTCTGCCACCCTCAAAAGATAAGCAGTGTAGATAATGGATGAATGGAAGCTAATAACAGCCAAGAGCAGTTCCTCAAATATTTTCCTCCCCCCCAACCTTCCGAGCTGTTTCCTTTCATCGTCACTCCTGGAGACTAAGACCTCACAGGTCGTCTGTCACAAGCAGCTTATTACTACGCAATTAAATTTTATAGTTAAGTGACTTCTAGTGGTGGTAGATGGGACCAAGGAGACAGTTCAGACACGTCTGCTTTAAGAGGAGGTTGGGATGGATGGATAAGATTAGAAAGCACAGGACATCGCTGTTCATTTCCCACAATCGAGTTGTCAGTGTTCTTTTTATCACCCTAACCACGTGTTAGTTACTGTAACCATGATGACGAACATCCTCTGACCTCTCCGATGGAATTATTCGAACTCAATCCACGATCTGTCCTGAATCCCAATGTTTATTCTTGTTACTATGACAACCAAGGTCTGGTATACGCCGCCATTGGTATGTTCCTATCGGCTGAAATCAGGGACAAGTGACTAACGTGGTCATTCAGGGTGGAGGACTTGTCAGTCTCAGCCGTCAGCACAGAGTCAAGTGTCTCTCTCTCTCTCTCTGCCTGCATGCCCCCACCCCTCCATCCTTTTTCTTTCTGACTCTCCCTTCGTCCCTGCCCTCCTCCCTCATTTTTCTTAATCTGTGCTCATCTCTCCATTCACCTCTGTCCCTCCACTCGCCGGCCCGCAGTCTGTCCTCGTTCTCTCCACCTGATAACAAGCAGGATAGTGCAATGCCACGCTTGGCTGGCTCTCCTCCCTGCTACACACAAAGAATGTGAATGTTGTGCAGAGAGAAAACACACACACACACACACACACACACACACACACACACACACACACACACACACACACACACACACACACACACACACACACACACACACACACACAGGAACGTGTTTGATTTATCCATTTTCACTATGAGTCATCAGACTGGTGAGAGGCTAGCTCAGGCTATGAAGTAATGAAATTTAAAGCAGTCTTTCTATAGCTAGCTTCACTTTCAATAGGAATGCTGAAGCAGCAAGACATGGATATGAATAATGCCATAATTCATGCCCTGAAAGTTAGTAATTTTCGTGGCTTGCCAGCTTTACATCCCAGGGAAATATTTTTGCAGAGATCCGCTCTTCCTTGTTTTTGCGCGTGTGGTACTCTAATGAAGTTATGAGGAATTATATTCTTTATAGAGACACAAGAGGAGTCTGGGGTGGTAGAGAAACAAGAGGAAATCTGTCTGTTAAATCTTTATTAAAGTTCTCTGTGTATAAGAAACGTAGACACATCTGGGCAGATGTAAGCTGGAATATGATACATGTTTATATTGCCTGTCAATAATTAAGGGTCCAGTGTTCATATATTCAGTTTTATGCAATATATTTGATGATTTACTGTTGATTCCATTATTGTTCATACTTAGGTATCTTGCTCCACACAAAACAAGAGGGTGTAGGATTTTGGAGGGTGAGGGTCTATGGAAAGAAATTGAATATTTTAATCATAATCATGTTTTCATTAATGTTTAATCACCACAATCTAAGAATGATGTTTTTGTTACATTAAAATGAGTGAGAGATTCCTCTTCCACAGACTCTGCAATGGAGCACCGCTATGTTTCTACAGTCGCCTATAAAGACGAACCAAACACTGGCTCTGTGCAGAGGGTCTTTGACATATTTGCACAAATGAAGGCCACCCTGGTTGAAGAAGAGGGTGAAACAAGGGTTTTTTCGTTGGTTCCAATACGCAACTTCCCCACAAGATAACACAAAATCCTACAAACGGATCCTTTGGCTATAAAATACACTGAACACATGTTAAACAACTGAGATGCCGGCTGTGCAGTAATCACCCGAACAAAAGGAGCACTGCAGGTTTCTGGCTGCTTTGTCTCGTGCATTGTACAAATCCTTCCGAAGCTGAACTTAAACAGCATGAAGGAAAACAATGAATAGTAATCAACGTTGAATTCTCTGCTGGTGGTGCCACTTCCAGGATGCTTACACTCACACAAAGATCAGAGCGAGTCCTGGTGCCACTAAAACAGATTGTTGGCCAGCAGGGGCGGCTGCGTATTAGTTGGCAGTGTGAGAGTCACACCTGTGGGAAAATGTCAGAAACTATTGACAAAAATGCCAAAGAAAGTTATTACAGGGAGAAAGAGAGACATAAAAACAAATAACACAAATATCTACGTGGTTAAGACGTAGCAGCGAGGACAGTTGAAACAAAAAATAATGTAAGTCAATTCAAGTAAAGTTGATTTCATTTGTAATAACTCATGGTTTCAACGCCATCCACTTTTCTAAAAGCGTCAGCTCAACCACAACCAGACCTGACTATAAACCAGATGAGTGAATCATAATCAGAAGGTCCCTTTGGCGAGGAGGTGATGTGGGGAGAGCCACACGACGGCAAACCTCTGCCTCTGTTTAAGTGTTATTCAGTTGACTCTGAACTTTGACCTCGCTATGGAAGGGGAGCAATTAAGAACATTTCCCCGCAGGGAATCCAACCAATGTCACTGTGCAACAAAACAAAAACAGAAAAGGCTGCAGCAGATCTGGTGAGAGCACAACACAAGCATGAAAAGAAGGTTTCGTTGAACATCGTTGGCCATACCTGTGACGTATGGCTGCAGAGTAACGTCCATCCATCAGCACATTGGTCAATCTACCATTAGATTGCAATGTCATGACATTTTGAAATGCTTTAGCAACGAGCTATGCACTGAACTGGGATATTTTCCTGTAATTTGTCAGTTGCTCAGGACATTTTCTGGGACTTTTGTTGTCAGCCCCTGGAAAAATGTCCGTAGAATTTCCAAGTGAGCCCACAAGAGAAAACAGGAGAGACAACGAGAATCGAGAGCTTTTGATGATAACGGCCGATGCTGGTGTCGACGTGCTGTAGACAAAAACATGTGTGAGAAAGGCATGATAGAAAATCAGGTAGTAAAGATGTCTTAGCGTCCTGACGTTAGCACATCTAGGCACCACTGTGACGAAGTGCAGCTTCACAAACCTGCTTGAGAGGCTGTAGACTCTTGGTCTTGTCATGTTTAAACGTAACATGCCAGCATACCCAGTTTGTATACGTTGTGATGCATGTCTTCCTTAATGAATGCTTGAGAGAACGAGTGAGCAAATGCAACAATGCAGGGTTTGGTGACAGGCCAAGACATGGAGACTAAAAACAGGGCAAAAAAAATGAATGTAAGTGTGCGGGCGGAGGAGGACGCGAGTGAACAAGAACAAAGAAAAGAGAATGCGGCAGAATCGGCGATAAGAGGATGAGGAGGGAAAAGGAGGAGGAGGAGGAGGAGACTCCTCTGGGGTGTAATTAAGGCTCTGTATCCTGTATCCCACCACTGACCGCTGGAACTTGAGAGAGATGAGGGGAGAGATGTATAAGAGAAGATGCAACAGGAAGAGGAAAAACACAGAGAGAGACAAAGTATAAAAGGTGAACAAAGTAAATAGTGAGGACAGCGGAATAAAAAAAAAGCAATGCAAAGCAGTGGTCTCCAACCCTTTTAGCCAAAGATCTCCCGAAGAGTCTCGATGAAAGTTTAACCATCTGAAGAGTAGAGAGAGAAAAACAGCCCAGACACCACTGTGGCCTGTTTTTATTTGCAAAACTGAACATTAACCGTCACTCGCGATCTATTGATTGTAATGACTTGAAAAGCCACTTGACCTCTAGAGGAAGTCCAGAGAATTGGGTCCGGACTCTCGGCGGACTTTGCCTTTCACACATGAACAACGCAGCCGGAGATGCTAAACCTCTGGAGCGTTGGTGGTGGAGCAGCAGGCAGAAGCAGGAGATAACGTCAGATATGAGCTGAATCCTGCTGAGAATCTCCTGCTGTTTTCTCACATCGTCTCCTCTGGACCTTCTGCAGACTTAATACGAGGAGGCCAGACAGAGAAAGTCCTCAGAAACTCCCGAGGCTCTCACATTCAGGCATTTGAGTTCACACACACACACAGCCCCTGCGGACAAAGTTCAGTGCATGTCTGAAAGCAGCTTTAGTTTTACCGTCCACTGTATTGTGACATGTCGAGCAATATCTTTGGGGATCTGGTTGAAAGAGTCAGACACAAAACGTGGAGGAGAAACAGGAGTTTTTCTACCATCGGCACTGGACTGTTATGAGGCTCTGAGACAGCTGAGACATTCTGTCACATTTTCATCACCATTTGAAAAATACAGATGAAAACCAGAGTTTCCTACCTTAACGATACCATTTCAATAGCGTGGCCGGGCCTATATACTACGAGAACAGAAATTCATGAGGCGACATAACGTTAAAACCATGTGATTTTAGGGCAGCGAAAAACACACATGACCTTTTCTTTGACTATTATTATTCATTTCGCAACAGAAAATCTAAGTTACCTGTAACAATGAACCTGTGTCTATCTCAAAGTCAGCTTCTTCTTCTTCAGCCGCCCTGTAGCTCGAACCAATGCTGACCATTTACTCTACATGCAGCTTGCGATGCTGAATCCACAGGAGTGTTTAAAACTTTCACAGCAGATGGTTTCAAACTCAATATGAATATTCAAAGTGCGGGGGTGGGAAATTGTCTGCATACCATAATGTAACACCGAGATTCGCTGTGACATTCCTTTGAAAGTGGCGTGCCCTTGAAAGAAGTTCTCTCGGGATTAGCCGGTTCCCACAGGATACAGTACAGCCCACAGAACATCTGTGCTCTAACATGCAACGCTGATCCGATTGAATTTGACATCCGTGACACATTTGATTGATTGATCAGGCCGGACAGACGCTGTTAATTATTTCATCTGGTCCCTGGCCATAGAGGGTCGTGCATCTGGACGCGTGTCACTAATATAAACCACCATCATCTCAATATCCCGACTTTCCCAGACTGAACCTGATAATATGTCCGATTGGGGAGCGCTTTCACTCAAGACCATAACTGATGATGACAATTCAGCTCCAGTTCAGCAAGATGAATCGAAGCATGAAGATAATTTGAAAAAAGACTCTGTAATTGACGCTGACAGTCGTCGGATGACTGTGTGTTGGGTGCTGTTTCCACTCCGAAAGGAGCTTTGGTGCTGCGAGCGCTTGTCTGGATGGGCTCGCCGCTGATTCCGAGCTCCCCCGGGCGCCGTGGTGAGTCAGGTTCCCTGTCGCAATGCATTCGCTACAACACAGACATGCTCTGGGGAGTCCATGACTGATCTCTTTGCCCTGCAGTGTACGGTTTGTTTGTGTGTGTGTGTGTGTGTGTGTGTGTGTGTGTGTGTGTGTGTGTGTGTGTGTGTGTGTGTGTGTGTGTGTGTGTGTGCGTACGTGCGTCTTGGGGTGGATGTGTACACTAGTGACCTACAAAACTTCAGAGCTCCTTGTTGATGTCAGATACCTTGATCCAAAAAGCTGATGGAAAAGATAAAGAGTGGACAAACTGTATTAATATCACAGTTTGCTTTTGCTTGCCATTTTAAAAGCTGCAGTACAGAACGTTAAATGTCCAATACCTGTGAATAATTAATATGTCGAATATTCCATGTGTTAATGTGATTATTGCTGATTCCAGGTATGACCTACAGTAATTACGTAATTAAGGTAATAACTATAAAATGCTGTTTACATGCCAGTGTCTTAATAGGTGAAATATTGGTGTCCATGTAAATCTGCCTACTGCCAACTTCTACAATCAAGTGCCATATGCTGCCAGCAGGTGAGAAATTGTAGTGTGTGTGTGTGTGTGTGTGTGTGTGTGTGTGTGTGTGTGTGTGTGTGTGTGTGTGTGTGTGTGTGTGTTGCTTGTTGTGCCTCCATCTACTCATATAATAATTCACATCAATGACAAATATTTAGGTTTTCCAATTGCAAATCACTTCCGAATGAATAAATAAAACTTTGTAACAATGAAAAAGTTGTACTGAAATAATTATTAATAAGTAAATGCTATTAGTGTGTGTGTGTGTGTGTGTGTGTGTGTGTGTGTGTGTGTGTGTGTGTGTGTGTGTGTCTGTGTGTGTGTGAGGCTGTCCCTCTCCCCCTATTGGCTCCTGCTCTACCTGACCTGATCTTACTATAGAAATAGTTTTCATATTCTGTCATTTTGCCTTAATTTTTTACAATAGAAAAAAAAAAGTATATCGATTTCCTCCCGTACAGAGGAAACATCGATTTTTCTCCACCACCCAAGTTTTGTCATTTTAGTCCCTTGAAGCATCTATTCTTACACTGTGCATTGATCAGTTGAATAAGTCCTCGCAACATTACTCTGCATTGTCCCACTGAATGAAGCACTTTGTTCTCCAATATACAGGAGACTTGTTTTGGAAAATGGCATCGGTGCTGCCCGGAGTGAACGCATCGAGGGAATTAATTTGACATGACAGGAGTACATCGTTGGACCGAAGATGCAGATGTAAGATCTATTCAACAATTATGTCTCATAATGCGTGACTGAGCCTTCATGGATTTTTGTTTTAACTCTTCAGCATTGTAGTCTGGAAAGTAGTAGGAGGTACAAGGTCGTTGTTCTACTCCCTGCAAGTCTCCGATTTGTCTCTGTCTCCTGCAGTGTGGTTGACTCATTCCTGACACTTGAGTGAACGGGGTGGTGACTGCATGATTTTCCATGAGTCTGTTTAATCCTTGAACTTGGTCAGTCAGTCAAATTGTCAGAGCAACTGACGAGTTCACTGCACGTCTGAAAGCATCTCAGGAAACAAAAGCCAGTCCAGTTGCCTCAACGTACACATTTACAACTCCTGCACATTCCACTCTTACCTGCTTAAATTCATTCTATTCTGGGTTGAAGATGTCCTGTTGGTGTGGTAGAGCGTGGAGAATCAAGCCTGATGTGTCTGGCCTCTTGTTGCCTGAAGATGGAGGCAGTAAAACAAACAGTGCCTGACTTCTGTTCTCCAGCCAACTCGATCCAACGTGGAGGACTTACATGTGTGGAAGGAAGAGCTTTGCATCAGCAGCTCACTGCTATATGTCCGACACACGTCATGACTGACACGGTCTGTCCCATGGGACACGATTTAAGGATACATGCAAAGGTCACAGTCACTGGACATTTATATCTGAGGATGCCTCCTCGCTGCAGAACCTAAATACTTTCCTTGCGTTCTATATGTACATGTAAGGGAGGAAACTGGTTATGGTGCCTCATGAGTTATGTGTCATATGTTGTTTGTGTTATCAGAGAGAGCTATATAAACTCTGTCTGTGTCAATTTCCTGTGGATGAACATTGACCCAGCGCTGCATTATCTGCTTCTGTATAAAATGTCACTGTGTCAAATGTGGGGAGAATTCAGTGTGCGGTAAAAACTCTTCAGCATAAGTTGCATCGCCTGCCAAATCCCTAATGACAACAATTTATTTTAACATTTTCACCTGAAGGGGGAGAATAAGTCACCGATATTTTCATGTTTTCCTCAAACGCTCTCAAATCTCTGCCCTCTTCTCAGGCCTGTAGGGAAACCACTGAAATAAATTGTCTTAAATTGTCTCTTAAGAAGTCCTTATCGGAAGAAAAGTGAAGGGGGTGCAGAGGTGATGGAGATAAGAGGGAGGAGGGAATTACACAGAGGAGTTAACTTTCCACAGTTATTTAACCTCCCTGTGCATTTAATGTCTCATCCGTCTCCTCAAATCCTGGCTTATATATCCAATGCTCTACCCCTCCTCCTTCTCAGCACAGTGACAAACACAAACCATTATTTCCTCATATATTTTGTAGCCATGCTCATTTATTCAACATGTATTTGCCCGTGATACAGTCTACAGTGCATTTAGAGCTGATCAGTTTTACAGGGGGAGGTTGTCCTTTCGAGGGCATGTCGGCAGTTTTTCGTGAACTGCCTGTGCCTCTGTCAGGGAGGATTGTGACATATTCCACCTCCTTGTACATGCACGTTTAAAAATGAGCAGCCATGTACAAATTAAAAATTCCACATTGATTTAATGCGTCGATAGAGAAGTTATCATAAATCGTCACAGGCGCATATAACAGCTTCAAAAACATCGCTTTCAAATGGGGTTTCACCTAGAGACCGTGTAAAAAGATGGAGGACATGACTGCTCCACAAACCTGAAGCCAAAGTGTCAAAATCCTGCCTCCTCCGTGTTAGTGGATGACACATGAACCAAACTAAAAAGTGAACACACCCAAACTAATTTGTCTTTGATTTTAAGTTGTTCTCATCCCACAGGTGTTTTTTCAACTGCTCATTTTTCCCAGTAAGTTGGGTTTTTTTTGGTTCATGATTGACAGCAGAGACTGACTCACGATTGGTGGAGCACATGTCTCGAAGGGACCTCGATACTGTGGCTCCACCCCCTGATCGCTACGGCGTGGATTCAAATTCTCAAGATTTAGGCAGCAGTCGTATCTGGGATATTTTAGCTTCATTTCCGGATAGTGGGAGAAAGTGGAGACATGCCATCAATCCCCTTTGAATCTATAGTTGTCTCTTAAACTTCCTACATACATAGTGTTGTTGAATATATTGTCCGGTGGTACTACTACACATTCTACAGGCAGGTATTGCAACCTGTATAGTATTGAATTTATGAATTTAATCTATGTATTTTTGTTATATATAGATAGATAGATAGATATATATGATTTGAGCACCATCTCTGTCAGTAATCTCAGGTGTGGGCATGTGTTGACTTTAATATTTTGTGACTTTTAGGTCCAAAATTACTTTTAAAACAAAGTCAAATTTACTTTGCTGAACACAACCGACTTTCACCTTCACATCCCATTGTGTCTCAAGGATTATCTGCTTGGCTGGAACCATCTGATCTAAAATTGATTATTTAAATCATACTGAATTCTGATGGTGAGAATATTGATTGCTGTTAACACGGTATTTATTGTGTGTCAGTACACTTACTATAATTTGAGTCTTTCCGAGGTTTTTATTCTAAGTTGTATGAAAAATGGAGGCGAATGAAAAGAGCCCTATATTTATGTGTACGGACACCCACAGTGCACATGTGCATCCCTGTAATTACAGTGCAAGGGACATGAAACCTTTCCACTGCCCATTCAACCGTGCAAATTATCATAATCATGTTTTTCTGACTCGTGTTTTACTTTTTTCTCCCGCTCCACTCTGCTCTCTCTTTCAACCTCCTGCTCACTCCCCTTCCCTCTCCTCCTCGATTGGCGTTGTTGCAGCAGAGAGGTAATTACAGTCTGCACCGATGACTTGCTGCACACACACACACACGTACCGACGCACACACTCGCACACTAGGGGCCTTACGTGGAGAAATAGAGCACATTAAATATTTATGTCGGCACTCTGAGAGGTTATTCCTCCCTGAAATTTTAATGTCTCTTCCCTGGTAGAACCTTGAGAACATATATACATACAGCCTCAGGCCAGAATTGGGTGAAAGGTGCTTTATGAATGTGGGACGTTTTGTCTTCTGATCCGCCATTGGGCACATCGTAGATGTAAAACACTGCTGAGGGTCTCGCGGAAGTTTGCATTAATCAATTGGTAACTTGTTATCTAATCAATTAGCTTTGTATTTCTTACAGAAAAAATGGAAAGATATATTTTTAAAGCTACAAAAATAGATTCCCCACCAGGTTTGATTATTTCTTCATTAATCTTGATTAAACAAAATAAGTCATGGTTTAATATGGAAAATATGCCACCTCCCATTTAAATCAATACATTTTGTAGGAAAGCAAAAAAAAAAAAAAGAAAAAGAAAAAGGCAGAACTCAAAGAGCTGACGCAGACGCTGAATCGGCTGTTTGAGTTGTTTTCGGGGATTCTGACAGAGCACGGCAGCGCACACGTCCATTCGGTGTACACCTTCATGTCCGACTAAGAGGACAACAAGATCCGCAGCCACGACAGTTTGTCAGTCGGGGTCCATAGCGTGATGAGCTTCAAGTGGAGCATGACAGGCCTGGCGGTGCACTGATGGTGCACACTCCTCTGGGAAGGTCAGTTCTCCAGGCAGGGGGACGAGAGGTAAAGGTTAGTCACGATGTTCCATCGGAGCAGTTGGATTAGGACAGAGCGGTTCAGAGCAGCTCATGTGATGTGGATGTGGGGCTGGATAAAAATACATGGTATGAAATTGAACTGACCTCAGAATCTGAAACTTGGGTTCACTGCATCTGCGTTACTTTTTTCTCCAATGTGTGGCGACCAATAGGTTGTTGTTGAGTTGGTCACTGGAAAAGGTTGAAGAATAATGTTTACAGACACACAGATCAATTTGAAAAACTTAGTTTGAGACTAAGTTTTTAGTTTTGTTCATCGCTTGTTACTTGGGTAACTAACCAGGATTTTGTGTGAATAGTTGCTAGAAAGATTAGTTTTTAAAATACCAGTAATTCTTACATCTTTGAAGGTACAACTTTGGTCACTAGGGCTCTCGCAATCAAAACAGCAACAGATGACCTAGTTTAATGACAGCGTGGGATCACGGGAGTCACACAAGAGTCACTCACAAATTGTCACATCAAGTTTTCACCAACTTTGTTTCCAATTATGTAAATATATAGGATTTATTTTGTTTCGCTTTATGTCTTCATGAGTGTTTTTGAGTCACTGAACTATATCTGGGTTTTTACAAAATGTGCCACAACGTTGTGATAAGAACAGGTTGGGAAATATTCCAGAGAGAGAGTGTGGCCAAAGATTAACAACGAGATATTGTGTTCAGAATTTATCTGTTAAAACACACACACACACACACGGGGCAAGACACAGGAAATTGGCTGAACAAAGTCAAATTACCCATCCATACACACAACAGCAACAAAAACATTAAATTTCTTTTCAATTCTGAGCCTGTCATATAATTCATCTCAGTAAAAACCACAGTACACTTATATTTCACAGGTCCTCGGTCGGTTACATGCGTCTGTATCCCACAGCGGATTTAAATGACTTGAGCAGCTCAGATAACCGAAATCAGCCATCCACAGCCAATTACTCCCCTGCACATCGTAAATGTCCATTATCAGACTGAGTGATTCTGATGGGGTTTGAAACCCAACTGTGACACATCCCTATCATACGTTAAACAACGACACACACACAGCGGCAGATAAAATGTCATATTACAGTGACTGCACACACCCCTCATTAAGTGCATATGCAAATAAACGCCCATAGTGCATGAATCTTAATGGGTAGACCTTAGCTCAGCTTCCACACAGTGTAACCCCATGTGGGATTAGTGGTATTAAATGGTCTGTTGTGACAGTGTGAGTTTACTGAGTTGCAACATCTATAAAAATGCAAGAGAGAAATTATTGGAAAAAGTCAAAAAAAGAAATCCAATCAAGGCTAAAGCAGAAATGTTTAGTGCAATGTAATAGAAGGAGAAATAAATGAAGAAAGGATTTTAATGACTGAAATGTTTGGATATTTGAGCTTCAGAAAACTTTTATTTTAAAATAAAAAATTGTGGTAAGTCCAGTGTGATTCCTACTTGTACTTCCATGTTTGTACATGGGAGATAATGGGACTGTGGGAAACAGTTGGGACTTTTAGAGTAAAGGAGAAATGAATCATAATTACACTGTAAGTATTTTTGTAAATAGCTGCAGGGTAAAGGGCTGGGAAACAAAAGGGAAGTTTGGGAAATATGGTGTAACCTCGTTCGTACTGTAATTAAAGAGGAGAAAGGGGCAGAACAGTCGACACTTGATATATCGAAGCCCCCATAGCTTGTTCTTACATGTGGAATCAAAAGAATAATAATTAGGTTCCTCATTAATCATTAAAGATCAGTTATGTTTGATCCACCTACATCTATATTTTATAATAGCAGATTATTTAAGGATGTTGAAGCTTTCTCCTCCTCAGACAACAACAGAAGCCTTCCACGGCTGATCCTCTGAAGGTTTGTTTTCTACTCCAGTGTATCTGTTATTCGCTGCTGCAGTGCCTGACAAAGGAAATTCTCAAAAGTATCGATTTTTCTTTTCTTGCCTTGTCCTCATTAGTGTATATGCAATTACAATATTACATTTTACAATAAATCCCTGTAGTGTGGTCATAGCTTGTCTGCAGAAATTAGGCCTGTGATAAATTAGTTTTCTGCAACAAACAGCAGTTATTGTTTGTCAATTCAAGAAACATCAACAGTTACATTACAATACATAACATATACCTTAGTAATAGTTCTCATTACACAATGAAAACAGTGTATATGGCCTTTAATATAATGTATTGACATTCTCCCCTTTATCCTCCCTTTAATTAACATGGGAACAACAACTCTCCCCAAACTTCAGTCTAGTTTTTTGTATTGTCCCCTGCAGGTGCCCACTAAAAACACAATTGAAGTTGGAACCATAGACTGTGTATAAATGTAAACACCGTGTTCTCACTTCCTCCTTTACTATCCAATAATGAAGCCAAAATATCGCTGCCATCTTGTCCATTTGGAGCCATAGTCTGTGCAGTAGTAAAGTCCTGCCATGTCCCATCCACTGACATGGAGGAGGTGGGATTTATGACCTATACTGTAGCCAGCCACCAGGTGGCGATCACGTTTCTTTGTCTTCCCTTATGGGGGGAAGTTGTGTCGTCCATAGAGTCTGTGGTTGGAACCAGCAGGTTGGTTATGAGACCTGTAGTGAATGGTTTCAGTTTTCAGTTTATTTGTGCCTAATTTGAAATGTTGCCAGTAGGATTATTGTTGTTGTCTTGCAGTGAATCACTGTTGGGTCTGAGGTGAAGTGTGAGTCAGTAAAGGATCAATGACATCAGCGGTGGGCAAAGACTCTTTTTCAGTCCTTGGAGACTAAAACCACTGAGTGATGACAATGCTTTTATCATCAACGCTGTCAGTTTGATAGCGAGGGCAGATCAGGGCGCTTGTTCTATATTGGGAGAGTATGAATGCATCGCTTCTTCTTCTTTTTATTATTTTTGCTTGTTTCTTGACTTGTTTGAACAAGAAAATGCTCAAAGGATCCAAAGTCTTTTGGAGATCAACTCTGTAAAGCACACACAAAAAAAACCCACTTCTCAAACCATGCAAACACATTTCTTTTAATGTGCTTGTCTGTTGTCATCAGCTTTCCTGTTGACTATTTAAATAAGTAGCTCTAATTTAACGTGTGTAACATCTGTGTAATACTGTATGTGCATGTCATGTTGTATCCGATAAATCTCACACTTCAAAAATAAGCCATTCTCTTTGTCATGACTAAACACTACTATGTTGGCCAGTGATAATGTAGCATGCGTTAATATTTACTTTTTATTATGTGACCTATATAAATCATGGCTTGTTATTCCACTGAAGCAGCGATTTGTGGATTTGAATGTTTATTTTTGTGCGTCATCATATCAAATACAGCACGAGTAGTATGAAAATGTGGACCAGTTTATATTAGGCCTACTAGGTACTAGGTACTACGCTGCTTCACAACGTCATCAAACTAGGTTTTTTATTCTATATTGTGCATTTAAGTGACACTGAAGTACCCTGATTTCTAATATCTGTTCACTTGTCGCTCCCTAGTGACAAATACGACTAATGCCAGAATCATTACTTCCTGCTTATGGTTGAAAGTGTGTTTAAATGTGTATGATCCAATTATAGCACGATCATTTGCCGAAGGGATTGACGAGCTTTCTTTACATTTACACTACATATCATTTAGGCTGACGCTTTTATCCAAAGCGACTTCCAATAAGTGCATTCAACCATGAGGGTACAAACCCACAACAGCAATCATTCGCTTTCTTTGACGTAAGGGCCAATATTGGGATTCCATTGTTTATTTAAGGGTCTCACAGGTGCAATTATGCGCTCGCCTTTGCTAATGACCTTTGCATGCATAGCTTTGACAAGAGCAGCTGCTACAGGCCAAACGCACACAAGGCTTCAAGCAAAGCTCCTGGGTGTGTGGATGCCTGTTGTTGATTACTCGGGGCCTGGTGCTCATGAGCCCGGGTTGTTCGGAGGCTGAGCTGAAGTCTGACATCGCTACGCTTGAGTTAACAGGCTCCCGGTCGCTGATACGTGTTCGCCTATGTGGTGTTGTTTCATGTGCTTGCTTGCTGATATTGTGTGGCTATGTGTTTTGGCACTGACAGAGTGCGACTGCAGTTATTTGGACTCGGAATCTGATGGATCACTGGAGGACAATAATGTCACTGGAGCTGGGGGTGAACAGGTCTCCAACCACACACAAACATCCAGACACTCTGTAGCTCACTGAATCATTCTCCTGGTCCTCATCCACTAAATGTTGGTGCAGGGATCTGGGATTTATTTTTCTTCCCTTTCTATAACAGTACGACAGTCATTTCTCAACTTTTACATTAATTTCAGTCTTGAAGTGGGACTAAGATCTATCAGTTTGCACAATTTGGTGTGGATCCAAATGAAAATCTGGATCCATTGAATTCAAATGTGGTCTCACAAATCTCATGTTTGGAGTTGGCGGAGGCTTGCTCTCTACTGAGTGCCATTCTAAGTGCTTATTAAATACCTTGGTGACGGCTCCACATGCCCACATTTCTGTTGGGGTTGCCAATCTGAGGAGTGGCTCATTGTCGGGGGATTGGCTGACAACTGAGACGGTGTCACCACCAATCTTTATACAGCCTTTAGCAGCCTGAGCAGTCAGTCTATCTCCCCTCTGGGTTTTTTTTTTTTTGTTATCCTGCACCTGCACCTGTTCCCACATTCACACACTTCACACACTCGTGATAACTGACTGCATGTTTAAATTAGTTTTCTTAAAATAATTGAGTCTACTTTAATGAGTCATGTTTGATGAGCCTCAACATTTTGACCTTATTCATAATTTTTCCTCCTCACCACTCGAGGCAAATGCAAAAATCGAGTATGCACTCCACATGTCAAATATATGGGATTCACAGCTTCAGTCTCCTTTACTCTGCAAGTGTTTCCTCTACGCCCCACGTGGGACCTTTCCTCTGTTCTCACATCAGTGCCGATCAGCTCTACTTTCTGTGGTATATAAGACATGTTTTAGTTCTGACAAGTAAACAATGATCATGTTATGACCTGGTTTATGGTTAAAGCCCAACTTAAACACTTAGTGTAGAGTAAGAGAGGGCTGTGGTCAGATAAATCATTAAATTACACGACTTTGATTGAAGCAAACTTTCATCTCATGCATGACCTGCTATGGTGCTGTTTTCTCCATCCATCACACTGACCTCCATTCCCTTCATTTCTCTATCCCTGCAGAGAAGGTTATCTCACGCATTGGCCTTGAAGATTGGACGTAGTTTATGAGGTGTTTATGAGGTGTGTCCAGCATGAACAGAATTACCAAGTAAACCAGCCTCTGGCCCACAGCTGGCCCCCTCTGACTGTCCCAGTTGGTTGAATTCAGCTGCTCCAGTTTTTGCCTTTGGTTTCAAAAGTCAAAGTTAACTTTTATTGTCAATTCTGCTATTTGTACAGGACACAGACTGAAACACAGGATCCCCTCGAATCCCCAGAGTAAACATCTAAGTAGACAAAACATAGAACATGCAACATGCAACATATTTGGCACATAACATAACATAGTACACAGGGTAGATAGGATGTGAGTAGTGCAAACCAGAATAGTGCAAAAATGGATTGAGAAGTACTTCATTCCAACATAGTTGTACATAATAGTCACAATAAAAGCAGCTGTAACTGCAAAAGAAACTAAAAGTATTGTGTCTGTTTTTAGCGTTTTTCACATGCCAAATAATATGGAAATTGCAAGTTAATAATAAGAAAGTAGGGGGGAGGAGAGAGAGAGAGAGAGAGAGAGAGAGACTTGGAGTTATATCAAAAGAAATGGTAAGAAAGTCTTACCCCCAAATGAATCAGCCCACATCAGTGTCAGCACTAAAGCTAACAGCAGTGCAGTAGTTCACAGTTTGAAAAGCAGCCACGTCTAGAGGAAATCACAGAAACACATGGGGGCTAATGCACACATAGTACATCTACTTCTCCGTCTTACTTCATTCTCTGTGTGACATCTTACCCTGAGCCTTTCCTCTACAGTCCAGAACACACGTGCATATATACACAAATGTAGCACACACGCACACACACACAACCACACATTACTCTTGCATAAGCAACAGCGCTGCGGACAAATACGTCCAAAAACACATTCAACATTCATCACATGCCATTTATATTTAAGCACGATGAATAAAACATCTGTCAGAATCCTGGATGCTCACTCGGCATTAAAAATGCAGAGGAGCCCTCCAACAGGTCTTTAATGAGCCTGATGAGCCATGTGAGAGAGTGTCGTTGGTGTGTGTCAGGTTGATTGGATACCTCGGCTCGATTTCATGACATATTTGTATTCAAACACCGACTCGGCTGCGCGGTTGATATCTTTGTTGCACGGTTGTCAACAGCGGCAGGACTCGACTGTGATTACCAAAGGTAATTACAATAAAAATACATGGCAATTATCTAGATGGTGAGGGGCTGTATAATTAAAGCTGCTATTCTTGCTTATTGTAATTAGAGTGAATGGAGTTACACAGCTGTATGGAGTGTTCCCTGGGAGTAAGGTGATTGTGTTCCTCTGTTCAGTGCCACACTTGGTACATTTCTTTTTAAAGTATATATACTGTATATATTTTTTTAAATGTACACATGTCTTTTCACATCATAGATAGTGAAAAACAGATCTGCCATTATCACAGAAGCATAACACCTCTGATGCTCACCTGGAGCGTTTGCATGCAGACATTCACACATTCACACGTTCACACGTTAGAGGGTCAAATTACTTTGATGGTTATTTACTCCGATTTGTGTACACGCGTAATTGCAGGCATTGAAATACGGCAGAACGTAGTGTTCAGCTCTCAGACATGAAATAGTGTTTAACACACCTGAACAGTTGTGTAACAAAATCAGTGCAATGACTTCTTAACATATTTATTTTCAGCAGCAGGAGTAGAACCTTCAGTAAGTAATGAGAGTCGTAACCCTGTGTCTGATAGACTGTCCATCTTAATATACAATCACAATCATTAACACGGCACGGTAAGTGAATGGTGTCGGTAAAATATGTTACTTGTACCGTTAAGTTGAACAGTTTGTTCCTGGTCAGTGTGTGTAACTGTGCTTGAAGCTAAACGCCTGCAGCTTGATATCCTGCCAACATGCTGATGTAGGGTTGGTGAGATAAGGTTGGTGGTAAATAGAGATTTGGACCCAATGATGTTGCAAGATAATACGACAGATGTGAACCTATTTGTGGCACCACAGGACACGTCAAAGAAATAGTTCTACCATGACAAATGTTGAACCATCTGACTGGCAGACCCACAAAGCCACATTTATCTCTTGCCACCTTCCCCAACATAGGTCAACCAAGAAAAACATACAATAACAAAAAGTTGACTGCTTGAAAGGGTTCCCAGTGGAATAAGATGTATGGTGGCTGAAAATGCACAGTTAAATGATGAAAACGGACAAACTGACTAATGGCATGGATTCAGCATTAGCTTCACTTAGCCCATCTGAACGTAAGAGAGGAGACCATGCATGGAGAGATGAGCTAATACGAGATAAGAGAGGATTAAGAGATGGGGGGAGGTTTGAAAAAAGTGAAAAGAGGGTGGAAAGGAGGGATGAAGAGACATCCAAATGAGTGTTAATAGTTTTATAACTGCACAGGGTGAATTCCAGACACGATTTTCATGCGGCAGCTAGGATGACACGTAATATTCAGAGTAATTACATGGTGCCATGGAGGCCTTTTAATTCCTTACCAGCAGTAACTGACTGTGCTGTTCTTGTGTGTTAGACCCAGAGAATATCACAGCGTGACACTGTTCATCTACACAAACTACCCGGCAAAGCAGGAGCAGGGAGATTTTAAGCTATAAAATTATCCCTGCTATTTGTGTGCTGATGGTTGGGTTAGGTTTAGGGGAATAGTTAGATGTTTGAAAGAGCAATGCGCTGTTGCAGTAGCTGAAGTTATACCCTTCACATTTTTCCCCAAAAATGAGTCATGCCGGAGAGAAGCACTCTATCTGGGATATTGACTTGTTTTAAATCATTACTCTCTGGGGTTAGGGTTCAGGGGTTTGAAGTCCAGAAGTCCATTCTCCAGCAGCTGATTGATGGCACTGACCACTCCACAGGAAAATGGAGAATGTGCCTCAGAGGTGCTGTTTGTTTCCTCTCCCTCCCACACCCTTCCAGTCCTGCTGTCCACCTCGCTTGTGCTCCATTTCAATTATCACTCTATAACCAGGACTTCAGCTTCGCTTGTTCGGGCTACAGCAACTGGCCATGTAAACAGGGACTAGTGGAAACTCATTGGTTATTTATGATTTAGCTGCATGATTAATTTTGAACTTTAATTCACTACTTTTAACACAAGGCCCCCTGTTTCCCTTTTGGGATAATATACTGTAAACAAGCAACCACCAACAGTATTGGATGTTAATTTTTAATAGTGGCTGACTCATGATGCAGTCTATTCCTTCAGAATAAACTTAATACAGTTACTGACTCTATATAGATCATTAAAAGTTTGCAATAGACTGAATATAAAGATGCACAACATCATTGCGCCACAAAAGTGTAGCCAAAGCATTTTGATCGCGTACTGGTGGCTGGCTGCAGCATAGGTGATAAACCCCGCCTCCTCCATGTTAGTGGATGTGGCATGAACCAATCTAAAAAGTGTAGGTCAAATAATGGTCAAAAATGGTTTCCGTCATTTTTTGTAGTTTTATCATACAGACGTACGTCCAAGTTCTTATATTTTCCAGTAACATTGGTTTTAATTAGTTATTTGATGCTATGAAAATGGAAAATTTAAGATGGCAGCGTTGGTCTCTGGCATATTTTGGCTTCATTTTGTATTTTGAGGAAGTCCATCAGCGTCCATCAGCCATTTTATTCATTAAAATTCATTAGTCAGTCTGATAAGTAATGGACAACATTAAATTCTTACTAATATCATATCACCAGGGAAGTATTTTGTGTACGTGATACTATGCAAACACTATTCTTATTTGTTTTTCTTAATACACACGATGGTATCCTCGAGCTGCTGCAGAAACATTTACTGCCACATCTGGGTCAGAGCTGTAATAGAAGTTATCCTTGACCTGCTTGTTCCGAGTGTCTCCTCGAGTGGTTTGGTTGAACGTCCTTCTTTTTCTCTCTGCATGTACCTCTGACATTTGTAGGATGTGTGAGCAAAATAAAAAGGTCTCCAAGGTGTCGAGTCAAAGTGGAAAGTTAAAGGCAGTGAATACTTTGCACACAATCGGAGGGGTTTTTCATCGCCGCACATTTCACCTGTACGACTCTCCTTAACGAGATTGACAACAAGCAAATACCTGGAATATAAAACGATGAAACGCTAATGTAGTGTGTACTTTTTAAGACGCACGGCCCCATTTTGAAGGCACCTTGAGCTCCAAACCGCTATTGTTGCATCATTTTTCCCATCCATGCACGGCCATTTCTCTTTGAGGCGATTCACTGAAAAATGTCAGCGCTTCACAAACATAAAAGCAGCAGAAGCGACAAAGCAATGCAGCTTTTTCCCTTTGAGAGAAGTCTTTGTTGCGAATTACACAACCAATTTAACTTTGGCATTCTGCGAGGAAGAGAAGAAAACGAGAGGAAATAGCTGTTACTCCTCTGAATTTAAAGGGTCGCCCCTCACTGTGAAACAACCGCTGGGAGCAAAAATATTGCACAAGCCCCCCCACCACCTCACCCCCCCAAAAAACTTCTACCTCTCCAAACTTTGGAAGCAGCCATTTAAGACTCAAAAATACAGAAAGGTTTCCAAAGAAACAGCAACGGGGACCATGAATTATTAATTGTTCCGTTTTTTTTCTCCTTCTGCACAATGTACACTTCTGGCCTTGTTGACGTGCACTGCATAAAACTTTCACAGACAGGGCAGTTTTTATGGAGGGTCATTAAGTCGGGAGAGAAGGTTTTGGCTCTTAGTGGAGCCTTAACTTGGACTGTAATCTTCAGCCTTGATATGCTGTCTAGGGTTTACCTGCCTCTTGTTCTATGTCAGCACCCCCGTGACCCTTAAAGCACAAGTGGTATAGATAATGGATGGATCGTAAATATGATTTCTAGTCAGTAATTTAACTCTCCGATCCAATCTTGATATTTTGGGAAATGTACTTGTGTCTGTTCCCTGTGTTGTTTCAGTAACCTCCACCATTATCTACACATGCTAATCCTGTGAGGGTTGCTAGGGGAGCCGATCCCAGCTGATGTGGGGTACACTCTGGACAGGTCACCAGTACAACCATTCACACCTACGGTCAATTTAGAGTCTCCAATTAACCTAACCCCAGCCTGCATGTCTCTGGACTGCAAGCCAGACAAATTGAGAAAACAGCTTAGATTCACACTCATGTCATAACACACACACACTCCTGTTTATCCTTTTAACTTTGATCCTGATGCTCCTCTTATTCTTTCTGACAGTTTCCCACACTGATGGGGGCTACTGTCTTTTTCTCCCAGATGTGTGTGTGTGTCTGTGAGCGACAGAGATATGGGAGGTCAAAGGGAGATTACACTAAGTCTCAGATTCTCTGGTCAATAAAAGCTCTGTATGGAGTTCCCACATAATGTTGGAGGTCATATCAATTTCCCTTTTTCCCCCCTGCATGGTGCTTTGATCGTCTGCCCTCCCGCATCCTTTATACGCTTTGTGTCCATCTCTTTATTTTTACACTTGCACAAACAAAACCAGCGCACAAAGCGGTGACACAATGAGAGAGATGGGTGTGAAAAGGCACTCGCAGATAGCAGGCAGGATTAACTGTTTGGTTTAAAATGCAGAGTGGATCGCCAAGGGTTAATCCAGCCCCCTAATCCTCAGGCGATAAAGAGCTTAACATGGATGGTTCAGAGTTATGGATATTTAGAAATATGGGATATTTCTATAGCTGCCAAGTTTGGCTTACGCAACTCTCAGCAGGGAGGTTGAGGCGACAATGGAGAGGAGCAGGAGGAGGAGGGGGGTGTTGGGGAGTAGTGGTGGTGGTGTCAGGGCCTGAGAGAGACCGATGTCAAAATCGAGAAAAGACGAGATGAGGAGGAGAGAGAGGGAAACAGATCAATATGACAATAAATATGTAGAGAGAGATGATAATGATGATTTTTTTAAGAGCCCCTTTGTTCCTGGCACGTAATCTTTTTTAGTTACACACTTAATATTTCACGTAAAATGGATGGAAAACTTTGATAAAAACCAAGTTGTCGTGAAGATGAGTTAAATTTTAAACATTGCACCGACCTTCAGGTTACAAAAGTGGGACAGAAAACTTTGAGCTCGGACGGTAAATAGATAAAAAAATGTCTAAAAAGTTAGTTTACTTTAGAATAATATTTAGTAACAACTATTGGATGAATAACCATGTTGAGAAGGCTCATCTCACAAACCCGATCAATGTCCATGTCACTGACCACAGAGGAATAACGGTGTAGTTGGGAAGTTTTGCCTCGGTTGTCAGGTTACAAAAGCAAAATACTGTTATTTTTCCAAACTGGCTTCACTTTGAACGGGGCAAAGTCAGATGACCTCACTCCCTCTCATGACTAACAGTTAAATCATCATGGACCAGGTCCCCCAACAGCGATCTCCCCACTCCCCACCTTTCCATCCTCCATCCACCAAAAAGTCCTTTTGTTCAGCCGAAGGTGGCGGCGGCGTAATCAACAGATATTATTAGATTTCACACGATATACCTGATACTAAATACTAACTTTGTGTTTGTGCAAATTTCTGAAAGGCCACAACATTTGTGATGACCCAGAGCATTGACTAAGTTTGTCCTCAGGATTGTCGCATTCATCATGATCTAATACAGCGCGAGTGCATTACATTATGAATCAATACCCACAGCAATTTATTTAGCAGGTACGATTATTACCCTTTTTGTTCATCTGAATGTTTTAGTCGTAGACATTTTTCCAGTGTATAGTTAGATTTTCCTTCTGATTTATAATGTCTTTGTTTTCACTATGTCCTTTCTATTTTGGTGTTTACAGCCCGCAGCACATTTTGAAGAGCAGCCTAATGCCAACAATCCCTTTGATCTGTGTCCAACCAGCGCTTTGAAATCTACCAGCAAAGCCCAGATTCCCTCCGTGCCTTAAGGTTCAGAAATCTCACTGCTTATTTTTTCTGACACCATACTTATTAAATCTGTATGTCCGTCGAAGCTTTTAACCGCATTAGACTTTAACATCCGACTCTCTAAGGGACCACGACTGAGGAGGACATGTTTGTCATTTTCATGAGTCATCAACTTAAGGTTTATTTTGCCCCCTGCGTTTGAGTGTCCATGTGTGCCTGTGTGTCAGGGCCCTCAAACACTGAGAGGCTTTAATGGACAGTGGCCAAGTGGTGTGTGTGTGTGTTTTATGTCGATAAGGGAATTCCCAAAATCCCACTTTAGACAGGTGCTTTGTGGAATAACTGGATTACTGGAAGCAGCCAAAGGATAGAGTAGGAAATATTCTATATAGTTAACACTGTATATTACCAGATATTAGGATTGGACACATACATTTTAAATGACAGTGCAGTCGGACATGTCCCAGTCAATAAAAGAGACCTTGCACACATTTTATTTTCATTTTTAATTACAAATTTATTGCAAATATAGAAATAGATCTTTTGTACAGAAATCGCAAAGGGAAAAGAAAAAAAAGAGTCAACATCAGCGACAAATAATTCAAACAAAGCAAAAAGCCAAGATTTGTTCCCATCATTCCAAACCTTTGTTTGGTCTCTGAACATGAACGAGTGGTGGAGCTGAAACCAGAGGGGGGAGTCACAGCAGATTTGAATAGAATACAATAGAACTTTTGATTTCATACAGAAATGGCCCTTTTCACCTCTGGTCTTTTAAGACCAAAACTCCTCCTGATGTCGTCCATCTTGCCAGAGCCCTGTTTTGACACAAATGTTACATTCATGTCCAAATAAGAACTTAAAAGTCATACAATACTGTAATGTGAGAATTTGCTTTGACCCTTGGCCCTCAGGGGACACACAGATGGTGGTTATACTTCAGCACTATGTTAATTTGACTTTTTAATAAGATAGTTGTGTTAAACCAGGCAGGAACACGGAAAGACTGGTATTTTAAGTGTTTTGGGTTCAAATGTTTACCTGTTTTCAGCTTCTAAAACCTGTATCATAGTTAAATGTCTCAGATTCTTTAAGGTAAATGGTGACTCCAAAAACTTTTACCTCCGGGAGCCGCAACACGATGGCGGTGGATACTTGTGTATGTGTTCTTATGGTTTACTGGTCTACTGGTTTCTGACTGAGCAGGTTTCGATATTCTGTATACTTTCTGAATATTAGTTTGATTCAGGCTCAGAGTTCTGCATCTAGTACACGTCTGTGCATCACGTGTACTTGCGGGCAAGTGCAAGCACATTGAATGCTTCTCTCCCTGTGCGGCCAGAAAACAATTAGCTCACAAACGGATCAATCCACAGATATTTAATTTCCTCATTGAGTTGAGAATGGTGCCCCCCCCCCTCTCTCTCTGTGAACCGACAGCGATTATTTATTATTATTAAAACTGCTGAGTTTTCAATATCTGGCACTGGCTATCTAGGTTAATCATTCTATCTTTGGAAGTACCACAGCGTCGGGGGTTGTGTGTTCAGAATAGCAATGGACGGCCAGCCTTTGCTTTGTGAGCACAGAAAACATTAACGTTGAGCTGATTGATGGGGCTTCTGACACGGGACGTCATCTGCTCCTCACTGCAGTGGGACCATATGGAAAGTTTGTTTGATCTAAGGTTGAAGGGCCAGAGTTCCCAGAACAGCAGCGACTCAGGAGGCCGAAGCAAACGTGAAGAGATTTTACTTAAAATAAAACAAGCATGCAAAAATCCAGGCAGACAAACAAAGCATAAAGGGTCGGGCTGAAGTAGGGTCCAAAACATAATCAGGATCAACACACGCAGGAGAATGAAGCGCTGGATGGTTAAGGCACAACAGACAGAGTGCAAAGTGGAAAATGAAATGATTGTTGGAGCTTAAGAAGGGATGGGGGAAGAAGAGGAGGAGCAGGTGATGGGGGCAGTAGGGTCTGAAATTAGAACATACGTGCTAAAACAACTGGACCGAGCGAATGAGAGGATGAATGAACAGACTGGAACTCAAAGCCATGACCCAGAGAAATGAGCTCCGAGTTACATTTAGGCCTCTCGTGCCAAAGAGGAAGAACTAGAAGTGCCTCATCTGATTACAGTGCACTTCTACCCAATTAGAACACAACTACGAAGTGGCCGCCTGCAGCACAGCCATGTTGACAAGCTGAGGAGCAGACTTAGCCTAGAGGTTAATGCATTTCATTTTCTCCTTTGCTATTGACACGAGGTGGTTTTAGCAGAGCAGGCTGTATATCTCACTTGGGGGAGTCCTGCATTATCACTGCAGAATGTAAACATGACAATGACTTATGACTCGCTGCCACCGCTCGGACCCTGATGCAATAACTAATGTATCAGTACAGCTGCAGTAGGAGTTACCAGCACATTACTGGTCGGGTGCCAGATAAAATGAAATCTGCTTCCCTTAAAAAGCCTCGACCGTCCAACGCAAATGCTTCTACTTAATTACACTGTCAATAATGTAGTTTCACGCTAAATTGAATTCAACCCCAAGTATTGTTGTTTCTCTCTGTGGTCCTGCTCACTCATTTGAATTTCATTTCTCTATAAAAAAAAATAAAGATGAATATCTGATGCTAACTGCTGTGGAATACGAATGTTAATGTTTTGACTGCATTGGTAATTGTGAGGACTTTAATTATTTCTGCAGTAGTGCAACTCTTCTCTTTGAATCAAGTCAAGATACTGTCTTTTTCCGTGCACGCAAAAAAAGCTATTCAGCAGAAGACCACGTATAAGAAACAGGTCGTATAATAGAAGATAAAAGACGGTGAATTAAATGAACTGACTTTAATAGAAACCCCGGCCGGCTCTGGGAGCAGACGATGAAGAATGGAATTCACTGATTTCGCTAACAGCCGTGTGGGCCGGGGGCCGAGGGAGAAGCTGCTGATGCTGCATTGATTTGCCAGTGACTTCCCAGTGATGGATTGGGATCAGTTTAAGCCCATTAGACAATCCACAACGTCTGAGCACGCGTTCCTCCGCCACACTTTCCCCTCAAACATATGTTACGTAAAGTGAGTTATGAGGAAATACAACCACAAACTGTGACAGGGTCCCATCTCGAGCCAAAGGAGAAAGCTCCTCGTCTGCCATGGAGAATAGTCTCTGTGATGGAGAACAACAGGACAGTTCTTATAACTGATGGTTGTAAACAGGCACCAGCTTCATTGTTACCCCCTTATTTGCATTGCATTGCACACTCCACCAGCCATTGGCTAGAAGAGTAGCAACGGCAACTGCGGCGTCAGTATAAAAATGTAAATATAACGTTACAGAGAATAAAATATAAATGGCTAAAACCTAAATGTTCAAATCAAAGGTACTCGACAATGCTGTATCTCAGCCCCGAC
The DNA here is from genome assembly GCF_009819705.1 of Hippoglossus hippoglossus. Taxonomy (NCBI): domain Eukaryota; kingdom Metazoa; phylum Chordata; class Actinopteri; order Pleuronectiformes; family Pleuronectidae; genus Hippoglossus; species Hippoglossus hippoglossus. Next base: position 16,846,712 of record NC_047158.1, read on the forward strand.
AGTTTTTGTTTTTCAATGTACGTCCACTCATTGTACACAACAATATATTTTTGTCTCTCAAAAAAATACAGGGAATCATGCAAATATAACAACTTTTCTTTTATGTAGTACACTATGTTAAGCTTTCTCTGCTCTTAAAACCTTTATAACATATATCGTTGCAAGTACTAAAAAAAGTCAGCCCCATAATTCCCAAGGACCCCCCCCCCCCCCCCGACCCTCCCCTCACAGAACCCCCCCATCCAAAACAAAAAAAAATAAACAAAGACAAACAACCAACTGAAAAAAGAGAAACACACAGACATATCAAGATTTCAGGCTTGAGTATAAAACATCTATAGAAGCTTTTTTTTTTTTTTTTTTACCTTAGCATCTTTTTTATCTTTTATCTAGTGTACAAAATTCACAGATATTTCACAGATTCTTTAAATCCTTTGTCCGTCTTTGGGAACTAAAAACTTGCAGTATGCATATTTTGAGTGTGAATAAACAAACTGGATACATTTGTGGGGGGGGAACAAAAAAAAAAAAGTGTTGTCGTGAAAGGTGGCGTCCAATCGAGTTGCAGATCGTGGCCCCGCTGTGGCTCACTTCGGATGTTCAAATGCTCTTCTGCTCAGGAAGCCTATTACTTACAATCATCAAAGGTGGAATTCTTCTCCAGCTCAAATACCTGACAAAGAGATTTAAAACCCTTCGCCGACGACATGCGTATCTCTGAGCTTAGAACGGCTTACAGGCTCAGCTTTAGGTCTGTTTACTTTTTAGCTACCGAGCCCAAAGAGCCACGCATCCGAGAGGAACACGTGTAGTCTGTTGCATTCTGATGAAGAGTTTCAGTTGAGTAACATTAACACCGTAAACAAAAAATAAACAAACAAACCTATTTACTCTTCACCAGAGCGCTTGGCAGTTGGAGAGGAACGGTTGGCAGTGCTCGGCCCAGTCGGAGCTGCCTCGTAAAGTATGAAGAGTGACCAAGAAGTCGGTCACGCCAACGTGACAATTCATTTATCTCAATAGAAGTCCATTATCCATTATAAATATAAATTCACAATAGAGCACCAATACAGACGACATGCATTCAATTTCCATCACATAAGCCCATAAGCTCTGCTGTGGCAATTGTGAGGAGACGTGGTAGTTTTCTCCAATTATCACATTTGGCACGTTATCCACACGAGCTAATCTCCCTCACAGTAAACTAATGGATTTAACGGACTATTAGACAAAAAGGTCAAGAGATACTAAAGGAAAGGATTTGAAACGGTGCTATTACCTGCCTGTGACCTGCCTTAAAATCAAGCGGAAATTAAGCCGTCCTCCTTAAGAAGAAGCTGCTTTCAGATGCGAGAAATGCACGAGCTTGTTCCCACGTGTGTTACGGTTGGTTTAAAGCGTTGCACTGATTCATGCATGGTAAGTTTTAGCGCAGCCATGCTTCCACATCTTTTATCCTGGATGTCTGCCTGCATTCAGCCCCCCCCTCATTGCTCTCTTCTCTTTGAAGAGTTTGCCCATTACCTGCCTTTTAGGAAAAAAGGAGTCGTTTAAGTTTAATCAGACTGTGACTCATCCTGACTCCGCCACCAATACTGTGTCGTGATATGAATCACTTATCGAGGTCAGACTAAACTCTTTCGTCCAACCCTGTCTCCTTCAGATAATGGAGCGTATTCCCCATTCCAATGATCGACCGGAGTCGGCTATTTGGACCAGGCTTTAAATATAAGATGGCATCAAAGGATTAACACGTTGGAAACTGAAAGCGTCCGTGGTTTCCACAAAGGGACTAAAGAGTAATGGCACATTAGATAAGTTTCTCACGTCTGGCTCTCCGGTGGCTCCGAGACAAACAACAAGGACGGGGCTACAAAAAAAGGCCCATCGATCTCTGAGTGAGCCGCCCTACAGGGGATCGACGCAGATAGAGGACAGGGTTTGTATTTTATTTTTTTGTGCTGGCTCAGTGCGACAGAAAAAACGACTTTGTGGTCCTGATAGGTTTTTAATAATTCAGCTGGTAAATTATTCGAGCCGGCTCTTAGCGTATTGAAAGCATCAATCCTGTCGATTGACACTTGCAGATATGAGCTGCATCCTCAATGGTCCCATAACCCCAACGGAAAAGTGACATGTTATTAAATACCCGTCAGGTTCCAGGGACAATTACCACAACAGTTTGGAGTAAACCACCAACTATTGTTATAGGGGAGCAAGCAATAATGAAAAGCAGACGTTTATTTTTGAGTCCAGTGCTGAAACAAACCTGTCAAAATCTTTTGTTTCAATCACTTTTTGCATAGAGATTACAATTGTCAAATTAAAATTGTTCGTGTCTGTGTTTGCATTTTACATGCAGGTTTTTTTTATTAATCTCTAATCGTGAGAAATATCATCCCTTTAAAATGTTACAATAGCCCATATTTGGGCTATGGTGAAAACATTGTTTACTAGTTATTTGAAAGTTTGGCATTTCTTACCCAGGCATTGAAATTGCAGTTGAGCCAGTAATGCTGGTTAATCACAAAGAGTAATTGAAAAAAAAAGAGAAAAAGTTTGATAGCAATTTGAGCAGAAGAGCAATTGAACATAGATCTGTCCCCTGAAAATTGAATAATGTGTGACTTGTAATGGAAAATGTATTTAATAAGTTTTTGTCATATTATAATTTGTCTGGTAGATGAACATAAACTGGAACCGAAATTTGTTGCTGCTCTTATTCTTAGTGTCCATTTCTGTAAACTGGTTGTAGCAGTTGAGACTCTGGGGAGTTCAACGGTGATAAGTTCCTTTAGAAAAGGTTGTAATCTCACCTAACAGGAGATCGTCACGTGTGTTCATCGTATCATATAAAGACAGCGGACGAGCTGGTGCATCCCAGACACGTTATGAATAAAACATCACAGTGAGGCCCTTGAACTTGGGTGTTGCACACTCACAGCATGAAACTGACTCCAAGGGAAACGACCTCCTGACCCAGACTGTATGCACACATCTTAATAAAACAGGGGGGAAAAAAGAGAGCGATAAATGTGGCCTGAAAACAAACAGGAGGGAAGAAATACACAGATCAATATGTAGATATCAGTACACACCTCCCTTTAACATGTGCACACTTATCCCTGTTCAACCCGCATTTATTGAGAAGATGTAGAAAAAAAAAAAAGAAGAAGAAATGAGAAATGTAAAATGTCGTCCAGACCCGAACTCTGCCTATAAGAAAGAACATTTCTAACATGTATCATTTAGTAGCACAGAGCAGGTTGTGTTCAGTATCCTGCTCATCCCGATCCTATACATCCAGGTAACATGGGCCAAATGAACACTGTCACAATAATCAAAAGAGGATAGAAAAAAAAAAATAGATAAAAACATTCCTGAAATTAAACTTTTCACTATGCTGCTGTTTCTCTTAAATGAAGCAGTGAATGACGCGATGAGGATTCAGTTTTCACATTTTCAGGGTAGGATGTCTCAGATTGTGTATGTTGGCTGATGATGCATGGTTCTTTTAACGGGTACGCAGCACTTTGGGTGAGCAGGATGCTTTTTTGTCCAAAAATGCCTGGCAATGACACGATCATTTTTTTGCAAAATCACAATAGAATAGAAAAGGCCAGGTGGATGACGGCGAATGGAGATTAGATCATGGCCGTGTTGGCAAGAGGCACTATGCTACGAATATCTGAGCGCCGTGTGATGCACGTGTGGGAAAATACATTGAACACTGTTGATATTTGTACATTTGTCCATGCCATTAATAATCTAGTATTGTTGAGACAACCAGCCACTGCTGGGCAAGATAATTACAACTATCAATTTAAGTCAATTTGGGCATATACAATATAATCTGACAAGGCATGCCAACACCCACTTATACTGACCACTGTGCACCACACAGCCACACACAATCATGAGGCATAAAGTGCAAGCAAACGTGCCTGTCACTAGTTGGCTAATTAAGTTATCAATAGACAAGAATATTAATTTCCAGAACAGACATGTTGGCAGTAATTAGACGCGTCCTTTCCCTCTGCGCCTCGTTCACGTTAAACGTTAGAGAAATGATTTGGAACGCAATGTGGTGCAAAAGAGATTTCCCCCGTAACCTGCTTGTAATCTACTTACATTCACAGTGGCTGCAGGAAATAATTGATATCATCTGCTTTTATTCTCTCCATCCCTGTTGTACACAGGTCAGTAGCACATAATTAACTTCATAACAGGGGACATTATTTTGCGATCAGTACTTCAAATTAAAATAATTCTTGGTTTAGGGCAGTTTGGGACATCTGTGGAAAAACATTCTTTACATCGCTCAATAAACTATGCAAGACTGTTAGTTGGAAAGATGTGCTCAACACCTCAGGGTGCAATCAAAGCACTATTTTAGGCGAAGGCTCTCTCATGATTTCCTTACGCTGCAGGAATTTGGAGCCCACCTGACTCTCCTTTCATGGTTTATTTGTTTATTTCTTTCGGATGTCTCCTTTCTTTCTATGTGACAAATGCTATTGAAATGCAAATATGTCAGCTGCAGGACAGATCTCATGGAAGAGAGACGGACAGGATTTCAACTCCATTATAATCTACTTCCACGAAGAAGCCCAAACAAACCCAAGTACCTCACTGCAGATTATATGAAAAAAAACTCTTGAAGTGAAGGGTATCAACATTTACCTTCAGTGATTACCCATAGATGAAAACATGGCACTGATGAAGACGGTTCATAGGTCACAAAATAAGATCACTCAAACAGTATGAATCCCACAGTTGGCAGTTGCTCCCTGTGCTGTAAATAAAACCCACAAAAACTAAATGAAAATGACTCAGAAATGGGGCTACAGCGAAGTGTGAAATAAAACACCATAATTACTCTTGTATCCCAGGCACAGTTTCACAGTCCTTGCTTTAGCACAATATTCTATACACCGAGCATGCCAAAATAACCCAAAGGCAAAATTTTGTTGTACATTTATCTCCCCGTGAACTTCAAATGGTTTATTTAGCCCACAGGCCTTTCAGGAAAAGAAGTATTCAAACTCTTTTTCCCACAATGCTTTGGTCCCACAGTCACAGCTTCTGCTGTGCTGACACACCTTTCCAATAATCAAGGATGTCATGCAGGTCCTCGCCTTTGGCGAACTGCACCTTTTTTCGAAGGGCATTTCCGGCTGTCACATAACAGGCCTCATCACGCTGGCCTTTCCGGTAGGGACGGAAGCGCTCCCAGATGCGCAGTGAGCTCTCTGAGGAGTACTCTGGGCTGGAGGAATAGCCAGAGTAACTGGAATGGTTGCGGGCAGGCGAAAGCTGGGAGTAGGATGCTGCATCCCTCCTTGAACGCGTCAGAGGCTTTAGGAATGAAACCCTCTGAGCTGGGGAGCCCTGGTGGGAGCCTTCATAGTAGAGAGCTGGGACAGAGTGGCGGTGCTCCGAGCAGTGGTAGTCCTGCTGCACCTCCAGCTGCTGCTGCTGCTGCTGCTGCTGCTGCTGTTGTTGCTGCTGCTGCTGCTGCTGTTGCATTTGCTGCTGTTGATGGTAATGGTGCGGCTTTTGACTGTCCTGATGATGGGCACCAACACCACCACTGTCGCAACCACCGCCACCCCCTCCACCACAGCTCCCACTCCCCACTAAAGGCAGGCGCTCTAGGGGCTCCCCACATCCCAAGGGACTGGCCCTGTCTTGGTACTGCTGCTGTTGTTGATTACATGCATCTGGACTCCTAGGTTCAGGAACATCCAGGCTGTACACCCTCGCTCCTCCACGGTCCCTGTCCCGACCCATGGAACTACAAGAGGTGGTGCTGCACTGTTTCTTGACAGCATTCACAATAACCACAGCTGCATCTGCACTCATTTGTCGCTGAATTGGACGTACAGCAGTGGCTGGAGGAGGGGGCCTGTAGGGGGGACTGATGACAAAGCCACCACCACTGATCCCTGGGCGCTCAGAGAGAGGGGCATTCAAGGCAGGTAGTGGAGGTGGTGGGGGTATTTTGTTAGGAGCTATGACTTGGCAAGTCTCTGTAACCCCTTGGGAGAGTGGGATTAAGCCACGAGTAAGGGCGGATGCACTGGTGGGGGGAGGAGAGGTGGGATTGGAGGAGGCTGTAGGGTTAGTAGAGGCCCCAGAAGCAGCAACTGCTGCGTCTAATTTCAGTGCATCAATGCAGTTGTTGATAATCTGGTTAACCTTGTCTACCTCCATCGCAATGGTGGATATCTCTGATGCAGAGCCATGGCCGTCATCATCGGAGTCATCCCCAACATCAGTTCCATCATCGTCCCTCAAGTCTTCCCCCCTCATCCCTCCATGCCCACCATCTCCTACCCCTCCAGTTCTGACATCCATATAGTTTCCTTTACTTGTAGCCATGGCCTCTGAAAAGGCAGTGGCCATCTTTTCCACTTGTGGGATACAGGAAAGTCTGGAGGAACTGGTGTTGGCTGAGTGGAGCATTCCTGAGCTGGAGGATGTGGACATGGGAAGTTTGCCCCCGTGGTGATGCTGATACTGGTGATGTTCTCTGGACTGCTCCTGGAGCTTATGGACTGCCGATGGATCGTTTCCCACTGCTGCTGCCACCTCGGGTCCATAGCGCATTTCCAGTATTGTTTTCTTGACACAGATCGACTTCTTCTTCTCATCATGCCTCCGCTTCTTACGCAGACAATAGTAGACAAAGCCTAAAACAATGAGCATGCCAAAAAGGCAGCCCACAATAGTCATTATGTAGTGAGTGGTGGTGGAAGGTGTGGGGAGCATGTCGTCTTGATTTTGAGCCCGAGTGGAAAACTGGAGGCAGGTGTGGTTATAACGTTGAGAGTTGCGAATGGATCCGACACAAAATGTGTAATTGTTGTGCGGCTTGAGCTTGTTGAGGGTAATCATCTCCTTCTTGTTCTTCAAATTCATGACATCAGACACGAATGTCTGGTTGTATTGGGTCAGAATATACATTTTGCTGTAGGGCCTTGGAATCTGCACAAGGAGAGAAGCTGATGACAAAGAGACATGATGGAGCTTGATACTGGGAACACTGAGTTCAGTAGATGATGAAGAGGTGGTGGGCTGGTGGTACGGCCCGGCACCACCAAACATCTCTGGCCCCATCCCGGAAGAACCATCCATATCTGGTGGGAGAGAGGTCATCCCTGGAATCATAACTCCATCCCGGCAGTGATGGTTCAATATGTTTTTGGCATTTCGACCAGCATGGCCAGCAGCTATAGGACTAAGTAAGGGGTAGCCAAGCATCTCTCTCGGTGTCTCACACTGGAGACGGTCATAGGTGTGTGTGACGTTGTTGAAGGATTCCAACCAGGTTAGGAAGCTGTAAAGATCGCATCCACAGTGGAATGGATTTGCTGCCAGCTCACACACCATTAGGCGCATTAGAACAGTGAAAGTGGATGGATCAATGCGGGCAAGTTTGTTGGACGACAGGTCAATGCTGCTTAGGCTAGGGCACTCCCAGAATGCATTGCTGGAAATTACCTCAATGAGGTTGTGCTGGAGGAAGAGGCATTGCATGCGGCCCAGGCCTCTCATCATGCCCTCAGTTAAGTTTGTCAACTTGTTGTAGCCCAACTGTAAAACCTAAAGAAGACACAGAAGAAGAAGTTTTAGGGTGTGGTTGATTCTCTCACTGTTGTGATTTCAGTCATAACAAATGTATTATAACAAATACAAAAGGTTAAAGGTTAAGGCAAGACACCGCAGACGGGAAACAATATTTTCATGCAATGGGCATTTTTTAGATCTTCAGTTATTTTGCTTCCTTAAAATGTTGTCTTGGACTAGTGAAAAGAAAATGGATTTTTACAAAACATATCTTTAAAGGCCATTTTCTCACAATAATTTGTTTCTCATACTCATACCAGAAATCTCGTACACTCACATAAATGTAACTTTCCCTTATGAATGTACTTTTATGGTTATTGACAGTAGTTTTTAATCCAGGGAGTGATTAAGATCAGACAAACAAAATGATCCCTGTAAAAACATTTCACTTCAATATGTCAACAAAATCTGACTTTGTCCACTGTGTACATATCTGTTCTGTGAATGTATGCAAATGAGCAAATATTTTACTATATAATACTACAAATTAAAAATAAATCTTGTAGTGACTGGGAATGTGGCATGGTGATATCTATTCATTTCTCAAAAAATGTATCAGAGTCCTACTTAATTTAAAAATAAACCAGTATCATACTCGTGCTCTAGCTAAGTGACAGGGTTAGGTTCAAACATGTTGCGTTTTCCTGCATTAAACATTTCCCATCCTATTCCCTTCACCTGTAGGTTGGCTTGTCCTGCGAAGGTTCCATCCTCAATGTAGCTGATTTCGTTCTTGGTCAGGTTGAGGTCGGTCAGATTGGTGAAGCGGTACATGGAGCTGAAGAGCACAGCTTTCAGCTTGTTCTCATTCAGTCTCAAGTCGTGGACCGTGTTGTTGATGTGCTGCGGGATGGTCTCGTAAGGCGGCTGGTTCTGACTGCAGATAGCCAGCCACACGTAGCCTTTGTCCCCCTCAATGAGCCAGCAGTCTCCGCTGGCCATGTTGGGCAAGTAGGAGAAGAATAGGAGGGAGGGAAGAATAAGCAGAATGGGGGTGGTAGAAGCACCTTGCATGATGCCGAAGTAAAGAAGAAGAAAGAACAGGAATCCGTGATTATTAAGGGGAGAGGAGTGGGGGCGGGCAGGTAAAGGTAAAGATTGAGTTTGCAGGAGAGAGGGAAGCAGCACAGGCTGATAGGAAGGATTTCCAAAGAGGAGGAGGGTCTGGGGTCAGGTGTTGGAAAGGGGCGACGGCTTCACAGTAACAGTCACAGCTTTATGGTCGTCATGGTGATTAGCACGGGACCCATGTGAAGTCATATCTTGTTGGGCTGCGATGTGGGGTGACACAGCTTGTCCTCATACTCTCTGTCTGTAGACTTCAGCTGTGAGTGCTTCAAATGGAGGGGATCTCGGAATGATGGTGAGTCTGTGGAGGAGATAAGTAAAAGGGACATAAGAAATGTGACAGATATTATATTATTTATAGTATTAAAAGAGACTCTTTGCACAAAAGTAATGGAGGATGGCAAGATTGGTTGTTAGGACTCAAGTGTCACAATCCCTGTGGATCAACACTCTAATTGACCGGGGCTATTCTGATGCTGGGAAGGTTTTTGGGACACGTCCTCACTTGTATTCCTCATTGGGGGTTTCGGCCTCCACTGAGGCAGGCCCACTGCAGGTTGATCACAACCAAGTGATTGTCCCATAGCCGATCACCAGCGAACTGAACTCCTGTTTGCGAACAGTTATTGGATGATAAACGATCTTGCATCATGAATTTAAATGAGTGCTAATTTGTTGTCTTGGAATAATCTAATTCAGTGACCCTGCAGGTATCCCTAAATCAATTTCAACTCTCCTCTGGACTTGCACACCGTTTTCTTCTGGCGGTAAAATATGTATAAAACATGTCGCAAGTCCTTGCACTCAGTCATTTCCCCCTGGATCCCCACCTCGTAAGGCTAACCAAGCTTTGGCAGATGCTCATGTACATGTGCCAATCTCTCACCAGTCCTCAAACGGCAGCAGTAATCACCCAAATGCTGACAGCACATTGTCTCCCAGACATTCCTTGGTATGACACTATCCTGCCAAACCTTAAGCTCTCTATCCCATCTGCATGTCATTTGAGTAGCAGTCAAGTGTTTACATAAGGAGAGGATTAGCTGCCTGTTGCATCATGACAGGCATTGTCCTCTTGCCAGCTTAGCAGCCGAGGGAAACACACAATTACACACATATTATACAAATCTGGACACTAAAAAGGGACACGTGTCCTCAGACAAAGGGCTACATGTGTAGGCACACACACGTCTTCATATAAGAGTGTGCATGTATGTGCACATGGTTCTCGTGAAGGTAGCCAGGTCAAAGCTTTGGATTCTGCGCTGCACACTAATGGGATGATGTCTGTGACACTTTGTCCATCTGCGACTTTCCTCCCACATCTCTGTTTTAGGTTGTTGTGATTCCCATCTTCATTCCATGAAACCAACAAAGAAAATCTCCCCCCTTCTTCCCCGTGCTCCAAATTCAGACGTCTCTCTAATTCCGACAGAGAATTGAACTCATTCCAGTCTATTCCGGTCCAAGCTCCCCAGAGCTGCCAGCCGAGAATCAGGCCCATCCTATTTTGTCGATCTATTTATTGCTGCAGAAACTTCTATCACCTAAAGTGTGAAACTTTACATTATCATGCAGATTTAATGACCTTAAGCACCTCCTGCGTTAGTTGTCTCTTCTTATTAGATATAAACAGGGCAAAGGAGGATACAGGAAATGTTGTTGCCAAAGTGGTTTCTAATGCTGGCGTGTGACAGATCGATATAATCTGTCTGGATATAAAGCAAAAGCTGCATCAAAATGTGTATATTCTGGTGACAAGTACACAGCAGGAAAATTGGTGTGAATGCACTTGACGATTCGATCAACCGATCATCAATAGCGCTCAGTGATCTGTTTGATTTGATTTTACTGCTGTTCATCGCTGTGAGTGTCTCTTCTCCACATGAGACATGATCTCATTTGGTGCTCCACATACTGAACTCCACAGGGTTTACATGTGGGAGGCAGGAAGCACAGTAGGTCTGCATGTGTGTGTGTTTCTGGATATGATTACATAATTAGAAATATGGGACATGCAGCGCCTGTCTCGTATGGAAAGAGCGTGACTCACAACACTGGTCCACTCATAAGTATGAACATGTAGGATGTATTATAAAACTTTTCCCCCTGCACTGCAGCACATCATTTCCCACTTGTGGAGCAGCTCCACTCATCTGACCTCAGTAGGTCACAGCAGCAGGAGTAGTTCAGATCATGCAAATAAACCGGTGAACAGGTGGGAAGCTGCAGGTGTTCCACTGTCCTACTTACACGTTCTCCAGGAAAACACCTGATTACACAAATCCTTCTTTTCCCAAAAGCCTCATCTTGTACGTTTTGATTATTTTCCTTTGAATGCCTACTCTTGCACATACGCACATACACACAAACACACACACACACACACACACACACACACACACACACACACACACACACACACACACACACACACTATATATCCCACTTAATCAGACCCATCCCCTCATGTAATACAGATTTAGGTTATTCAATACATACAGGCTCATATTGATCCTCACGGTTGCCATGGAAACACACTTGTGATTGACAGTGCCAATTAAGCCTAACGATAGCAGAATGGGATGTTGTTGGCGTTCACATCAAATCAGCGCGTCTCTTCCGCTTCATTAGCCACAAAGATGAAACTCTCCTTCCGGAATTCTATTAGCCTCCAATGAACATCGACTGTGACAGGTGCTGGAATTGGAGAGGGTCCACATCTCTTCTATTACCAACACGACTCTTGGAGCCGGGCCACCGTCGGCCCAAATGTAAATTTGTTCAAAAGGAACCCCTTGTGCTGCCGGCTGCATAGGATGCTGTCGATTTGATTTGTGTCACCTGAGATTTATACGCGACAAACGAACCGACATCCGAAAGCAGAAACAGGCAGATTTATGAACGTGCAAGGCACATTTTTAACTGCACCTTTCATTCAACTTGTGCTCACAATTCGTTTGTAATTAGCGACTGATTCACTCAGGCAGCTGCTCATTTTACAATCGGACGAGGAGTTTTTTTTTGTCTGAAATTGAAGAACCTTAGAGCTTTATCTGAGACAAGCAGGATAAGAAAGGAAATCAAATTATGGGGATTTCTTAATCAATAAAGCCATGATGTTTTTATCATTGATGTTAGGATGCTCAACACTTGTTTTTAACAGGGATCGTTCTGCACAGGCACTCAGAGCCACAACACCTCAGTATTTTCTCTATCTAAGGGATTTAAAAATAAATGACAAAAATAAACAGTGAGAAAACTAAAACCAAAAAATAAGGTTTGACAGTCTCTTAGGAAAAATGAATAAAAAATAAAATACCTTTGTCATAAGAACGTTGTGACTGTCATCAACTTATTTTCTCCTCAATACTCTTTTGAAACCGCAGATCAAAACAACCACTTCCACAAAATATAAAATTCCATAAATGTGAAAATGACTGTCACTGAGTAGAGCCTGCTACGCAAGAAAACATGGTTTCCATATCAATCACGTTTCGCTTGAACCAGTCTTCCCCCAAGGCGACGCTAATTTACCCATCACGCTTTCAGTCAGTTCATCATGATGCTGGAGAGTAAACTGATTTTATTCATTTCACCATGAGTCAGAGGATCTTAAACAGACTTAAAAGATGAATTTAAAGTGGGTACGCTTCGCAATTCAACTGCCGAGTGAAACAAAAAGTAATAAAAATGACAATGAAAAAATAAGTTTCTCTCTGCAAACACTTATTGAAACAAATATATTCTCAGTGTGTTTCCATTCAGGCGACAACATATTGCTTCTTTCCTCAATCAGCTCAAGTTAAAAAGGGACTGGAACCGACGATCCCCTCTGAGTATCCTCAGTCCGATGTCACGACCTGGAGTGAATCCTATTTTTATTCACTGCAGTGAATTTGGGGCAGGCTCGGGTCACCATGGTAACCGTTATACCAAAGCGGGTATGATGGGGTGGTTAGCTGACGGCTCAGGGGTTTTTATGACAGTGGAGGAAAAACAGTACGTCGGAGCTGTCAGTCACGCACAAAGTCAAACTATCTAACCTCGGCTATCCGTCGTCAGTATCCACACGCAGCTCAGTCCGCTCCGTCGCTGCAGGTTCCATTTTTAGATCTTCATGCGCAGGCTTTACAGCATCATGTAAACTTTAAATGGGCGGTGGTAAACACACGGGAACACACACAGAAACGCAAAGTCACAGTAGCTGCACTCAGTGGGTTTTTTATTCCTGAACAGGAGCAGGAGGAGGAGACGTTGACAGCTGTTGCGGAAGAAGTGAAGGACTTGGATTATTCCCCGAAGACATATTAGGTCACACTCTGGAAGCATGTAGATTTAAGTGTGTGTGTGTGTGTGTGTGTGTGTGTGTGTGTGTGTGTGTGTGTGTGTGTGTGTGTGTGTGTGTGTGTGTGTGTGTGTGTGTTTATGTGAGGCTCAAGCCCCAGGGTCCGACGTTGTAAAGGGCCTACGAGGCCTCGGGGCAAAAATAAATAAGATTGACATGGAGAGAAAGGAACCATGATTGACTCTTTTAATTCCCGGCTTGAGTCTACGCTCAGGAAAAAAAAAAAAAGTCGAGCTAAAAGTGCAAAGATGAAAGAAAGAAAGTCTGACAGGAGACACAACAATTCCCAAGGTGACACAATATTTCAGAACAGCAAAACCCCCCCGAGATGCAGATGACCGAAAACATCTCCAGTGAGTGGGCAGCAGCTCTTTAGGTAATAATTAAGGAGCTTGACAGCATTTGCAATTTAACAAATAATGACAGGCCCCGTTCCAATTAACGTCATCACGTGCAATTCCAGATACACCAGTTAGGAATTTGAGATTTAACTGTACCACATTTAGACTAAAGCGTCTTCATCGCCCCCTGGTGGCTGGCAGCAGTATACGTCATAGCGATGATAGCAGTTCATAGAGGGACAGAACTTTCTTTTAATTTCTATGATTTCACGAAAAACAATCAAACTTGGAAGGATCGGGTACGGGTCAGGTAAGTACCCATTAAAATTTGGTGCCAATCCGGATCAGGGGGCGGATCCAGAAATCTATTTGAAACTTTCTTTATTGCAACATTTGTACTGTTTCTGCCGTGAATGATTAATAGACCTTGATTAATTTTAAAATGACTGTTGGGCCTTGGCAGAGGTGTGAGCTCTACTGAATGAAATTCTAGTTATATCTTTGACGCTGTAAAAACATTAACACCATAATTAACAGATGAGACTGACTTGGTCAAGTGTGTATTTGCGGGACCTCACTAATGTGGTTACACACTGCGATCACTACTGTCGCTCCAAAAGACGGCAGCAGATTTCTTGGCTTCATTTGTGGAGAGTGGGAGGAAGTGGAGGCACGTCGTCCATCTTTATTTACGGTCTATATGGTCTATAGCTGACCACTGACCAGCATTAGATCATTTCACATGGTAGAAATCACACACGTCAGTAATGCTCTGACACATAATGGTTTATCTTAAGGCGCGTTTTTACTGCAGGATGGATCACAAGCGATCAAGTCACTGGGACTTTATGGGATTAGATCACACATTCAGCCTCAGTGCTGCAGTAAAAATAAATTCACACTCCTATACGACGTTTTACAACAGTGTAGGTGGAATATGCATTGTTTCTTTAATTGTATTTGTATTGAAGGTGTGTGTGTGTGTGTGTGTGTGTGTGTGTGTGTGTGTGTGTGTGTGTGTGTGTGTGTGTGTGTCCATATAGCGTTTTCGTCTGGCAGAATAGTGCTGGCAGGGCTAGTGGGAAGTCGTGCCATGGGTTTTGTTTCTATGACAACAATATCTTGAAAATGTTTCACCACCCGATAGACCGGCATCATCCCTTTTTTTTATTACTCCGTGTTTGACATCTGTTTTCTTTTCTTTTTTTTCACCATAAGCACCGACTGGAGGATGCCTGGCATTATGAGCTTTACGCCGTTCAATCAAACAGCCATGGAGTAAAGACTTAAGTTGTTGCCTTGTGTGTTGATAACACAGCGAACAACACACTTACAGACGTGTACAGTGATTCAGGGTCTGAATCTGCTTCCATAAAATGGGCTTTCCTCTCTTTGTTGGGATGGTTCTATCTGGACAAACACGCCTCGGTACAGACAGACGACACACGCGACCGGGGCTCATTTTTCTTGGTAACCAGGGTGACGAGGAGCCACAGTGACAGCATCAGCGCCTCGTCGAAAAGTTCAGAGATTTCCAAGCAGAGGCGCCAGGAGCGGCGGCACAGTGAAGGCAGAGCGCTCTGACACCAGACGCTGGATGCACTGGTTTTTCTCTAAGTGGCCACATGCAGATGCAGAAACAGCTGGCCCTCAGAAAGAGAGAGTCTGTCTTTGTTTACAGTGACATACAGTTTTCCTCCATGGAATTTGACTGACAAAGTGTTCACCACAAACAAGACAACACTCTTGATCTATTTACGTCTGCTTTTTTCTTCTCCATCTTCCCCTCTCCACGCTCCATCTCTCCCCCTCCACCTTTGTTTTTTTCTCAACTCAAATCCCCGTATTTGTTCTCGTCCCCCTAATGTCCTTCAGCTTGTCTCTTTTTCACTTCCTTACCTCCGGTCCAGGCTCGTTCCCTGGAGCACAGTCAGTGTAGTGCAGAGAAGTTTGGCCTGTGTGAGCAGAGCACCGTTTCCACTCCACTTCACACGGGGCTTAGAGATGAGACAAACACAACTACAGACAGACGACGC
The DNA here is from genome assembly GCF_009819705.1 of Hippoglossus hippoglossus. NCBI lineage: Eukaryota > Metazoa > Chordata > Actinopteri > Pleuronectiformes > Pleuronectidae > Hippoglossus > Hippoglossus hippoglossus. The sequence goes on from NC_047158.1 coordinate 16,862,137, forward strand.
TCCTCGGCGAGCTTCACCCTGTGTACATGTGAGGGGAACAGATGATTTCTCAGTGGCCATAAGAGCAACCTGCTAAAAGCAGCTGTACTCCTTTGCGAAGCACCGCTGAACACGATGATGCTCGTTCACTCTTGGTAGGATTTAAAGATACATATTTGTTATACAGAGTGTCCATTATACTGGATACAGTGCATTTCATTTACAATCTTAGTCTATTCTATATATAATGCTGCGTATTACGTATTATTACTTTATATCCGCCTCAAACAAGGAACTATTTTTTCCGAAAGTATGATAGAAGATATAAATAAATGAGGAAGATGAGGAGGAGAAGGCACAACGAGAGAATAAAGGGAGAAGAGAGGCCAGTGGAAAAGACAGCTGAGACAGATCTGATGAGGCGCTGCATTTGATCTTCGTTTCCTCCCAGGTCTTCTTTTTTTATTTTTATTTTTTTAAACAGCCGTAAAGAAAAGAGAAAGTCACACACGCTGAAAAACAAATCACCTTGGATGCACCGTGTTATTAGGAGGAAGATCCATGCTGCCCGACTTATGAGAGGGAGGCAGCCGAGCGAGCAGAGAGAGTGAGACGGAGGACAGAAAGGAATGAAAGGTTTGATCTCTCAGGTTAGATCTATAATTCATGTTTGCCTTGAGAAGATCTTTTCAACTTCTCTCTCCTGTATCTTTTTTTTTTTTACCCCAGTCTTACTTTTTTCTCTCTGTCCTTCCCGACCTTCTGTCTGTGTTTCTATATTTGTTTGCCACTTGCTGACGTTTAGACCACTGACGTTTACGGCTGCTCATGCATGACATCGTATCCATTTCCTAAAAGCCTCACAGGAAGAGGAAGTGAAGCAATAGAACGTCTGGGGCTAAATGGAGCAAAGCACCTAAGCCGCCCCTAACTGACCACTATATCACTACTACCGACATTATTTCTCATCCACCCCAAAAGATTAGGCAAAAGGCCAGTGGACGTGGTTGAGTGGTGATGAATTGAACTTGGAGGGTTTCCAGCGAAGAATGAGGGCAGATACTACTCAAGTTGAAACTCAAGAGCAGTTACGGCTCGAAAGTGCAGTTACGGAAAAGTGGAAAGAATAGGTGGAGAGGAGCAGGACGTGTGATGACGATGAAGATGGACGACGCATCTCCACTTTCTCCCCCTATCCAGAAAGGAAGCCAAATTATCCCAGATACAAACGCTGCCATCTTGTGGTTTGGAGCCATGGTAGTGAGGTCAGAGCAATACAATACAAACCATCCTTGAGTACATTTAGAGTTTGGTCCGTGTCCCAACCACTAACACGGAGGAGGCCGGATTTATAGCCTATACTGTCCTGTAGTCCATCTTTGCATATATTTGGTGCTTCAGGCAAAAACAGAAATTGGGTGACGTGACGAACAAAGAGCAGTGCAGCTACCTCGGTGATTGAGGTCAATGAAATGTCAGATTGCAGCCTCGGCAATAACGTCATCGAGGGCCAAATGGAATCACAATCCTGTGGTAGATAATAATACAACAATGTTCTTTAGAGTAAAATCATGTATTAACCTGGCTGAGCAGATGTGGAGAAAGGGCAGTCGAGACCTATTTCCACAAACATGAGGGCCACCACTGAAAATGTATTATTGACAAAAGTAATAGAATCTGATCCTCCACTGCTTCTGAGAGAGGAAATGCTCATCATGATCAGTATCTGAACATAAATCTGAACAAGTTGAAGCTTCCAATAAGTTATTACAAGTTTCAGAATTGGTGAAATGCATAATTTATAATGAAAAAGGTAAATCAGGAAAATCAGGTGCCGATTTTTCAAATTGACGGAAGGTACATATCTCTGTAAAGTTTCCATAAACAGATATCAACACATGGCCATTCGCTGAAGCTGATCACGTTTGAACATAGTTATCAATCAATGCCTGTCATGTTGTCTTATTAGGGCATTTGATAGATAGAGATGAGAAATCTGAGCAAACACATTTGAAAACCCCCAAAAAGTGTGCATGTTGCATGAGTTACATTTCTGTAATTGAAATGGAAAATGACCGTGCAGTGGATAAAGTAAAGCCCCCATCAGACAGGATTTATCTCCAGGGGGGAGGATGATGATTTTAATATTGCATATGCAGATCAGTATTTTCCCATCAAAGTGCATATGGTGTTATATCATCCTCTTACATGCTATGGTTATTTAAAAATTCTAGAAGCCCAGTGTATTTAACTACCTGGGACCTGTTAAATCATTTATTATCTACCTGGTTTGTTTGGCAATTTTGTGAACTTGCCAGTTTTGAGACGCTGGGACTTAGGTTAGAGTTATTGATTTTTGCATATAGGAGGAGTACATTTCTTGCAAGCCCACACCACAGGAAACAGTTGTTTGTTATTTCTCAATTAATGTGGGAATATTTTCGACAAGTACGAATTGTATTGTGCGATTGTTCCAGTGTTTTCACACATTCAGGATTGTGTTAAAATCACTGCCATCACCTCTTTCTGCTGTAGAATCCAAAATCACAAAATTAAGGCCTCAGGAATATGCCCTCCATCAAAAGAAGAGAAAAAAAATGGGTTACCAATAAAAGAAGAACACCTTTTCGTGACATGCAGTGCACCATGATAACTGCAGTCTTAAACACGTGATTCATGTGATACAGACCCTTAGGTTTGCTTTGCAGCATTCAGACATCTCACACCTACTACGGATTATTCTGCATCTTGTACAGTGTATTGATTTTTCCTCTGGTTAGAATGTCACAAAGGTGTTTCCATTTGCAGAAATTTCATAGATTCATATTTGCTAACATGAACTCTGACAAAACACGCTCACAATCTGTTAAAGGAGAATCGCTCTTCCTCCACACACACACACACACACACACACACACACACACACACACACACACACATGCATACATTGTGGGGGAAGCTGTGGTTAAGCGTTTACAGTTTCTGACATTCGAGATCACCAAGTTAAGCCTCGCTCTTGATCAAAGCACAATATATATGTGCCGCTATCAATGCATCTGCTATCCTCTGGCCTTCCCACTTGCACCAGTGCTGCTGTCATGGCAACAATGCATCAACGCTGCAGGCGGGAAATCCCAATCGCTTCTTGATCACCGAGGAGCATGGGAACCAATGATGCATAAAACATGGACGAGGCAAAGCGGGGGGGAATTGAGATAGAGAGGCCAGAGAGAGATATAAGTAGACTTCAAGTTGGCAAGAAGAAGGAAGTGAAGAAGGAAGTGATTGGAATAAAAGAGAAAGGCATGAAGAGTAAAAGCAACATGAGATGGAGTGGATGATAAGGAGGAGACTCAGGGTGAGAGGAGCAAGACTCAGAAGGTGACGAGAGAAAGAAGGAACATTTGTATTCTCTGCCTCTCGCTTTTTTACCGTTTCCTGTCAGTTCCTCACTTGTGTTTTTAATATTTGTCACAAGTCCGTCTATTTCCATGTGTGTGGGAACCTGAGCACATGGTCATCAGAATCATCTCATTAATCCGCTGCAACATCAAACCCAGCTCATCCATCTAGACTCCAGATCATTCAATTAACAAGGTGGTGCAGACGCCGCAACCAAGTTTTGTCCTGTTTTCATCCTCATCTGAACCCAGATGATTTACTGCTTTTACCACAGGTCCACAATTCCTGCCCACCTGATGCCTGTCTCCGTCAGCTGTTAGCAGTTTGTATTACTTATCTCCAGCCAGCTCCAGACTTTTGACCTCGGTTTGCTGCCTTCACTGCTCTGTCCCTCTCAGACCCCCTGAGCCAAAGCCAAACCCCAAACCTCTCCAGCCAAGCCACAACCGACTACATGCAAAGTTGCAACAAACTGCTTTTAAAATGGTTCCCCGACTCTTGCTCTGTGTTTGCATTTGGATCCTAATTTGAACAGCCGTACCAGAATGATGACTCAGCAGTAACCTGCTTGCTGTGCTTACAAACTGGAGGCATCACAATCAGATTCATATCTCTTTCTGTGATGACTCGCACAGTCCTGAGGTTCATTCACTAACCGTTTAGCCAGCAGCCATCATGGCCGACTTGATGTGCATGGAGTGGAGCCAGGCATAAAGTGTTTAATCCCGTTTAATGTACGATTTTGATTAGTTTTGCTTTTCTGTGTTGAGTGGATGGATAGATGGACGGATGGATGGACGAATGGACGGATGGATGAATGGACAAATCACAGATGGCCTGGAACTATCCTACGGGGGAAACAGAAATCTCGTCCTTATTTTTTGGGAACTATACCAACGGCTCGTGTTTTAACTTCTCTGTGGGTGTGTGTGTGCATTTCAGTGAAAGCAGACCTACAAACCCACTTGGGAGAGCGATGTGCAGCGCTCACTATTTATGTGTGAGTCATGAATATTCTAGATGCCTAACTGCATCCCACATTGTTGAGGATTTCCCTCGGCAAGCCTGAAGGGAAACCTTGATAGAGTCGGAGGAGGAGGAGGAGGAGGAGGAGGACAGCGATGGAGCGAGAGGGACGAAGAACAGGTGAAGAACACTGTTTCGAATAAAATGAGAAGATTTGCTTCGTGTTATAGAAGATTAATGTCGCACTTAGCTCAGCCCTGAGCTGTGTGATGGAAAAATGTCTCGAACATTGGGCGGCTGTACCTCAGGAGGTATAAAGTGGATCGGCGGTTTGATCCCAAGCTCCTCCAGTCCAAGTGTTCATGGGCAAGACACTGATATCCACATTTCCCCTGATTGGCCGTGTAATAAAAAATAATAAAGGCACTACAGAAGTACAGTCCATTCACATTGCAAGGGTTGGAGGTTTGAAAACTTGATGCTCTTTCACCAAATGGCTCAATGCGGCTGTGCTATTTTTGTGGCCAGTTCATTTCATTTCATTTAAGAGGCATAAATGTCATAAATATGTCTCCGTTATGTCCTGAGCGTCCACGAGTAATAAAATATGCAAGAAGAAAACTGGAACATTTTTGATGAGCAGTGAGTGATACCAGCATGTCGATCTTTTACAGGAACAGTTCCCCGGATTTTTACAATTTTCTAGAATTACGGTTGCATTTTAAGATACAAGGAGCTTCCTGTCATTTAGTGACTTTTCAAATCACCTTCCATCAAATTTACTCCCATAGAGGGAATTGGATTTTCAATATAACAAAAATAAAGTAAATAACAAAGAGTGCGTCATACAAACTGCATCAGCCATTGACCGTTAACTATATCTAAATATAGACGATCAGCTTGAAAAGAGCTGCGGCTGAACCTTGTATATTTGTATCAGCGTGCACACCTGCCAGGCTGATGCAGTGGAAGACACGAGCAGGCGAGTCTGTATTCGACGCGCATTGAACAGAGCATGAAATTCATGAATGAAGCATGAACAACATATCAAGGCTGTTGTGCAACGTGCAAATCTCCAAACCGCTCGGGCGTTAGTTCACAACAGATGTAGTATCCTTTGAAAATATTCCAGCACGTCTCTGCAAACGTGTAAGTATCCGATTATGTACATGTATGTTATTTTTTTTTCTTTGTGTAAATCCATTCAGTTGTAAAAAATGTGTCAGGCATGTGTGAGCGTGTAAGAGGGTTTTCAGGGCTGAGCCTGATCCCTGTCGTTTCCAATAAAGATGATTAAATTATTGTTGTGAACATTGAAACAGATCAGCGGCAGCACCGGATAGTCGCAAGAAAAAACTGGATACATCTTACAGCCCAAACACAGCAGCAGCAGCAGCAGCAGCAGCGTCCATTCATCTTCCCTTTGTTAAGTGAGTAACAGGCGCTGTGGAGTGACCCTTTGATTGGCTGATCGTTTGGGATAAATGAATTCAACCCACAGGACACTGACTTTTGACCGGAGACAGAGGATGAACAAACAGTGAGTCGAGTAAAGTGCTACTTTAGTGAAGAGGGACAAGTGATCGGCCGTGGCAGCGGCAGGAATTAGCATGAAAGATGTGGATTATTTACTCCATCGTTCATTTTCTTAGACGAGTGGAGGAAACATTGGGACTGAGGAGACTAAAACACACTGTCCCAACAATGATCAAATATCACAAGACGACAAATGACAAAATCGTTCATTTTGTGTTACTTGCTTTAAACAAAATCACGCATTTCCCATTCTTCCTTCAAACCCCCAACACATCGGCAGAGTCAGAGAGATGTTTTACTATGGAACAGAATGTACTTTATGCCCTATAGGGAAACTATAAAATGTTGAAAAACCCAATGAAAAGGTAGTTAAAAAATGCCCCAACACCAAAATTTAATGGGTTCTTCCCAGACTCATACTGCAGCCCTCCACCAAGTTTCATCGTAATCTGTCCAGTAGTTTTTTACATAATCTTACTTATAAACAAACACACAAATGGACAAGGGTGGAAACATAACCCCCTTGGCAGAGGTAACAATAATCAATCTGAAACTTACACTGTCCTGTTTTCGGCACAGACATCTAGTGTAATAAAATCTGTTTGTTTATTCCAATGTGTAGGAGTAGACAACCGCCTTGTGCTGGTGGCTGAGCAGCAATTTGAACGCCTCAACAAGAGCAAGAGATCTGCAGCACTGTGATGATGAATAATGCTATTACACAACCCAGAGTACAACCATAGTAAACAAAGGCTTCATTAAAATGTATCAAATCTGTGAGCATCTTTCAAATAGAGCACAAGATGAACACACAATAATAAGAAGCACCAGGTAAACTAATGGGGTGCGCTAAACCTAGTATATTGTGTGGTGGTGTTGTGGGGTTTCTTCATTATGATCTGTATTAACTTACAGTAAACATAATGTTCCACAGTGTGTGTGTGTGTGTGTGTGTGTGTGTGTGTGTGTGTGTGTGTATGTGTATGTGTGTGTGTGCATGTGAGTAATATGTCCTGCAGGCAGACAAGACTGGGTTTTACGCATGATGGCTCATTCATTCCAACATAAGATTCAGCTTAAGAAGAAAAAAGAAAACAACTTAAAATAATATACAAGCGACCTCTTGTTAGAAAATAAAGAATTTTAAAGCTTATTTGAGGTATTCAATTTTTTTTTTGTCAATAGCTCTTTCCAGGGGAGCAAAGCAATGCACTATGGGTAATACATATATCTTATTATCTCATATATGTATAAATGTCTTCTCCACTGTGGTGTTCTCCCCAAAAGTGATGCCAAAGCGTCTTGATCACCACCTGGTGGCTGGCAGCAGTATTGGTCATAAATCCTTACCACTTCAAACTATGTACCCTAACCCTTTTCTACCACATGGTTTTGGTCATTTTCTGTTGTTCTTATCACTATTACTTCTGATATATGTTCAAGTGTTTATGTTTCTAGTAAGTTTAGCTTCAATTAGTTATTTGATACTATAAAAACGAGGTGAAACATATCGGCGGGACTTTGCTACCGCGGCTTCATCCCCCGATTACCGCACCGTGCAGACTCTGGCTCCAGATGAGCAAGATGGCGGTATTTGTATCTGGGATACTTGGGCTTCGTTTCACGATGGGGGGAGGAAGTGGAGACGTCATCGTCCATCTCACAGTCTATGCCCATGCCCGGAGAGATGATGAATTCAGTGCAGGTGGATTTCATTATGATTCAGAGTCGACTGTCAGCAAAGTGACTCAGTCTCACCACAAAAGAAAACTTCTTTTTTTTTTTACACTTGTATATTAACTTACCAACCAAGTGCTTTGGGACTGACCGTTTATTATTCCCACTACATATTGATTCAGTTTATTAAACTATGACTCAACAGTGAATACAGGCAATGAGTCACAGTCATTAATAACGGCCTTATACATAACATATTATAACATGGGTCAGCGGAAAGTCGGCGCTGGTTCACACAACTGAGTGACTCATGCTAACACGTATGACTTGTTTACTTGTTACACATACAGATAACACATGTATGCACATAGTGAGACTTGCTGCAGTTTTTAATCCGTTGATACTTTCATCCCCTTTCTTTATCCTTCTCCTCCATGTTCCTCCTTTTTACCGCTTGTATCCTCCCTTTTATTGTGACAGGAACTGACTGATTGATTAAGAAGTTTTTACGACTCATTCTGATTGGGAGAGAATGATTTTAGGGACAGATGTGGACTGTGTAATAACGTAATAAAGAAAAGGACCGCTTTCCCTCGTAGTTTTCAATTTCACTTTTTCATATTTCATAGTAACAACAATATAATTTAATCTTTCTTTCTTCCAAACGTCCAGATTATAACTCAGTGGGTCGAAGAATATGTTCAGGTAAGTAAATAATACATTTCATAAAGCTCACAGATGCTAGTGTATAAAGAGCCAATCTCTAATAATAATAGAGATATTAATATGGAGCTGGTGAATGTATCCACTGTGTATAAATAGATTATTCACATGAACGTACAGTAAGTTTGAGCTTGACTTGTCGCGAGCTGCATCCCCAGTGTCAGGGAGCAGGTGTGCTTTCCTCAAAGCTAAATATCCAATGCTCCAGAGAGATCACATTGGCAGTCATGCAACAATGCAAGTAAAAGCAGGGTGTATATATATGTGTGTGTGGGTGGGTTAAGATTGTTTTCTGCACGTGCTTCAACAACACTTGCACGGCCAACATTAACATCCGAGCATGTGCACCTGAACTACTTAAAATGGAGGCATGCATGGATTTGAATTTTGTGTTCTCCCTTGACTGCACATTATTATTATTATTTTGTTTGGGGGGGGGGGGTGATGCCAACAAACGCTCTGCACTGCTAAACTAGGGCACTGCCTGGCTGCGGGCAAAAAAAAAAAAAAAAAAAAGCAGAAAGACAGAAAAGGGGGGAGAAGTGGAGAAAGTGAGGGGAGCAATGAGGGAGAGGAGTAATGAAGAAATTACATAATGACATAAGACACCACGGAGTGAGTCACTTCCTGCCCTCGTCTGAACGATCTCCTTCCAGGTCGCCGTCACCCTCCGATCGCCGATATTGTCACGTCACATTTGACACAGTGCACAGGTGCCGGCCGAGAGAATACAGACGTGTCAGTATAACAACGCACTGCAGCAGAATGATGACACGAGAGGTCCCCTGCTTGTTCTATTCACTTGTAAGCTGCTCAGAGTTAAGACCCTGAGCTCAGCGCCTGAGAATCAGAAATGTAATGATTTTAACGCCAAAAGGCCTAAGAGACATTCATCCGCATTCGCCATCTACTCCACATTAGTCGTGCTGATTCCACTTCTTTATTTGGAACCCTGGCAGGGATGGAAATTGTTTTTTTTTTTGTGACTGATACTGCAGACTTAAGCATGTACAATGTATTACAGGGAATTTATACTATTAATATTGTTTGTGTTCACTAGAAAAGGGACCTGAACCAATTCACATTAGCCTCGCTGGTCGTTAAATCCCAATTTCTTCGTGTTGACTCTGTGGTAAAGGAAGTAGAGGGGGAAAGCCAATAAGACTCTATACGCTTCTTTTACATTCATGTGAGGACAAATCTGCAAACATGAGTATCACTATATCACTGTGTGATACCCAGCATGGCGTTTATGACTTATATATCATGTCATGACAATCTGTCAGACTCTAAATATACCGTAGCTTTGGCAAAGGTTCAATAAGGCAATCATTTTTTATAGCAAACAGTTCCATCATTTTTGCAGACCTGGCCATATTTAACATTATTTTGCATCCTTCCCTATTTTCAACTAGGCCTAATTCACAATAGCGAGAGGTTTGTCCATATTTACATAAAGAATTGAGGGAATTTTAGCAAGAATTGTCTAACCCCATCTTTCAACATTTTTTAAAATTAGAATACATAATCATTCTCTCCCTTTTGAGCTGTTATCCGCATGAGTGGCGCATTAGCATTGTGCTCACAGTACAGATGCCATAGCGGCTCTGAAGTTACCAACTCTCGGGACTTGACAACAGATGTAAGACGAGCATGTTATGAAACTCATCGCTTCCTGTTAAATCTCGGTTAAAAGGAAAAATGTGTGAAGCGCAGAAGGAGAAGGAGAAGGAGAGAGAGAGAGAGAGAGAGAGAGAGAGAGAGAGAGAGAGAGAGAGAGAGAGAGAGAATGGCTGTGTGTGAGAAAGATAGACAGTGAGAATTTATGGTGTGTGGGTCAAGCAAATCCGTCCCCATCAACAACCTGGAGACAGTGACAGGAAAAAAAACAGGCACATTAAAATAAACAAGAGTTAAAGATAGAGTAGAAAGAGGGAGCAGTGGGAGCAGAGGCACTAGAGGATGGCAGGAGGGAGAGAGATAAGAGAGCTCTTTGTTTTTTCTCCCCTCTCTCATCTTCTCACTCATGGCGACGACTAAACTCTGCCTCTGTCATTGCTTTATTCTCTGAGAAGACTCTCAGCGCAGAAAAGGGAGCGGGCAAGGCAGCGGGGAGAGAAAAAGCAGGACTGAGCGAAAGTGATGAAGAGGGAGGAAATGGAGGATGTGGAGACTCGAGATAAAGACAGAGGGAGCAAGGGTGTAGGGGCAGAACACAGACTACATGAAGGGATGTAATTAGTGAAGGAAGTGGAGGGGAAAAAAACGAGGTGCAACTGCTTTAGATGAACAGAGAAAAAGGGGAAAAGAGGCCACCAGGGGGAAGGGAAAAGAAAGAATCTACACTGAAAACAGAAGCAAAACAAGATAAATGGATTTTCCAAGAGATGACGCAGACATACTGTGAGAGTGCCACATGGATCGTCCCAGCTAATTGCAGGAGGTGTGTTGGTGCAGTGTGTTCCCACTGGAACCACTCTGGCCTCAACTGAATGCCGAAGGCGCACAGCACTAAAAGACTCTTTTACAAACAAGCTTGGAAATGCAGGAGGGAAAAAATGTGAAGGCGACATCACTTAACACTGATTTCCTTCCATCTCACTTCAAAGAGTACAATAGTTTGAGCTTGTGTGGTGCTGCAGGATTTTAATGGGCATTCACCAGCACGTTAGGGCATTAACCAGAAGTCGGTGGATCGATCCCTGTCTCCTCCACTCCGCATTTGGAAGTGGACTTGTATTGTGAAGCGCTTTGAGTTGTTGTTAGACTTGATCAGTTCTGGAATACAGTCTATTCACCATTTAACTACATTCAATCAATCAAATTGACCTACCAACATATAAGGTCTTTCAGGTTCAAGGACTAGTCATTCACATATAGTCTTTTGGAGATCCATCCATCATCTATCCATCCATCCATCAATCCATCCATCTATCCATCAATCCATCCATCTATCCATCTATCCATCCACACCACTTATCCTTTGAGGGTCACCGGAGCAGGAGCCAATCCCAGCTGACATTGGACAGGTCGGCAATTTTCCAAGTAACCTAAACCTACCTGCATGTCTTTGGACTGAGGGACGACGCCAGAATAAAAAAAACACGCAGACACCGGGAGAACATGCAAACGCCACAAAGAAAGAATCCGGCTGAACCGGGATTCTAACCAGGATTCTAACTCATGAAATAATTCATGATAAATACTATTTACCTCTTGAAAGCCACCCATGTTATCCTTCTCTCCCACTTTTCCTGCCTGCTCTTCCCCCTGCCGTCTCCCCTGATGTCCCTGAAGCACAGACCCCCCCCCCCCCCCCCCCCCCCCCCCACTGTGAAGTGTATTATCTCACACTGAGGCTCTTAACTAACTGCTACTTCAGCCAATTAGCATCCTGAAAATGACGAGATTCGTCAGCCACAATTGCAGCCGTTGGAAGATTGCAGGCATGGACTGGAAAGAGACCCAGATTAGATCTATCTGAGACTCGACACGCACCGGTGCTCTTTTAGCACCTGTCTCCCCCTAAGGAACTACAAGCGAGTGCTTCATTTGCTCTCTCATGTCAAGAGCCAAGACCATTCAACATTTGCCACCCACCCACCCACACCCACACACACACACGCTCAGGCTCACGGGCGTAATTCAAATTAAACAGAGGAGCTTAAATGATTACTTAATATGGAAGGTGTTGTGTCTGCGCTTCTGAAAAAAAATCAACTAATGTTTTCGGTTTGCAATTTTTTTTCTCTTTCCAATTGAAAGATGAAATAGATGATATTGATTCTGCATGGTGGCACAGTGGTAGAGCGGTTAGCAACGTCTGTGGAGTTTGCACGTTCTCCCCGTGTCTGCTTTGATTTTCTCTGCGTACTGCGTGCGTACTTGCCTGGAGGTGTAAACGTGAGTTTGAACGGCCGCTTGTCTCTGGATGCTGGTCCTTTGTCTCCAGGGTGAACCTCGCCCCTCGCCTGGGATTGGCTCCAGCTCCCCTCCGCCCCCCCCTAGGATAAATGGTACAGATAACCGATTGATTGCTGACCTAAGAGGTCTGAAGGCCTCTCAAGGAATCCTCTAGATTAGAGGTTTTTATGTTTTGTGTTAGGAGTTGTTTATCTTGTCTTGTGATAAGCGGAAACCTTGAGACTCTGCATCTCATGAGGATGACGAGCATCTGTTCCCTCCCATTTGGTGAAATGCTGAAAGGCTTCTATCGTACTTTACGCTTTTTGGTTAGAGCGAGAATCTTCTCCGTATACAGATCCATGTTGTAATAATATATAAATGTATATTCCAAAACCAAATAGATATCAGTTAACTGTTAATGAGTTAAATTCTAACTGCACAGTCGCTCTCGACAAACGTTTTTTATTTTTTTTCCACTCCTCAACTGTCTAGCTATCATGATCACAAGCCCACTGCAACCACCTCTTCTTGTTCTTCACTGACAAGCAATTAAAGCTGACATGCACGGCTGCCGGCGTCCGGCGTCACTGAAAGGTCTGGTGGGCCGCGTGCTCTCAGACGCCCCCTCCCAACCGTTCACCTCTGACATTTGAACTTTCTCAGCGTAAGTGCCCCAGAACTGACTCTCCCCTTTTTTTTCTTTTTTTTTTCTTGTATTCCTTCATATTTCATCCTGTTGCAGTTTGATGCTGCCACGATCTACTTCCCCCCACAGGGCTCATTAAAGTTTCATCCAGCCATATCTTATCTCTTGTATGAGCCTCAACAGTATTTAATTCGGTTGGTAGTTTTGAAATACACGATTGCACAGGCACCAGTTAATGATTTAGTTTATCCCTCCCTTGATATTAGCGCATTCTGGTTAGACTGGTGGTGACAGAACCGAGCGCGGGGTCGCATCCTGAAGTTATTAGTATTTATGAAAACAAAAGTCGATCAAGGGAATTATCACAATGGCTTTGAGTAGATAATTCAACACACTCAACTATGATACTTGAGGAAATGTTTGTGATATATTTTTACATTCATATCCCTTAGAGAAAGTTTGACATATACCACTTAAAGTGCATATACAGTATGTGACAGCTCATCTACTGAGGATCTATTTCACCCAATTACTCTCCTCTATCTGTTCAGTTGTCTAATCAGTCTATTTAACTACTCAATTCAAATTCAATTTAAGCGCCAAAGCATAACATATTAAGGGTGAGACAGTTCTCACACAACAAATTGCTTCCAACGTATAATATGCAACTTTGGCTGCTGAGGGTCTCTCAATAGAAACAATGACAAAAGAGCTAGTTTGATGAGGTCATGAAGCAGCAGGGGATCATGGGAGTGTTCGTCTATGGATATTTTTATAAAGAATTGTTACATATCATTTATTTTAATTAATGTGAAAGTACTTGAATATCAAATGTGCTTAAATATTGACCCAAATTATAGAGGGCCGCAATATTCATATATATATATATATATATATTATATAGTGAAAATACTTCAGATTTGAAAATTAGAGGGAAAAATTTATTCATTTCACAGTATTATAGAACTTTTAACATGTGGAATTTAAAAAGGGATATAGATGGATATGATGCACATGATTCGTATATTTCCTGTAAGATTCCCAGCAGGCTCAGTCACGGGGACGTAGAATGAGACGCGGTCTGGCTCGAGCGCCTCCTGTGACCGAGTTGAAAGGGGACGTTAGCTGGTGTGACGTGGACAAGATGTCGGCTGTCTGGCAGCAAACCCTGATGATGTTGTCCTGGGTACAGGGCCAACAACAGGCATGCATGTCAGGCTCTTTGTCACTGGGCTCTGCATAGTTTGGTGCTTTCTCACAATGTGTGTGTGTGTATGTTGAATAAAGCTCTTGAGTGTTAAAAGTCCCCGGCAGTAAAGGGGCGCATTTAAATTTTGATGAAACTGGTTTTCAAACTTCTTCTCTATGTCTATATCTGAATTTAATTGTTATTGCTTCATCTTTTGATTCTACAACCTGTAACTTATTTGACTGCTTTGATTTTTATAGTTTAACGAGAAACTACTGGGAGCATTATACTGCAAGATGTGAAAATTACAATTCTAAGAATCTTATCAAGTAGGAGGATACACACTGATTATTAAAGTCATAAAAACAAAGCCATATGTCTGAGGTTTGGGATTTATGCTTGCAACCATTTTATATACTTACAAAAAGTTGTTTTTTTCTTTGTTAATGATTGTTGGGCTCCTATCCATCGTCTCTTTTGTTAAAAAAGAAATCACAATGTAGCTGCAGTGGATCCCTCAGTTTAAATCCAGGGTTATATTTATTGAAATTAAACATGCTGAAAAAATATCCCTTATATGCACCAGCATGACTGTAACAAAATACTTTACATCGTTTCTGCAAAAAGGTTTCTATTTTCAATAACTTACTGCATTTAGATAATGCTGCACTTGTTTTTCTTTTTAAATTACTGCTGGAAACTCAGTGGCGCTCAGTGTTAATTGCAACATACTTGGTTATACGGAGCAGTGAGGATGGAGGTATTGATTTTGCCTGGAAATGCTTCCCAATGTTTCATAGCCTTGTCAGATCTGAGCGTGTACATGGCACTTAAGCCCACTGTTCTCTGTGCTTTAGAATTGTGGCCGCTCTTGTCATGTACACTGCTCGGTTAAGGGTTCAGTTAAGAACTGCAAATACCTGAGCCTGCGCCTGCATTCACAAGATTTGCCATCATCCCCGGTGTTTGCTCGCCCCTCTGTTCATGCAGTAAATGGGTATTTCTGGTGTGTTTTGTATTCGCACTCCTTTCCCTGGAAGTTTGCCTTATGGAAAAAGCTCAAACTGTCCTGAGGCTCAAATAGGATTTAAAACTCAGCCATAAAAGTTAGTGAACAAGACAGAATCCCAGACAGGAGATAGGACTTTAGGAGGTAGAATTGCTGAGATACACAGCAAAACTGTTTTGGCCCAGATTTCACATACAATATATTTTTATTTGCAAACTTTTGCGAAATTATAACGAGTGCTATCAAATACCACATTCAACTTCACCAGCAACTGTTTCTAAAGTTCCTTTGCCAGTCAAAAGTTACATTTAGGGGATAATGTCTCTTGCCCTCTTTTCTTTCCGATGTCGGTCAGATGGTGAGAAATGGGTCATGGGTGGGGGAAGAGGTAGAAGAGAAGCAGTGAAGGGGAATCGATAGCGAGTGTGGGACAGAAGGAAGATCTGTGATTAGGAGAGAAAGTGCTACAGTAATGAGAGAGAGAGAGAGAGAGAGAGAGAGAGAGAGAGAGAGAGAGAGAGAGAGCAAGAAGCAGGGAGAGAGGAGGACAGATGTTGGAGAAAGTAAATCATCATATGGTTTCCCCTGGGCTGCTTTGGAAATAGTGGGAGTCAGGCTTTTTACCTGCTCTGTCTTTTCTGACCTCTCTCTCCCTCTGCTCTCTGTGACAGACTGGTGAAGATGAATCTATGCCCCCATAAAGAAATTACGTTTTTTATTTCTGTCTCTCTCTTTTCTACCAAACACCATCCTGCAAGCCAAAGCAGGAGATCCAGTTCTATAGCAAAGAACTGGAGACGGGAGACGGGGATCGAACCACCGAACCCCGTTGATGCATGACCAACTCTATCCGCTGAGCCGCAGCCGCCAAGACAGCCATCGCTGTACAGCATGTGAAACATCCAGTGAGACAATGGACTGATCAGAACTGATCCCACTAAAGCCAGAACCACTAAATGTCCAATTTTACATTCAAACGAATGGTCTAAAGCTGCTTTCTCACACAGTGTGGTTTCACTCCGGCTGAGTTTCTGAGTTGGATTGTCTTTGAAGCAACTTTCAGGTCTTTACACCAATTTACCAACTGGTACAAAGTGCAGCCCGGGCTAACAGGTCGCTCTCATTCTAGGCTACCTAGATAGTGTAACCCTGACACGTTTCCCAGGTTTAAAATAACACCGGGGTAGGTCTCAGACGACGCAGATCCTCATTTAATGCTCCAGTTTCATCTTCACAGCAATGTATGTAGGTGTGTGTGTGCTGGCGCGCATCTTAATTGAGACGCAGCCACACACACACACACACCCATGCACACAAATTATGGCCCAGTAATAACTTCCTGTAACTCTTCTAAAAATACTGTATATCCAAACTTTTTAATAGCACATTTTCTCGTTTGAGCTGAAGGCGGCAGACGAGCGAGACATGAAACGCAGCACAGAGCGAAAGGGTCGGATGAAAAGCAGCATCACTCGGGAGCTGAACTCAGAACAAGTCGAGATTTTCTCTGCTCAAATTGGTTTTAATAATCATCTCGTCGGGAGTCGTGGATTAAGACGGACAGGTGGGTTTCAGAATGGAATGAACAGGAATGAATGTATCTGAACATCTGACTCCCCGTCACTCATTTCAAACCGACGCAAAACTCCCATCCCAGAGTGCACCTGGGCAAAACAAAACTCGTTGGGATAGCACCACTTCACTGCAGCATCACACACAGATGCCACAACACAACCACCGTCATCACACGGAGAGAGTGGGAGCACTGATGTGGACGCTTTGAGCTGGAGAGGTTTGAGGACGCGGTGTGGAGTGATGTTCCAGCCGCTTGTTTAGAGAGCTGCCAAATTACCTGCTTTGCATAAATTGAAACACGCAGTCAAAGAAAATAAAAATACAGCCGGGCACATGTCAGAGTTAGATCTCTCTCCAAATAGTTTCAAGCAGATTAAAAGCTGCCTCTCGGTTGATGTCTTATTAATACTCACGTCTATGATTAAATCTTTCACGTCACTCCACAGGTAATTATGTTCCCAGTAAAGTGTCCTCCTCTCTATTGATGTTCTCTTCACTCAAACACACATTAATAACACGACAAGGGCAAGTTGTGAGTGTAAACTGTATATTTATATATATATATATATATATATATCAATGTGTATAATTCGGCAGGGTTCACCTGGCTTTACATGGAAACCACACTGATCTGATTCCATTAATTTTGGTTTAGTTCAACAAACAGTTTTGATGTGAACTAAAAACAGACGTGTTCATTTCTTCGTGGGTTAATAAAACATACAGATGTTTATTTTAGTAGTTTTATGTTAGAAAATCTGAGAAAGCAGAAATCCAGAGAATCGTGGGAACGCTGAAAAACAGGATTTTGCACACAAAAAGTGAATTCCAAGCATCTTGATCACCACCTGGTTGCTGGCTGAGGTATAGTTTATAAAAAACTGCCTCCTCCATGTTAGTTGATGGGACATAGACAGACTAAAACAGCCTATGGAACAGAGGCTGGTTCTTTGGGTTGCTGAAGTCGTGCATAATTCCTAAGGCCGTCGAGAGAAAGTGAAAATATCACTAAAAAAAGAGGAAGCTTGCAACACACTATATTTTTAAGCGCCATTTCTGATCCCTGTCGTGGATTTAACCATCTGCTCTGCACAGTCCTGCAATCGTTTTCCATAAAGTCCTGTGAACAAGGTGTTAGTGGAAAGATATGCAGTCCCACTCTGATCTCCAAACACACACCCACCCTCCATCTTTCTTGGAGAATGGTGAGCATTAGAGACCTAGAAATATCATAGTGGTCATAAAATATACATGGTAGAAACACACACTCGTACACGTGCGCCGGCCCCTGCTGCGAGGAGGAGCTGCCCGGGAAACAAAGGGATTCAAAGAAAACCCTGAGATGGGTGTGGATGCAAAAAGACAGAAACATGCCACGGGAGGATTCTCTGAACGAGGCTTCACTCTTCTTCTGATCATGTGGACCTCTGCCTGTCAGTCGTTGTGCCTTTAGCTGAACTGCTGCTGTTTAGCAGTTGCTCATGGATTAGGGTTTTGCAAGCATACTGATCTGATTACGGCACTAGATCAGTGCCACGTCAGCTTATGCAACATGTACCATTCACTGCATGTGAGGGATGCCCCTTTCTCTCTTATGGTCTCCGTCAATACAGAATGAGGTTTCCCCCTGGTTAACATCAATAATATAATAACATATAATAATGAACACGCACTTGAGCTGCTCTCAAACATGCACTGAACTCCTAAGAACCTCCAGACTTTCTCACCAGGGGCTTTATGTGAGAACACAAATGTCTGAGTGAGAGCCTCGGGACCTTCTGCGGACTTTCTCTGGCCAGCGCCCCCCCCCGAAGTAAAAAGTCTAAAGGAGCCGATGAAAGAAAACAGCCGATCCTCCGAGCAATTCACCAGGAGCGTGTTGATAACATGTGACAGAAGTAAAAAGACGAAATGGAAACAAATGTCTCGTGTGTGAAAGTTCAGATGCAATTCATCGTCCTGAGTTCACATCTGAAAATGGTTTTATTTTTCATTTAAATTTTCATTTTGAGTACGATTATTAATCAGTGCACAAACCCTTCCTTTCTCTTTTCTTCTGTAGACAAATCTTTTCTTTTCATTTGCTGTAGAGTGTAGATGAAATGAGGTTCACGCAGCCTCCTGCTTTTCATCAAAAACAAATATACATCGTTTTGCTTCCTTTACGTCATAAAACTCATTCTCTTCCCTTCTGTGTGTTATTTGTGTGCACGAGAACTGTATGAGTGAGTTTACGAGAATAATTGTTCCTGTTCACTGCTGAGACCGATGTTGCACTTAAAGAACCCAGCTCAGTACATGTGTTGTCAATAAAACTGAACCATGATGGAGCGGCACACACACAAACAGAAGGCAGAAATATAATTACAGTGCAATTTTTCAAATTGTATTTCTTTGCTGTCACTGGCACTTTCACAAGGCTCCGATAATCACTTCAAGGTTAAAGCTTCATTAGCCGACAGACCTCGCGAGTGGATTAGCACTTCAAAGAGTGGAGCGAGAGAACCAGGCAGGACGCTGGGAGCCAGGAAACTGTGTTCAGAAGTTGGTTAATTGCAGGAGAGAGAGAGAAATAGGTCAAACCCAAACCATGACATAACATGGCACCATGGGTACACTGCATACCTAAATCTTTCATTGGCTTTAAAATTCATCAGACGCTCTCCTCACCCCTTTGGTTAAGTGTGTATTTGTGTGTTAGTGTGTGTTAGTGTGTGTGTGTGTGTGTGTGTGTGTGTGTGTGTGTGTGTGTGTGTGTGTGTGTGTGTACCGTCTGTTCTGTGTCTCTGAATGCACGCATGCAGGCATGAATGTTCTGCAGGATGAGCTGAAATAACACCCAAAAATGTTATGAACACAGAAAGAGAAACAAATGGACTGAGCCAGAAACGGGGACAGAGACAAACAACATGTGGACAGATTTCTATCAGTTTACCTGCACACAAAAGTGCAGAGTCATACTTACATATTGATCTGATACACAGATCCTCGTATGTTGAGGGAAAGCAGGACAGTAAAATGAATAAATTATTTCGTGAAAATCATTACGTCACATACAGTGTGAGAGAGACAGAAGCAGAGAGAGAGAGAGAGAGAGAGAGAGAGAGAGAGAGAGAGAGAGACGGACACAGAGAGACAGACAGAAAGACAGACAGAAAGACACAGAGAGAGAGACAGACAGAGACAGACAGAAAGAGAGAGAGAGATCGAAGCAGACAGAGAGAGTGACAGAAGCAGACAGAGAGAGAGACAGACAATGAGAGAGAGACAGAGATTGAGACAGACAGAGAGTGAGCGAAAGAGAGTGAGACAGAGAGAGAGAGACAGACAGACAGAGATAAAAACAGACAGAGAAAGAAAGACAGACAGAGAGAGAGAGCGAAAGAGACTGGGACACAGAAGGAGAGAGATGATAGAGTTGGAAAACTAACAGAGGGATAAACACTGACTGTGTTCAGAGTTTAATTAAATATGTTTATGATAGAAACAAGTCTGACACTTGCCGCTGTTACATTTCCTTTTCTAATCATTTTATTGTTGTTTTATTATAAATTGTGGCGCCTGTGGACGGCGTATTAACTGCTCCCAACATTATCATGACTGATGTTTTCAATAAAGGAACAACATTCGAGGTTATTTTAAAATGGGTTTGTGCCATCAAGAAACCTGATTGACGGCTGTGAGACTGCAACCAAACACACAATATGAATCTCCATATTAATAACAACAGTGAAAAAATGAACCTGCGCATCAAAAAGTTATTTGACAGCTCGCGTTTTCCCTTCCCCGGCTACCTGAAATGTGTTTTCACGAATTTACTGGTAGCAATAAAAATAAAAATAAACTACCCATCTGCCTTTTTTTCCCCTTTTTAAGTCAACTCGTGCACACAAGTGACAATTTACAGCCACTTTGAAGTCTGAGATAAAAGGACGAGGAAAAGAAATGAAACTTCTGGTGGAGACGAGTCCAATAAGCTCTGAACTCATCAGTAAAACATGTCACACGCCCGATGAGACTGAAACTGGAGGAATTTGATGCTTCGTTCCCTCAGCCCATCACATGCAGAGACGAGACTCCAGACAGCGCTGACACACACACACTCTCTCACACACACACACACACACACACACACACACACACACACACACACACATTTAGGGGGGGTCATTTTTGGTGATATTACATCACATAAACATTCAGACTCACCCTAAACTGCAACACAACACACTCGCTCAACCATGACACGTGCACAAAAATACGTGCACCCACCAAAGCTCACTTCTCTCTGTCTCACATACACACACACACACACACAGAGAGACACACACACACGGAGAGACACACACACACATACTGTATAGCCAAAGTCTCAGTTCAAGGCTGCCACCCGATCGATAATCCCATTATAGCTGAAAAGGCTCCTCTATGGGTTCTGATTGAGTCTGGGGAGTGAAGGAGGAGTGGCTCATAATTAAAGTGGGATTTGCCAGATTGATGATTAAAAGGAGTGGATCGGGATGTAAGCAGACACTCGGGCTGCGGCACATACAAGAAATAAATAAATTACCATGAAGTATCCCTTCCGCAAAAGACACAGACTTAAATTCGTCCTCTCGTCTCTCCCCTCTCTTCGTCACCCCCCTCTTCACTTCACAGCAGAAACGTGTCTTTCACTCCCTCTGAATGGGCTGAGGTGAGACGGGTGGATACGAGGCCAGTTTCAGAGATGAGCAGTCGAGCAGGGGTCACAACCTCGGCCGCAGCTGAAAGGTTCTCATTTCGGAGAAGACTCGAGTCTATGTCATTGGCTTTGGACGTGTAGTAATTGCACATACACATTTACAACAGCGACTTTGCTGTCATGGACGTCGATATTCCAACTATTGACCTTTTTCAAAAAAAGACATTATTGTGATTATGATGTTTACATGAGTTGCTATTAGTGTATTCCATTTATATCCCTATTTACCTGTTACAGAGCACGGTCGGATTATTGACATCATTACATCCAATATGATTACATTCCCATCCTGGGCACAGTACATGCGTCGTCAAGCAGTTGGTAACGGCTGTACGACGACGCAAGCTCCAACAGGATGTTATTCTGTGATTAAGACGTATACATGTCTACATGATGCAACAACCTTATTCATGTTAAGTTAAACAGAAATTGCTGTTCACATGGCAGTGGCTGATTCAGACTTGTGTCTTAATCTAGTTAACATCAGAAATATGACAAAGATTTGCAAGTCTGCGGTGACCGTGCACAACATATAACAAAAAATGTATTCTACTTGCACAGCTCCACAGACTAGATTGCCTGCGGTCTGTGAGGAGGAGCTATCACGTCGTCAATAATTGGTTTCAACGTGCTCTAAATTGAGACACTAAACCAAAATGCAGCTCATCTTTCTCGGTTAAATTGAAAAATGCGGCTGCACTGGACAGCTCTTATATGAAAACGTGTATCGTGTGAGTACTGTATGCTGCACCGTGTCCCAGTGCATCATTTTCCTCAGGCTGTTGTTGTGTAACAGCCTTCATTGGCATTCACACTGCTGGCAATCACAGCACAGGAATAACTGCCTCTTTGGCAGTAGCAGGTACGTGTTTGCCAAGTGTGGCACCGTTGGTTGGGTTCTAGCACATGCAGCATACATCAACATCTGTTTCAATCCAGTTTTCAGTGCACAGAAATGAATTAATGCATTAGCCATGGATGAACTTCCTCAGACTGCGCACATTCAATGCATGGATTGTTCCCTATTTGATACACTGTATAATTACAAAACAATTTCCGCCCAGTTTGGTTTAGATAAAGTACAGAGGTTATCTCAACAGAAATGAGCACTGTCGCCACCATTTTAAAATACACTTTGATGGTTGAAACATCTCCAACAAGGATTGGAATCAAATCTTTAGGGTATTACAGGTTCTGCACGTTTCTTCTCATCATTGCAGGGATCTCAAACTGACTAAAGCCAGGAAGCACCATCTCTTTTTTCTGTGTCCATATACCCCTCACCATGCCCTTCCCGTCTGTATAGAAATAGCTACTTCTTTAAATGTTGCCTATAGAAATAGCTACTGACGGTCTGCAACATTAAAAACTCGTTTCCCGTCTCGTCAATTTATAACAACGCATAAAACATCTGACACGTGTAAATGAGGCCGTTTTACAGGAGCGCAGCAAACGTACGTGTGACAGGAAAAGAGCCACATTCATATCATGAGGTGTTAACAGGATCTTACTGCTGGTAATGACTTATATCACAGAGTGGCAGACTTAATGTCACCCTCAGTCTCATCCAGCGAGTCAATAAGTGCCTCCCTTAACAGCCTGTGACGATTAATAGTTTCTCTCTTGGTTAACTGAAACTCTGTTAACGTCGGAAATTCTCCCTCAGAATGTCTGGAATGACAGTGTCAGTGTCCTCAGCTCACTTCAACCACCGCTGCGATATATAGTGCATTTACACTGCGTTATATCCGTTTAACATTCCAGTGGGAGATTTTTTACTGTACTGAGAATTGTACACACTCTGTAAATGGGCTGGTTCTATGCAAAAAGGCCCAGTGTCCTAAAATGAACCAATTACTGAAGAATGAAGCAGTCTGTGTCCAAGGGAGCAAGATTAAGTGAATTTCTTCTCACTGTTGTTTTGTGCATCAGAATTCCTTATATATATATTTTGCTGTAACACAAAAGCATCACCGAGTTTTATTGGTTCTCCGGTCTGACTCCGAAAGCCCTTTAAAGGGCCCTCAGGGGCCCCTTGTGCTTCTTTAACCGTCTGGACTGAAGTGATTTGAAAGCAGTGACTAACTGACAGTGCCGTCCTCAGAGCCCAAAAAAGCCTTCACGCATAAAAAAGCAAGGGGGTATAGTCATATAGGCGATTCCATCACTGACAGATGTATACTGGTGCAGCCGACCATGAGTTTACAGGGTCACAGCTGATTGCAAAGCATGCACATGACACTGCACATTAAGTATTTACTTCTTCATGGAAGCCAAACATGCAGACATACAGTACAAGAACACACGTGCTCTAAGCAAAGGGACACACTAATAACGTTTGATTTGAAAGCATATTTTACACTTTTCTGAGGGTCCGTTGAAAGTTTTGCTAACCACAGCAAGATATTTGTGGTTGTGAGGATCTGAAATCTGTCTGATGTCTCTCTCACGCTTCTCTCGGGAGCACTAGGGAGAACAGGTCGGACAGCCAATCGGAAAAGGCTCAGAGCCTTAAGGCCTGGTAGGAACATCTAATAGCGGCAGCGTGACAGCAGCATATATGGGGGAGTTTATGTCAGAAATATGCTTTGCCCGGGCAGCGGCTACGGAGACAAAGCCGTGAGCTGCAGCTTATCCAGCTTCCACTCCAGGCGGTGGATATCGTCCGTGGACTGTGAGTAAGCAAGTTTCCACACACACCGCCATTATAATAGCTGGTTTCCAGTCCAGGATTAACTCGTGAGACACACCACAACTTACAAAACGTGAAACTTAAAAAACAACACGATAAAAGTAATCCACCGATCAGTAGAAGAAAAGCTTTTAAAAGATTAGAAGCAGAAAAGACGACTGGAGGGGGACAAACAAAACCATAATCCTCCATAGAGGCTGAATAGAAATGGGCAGATTCCAAATGCCACAAGCTGAGGGCGGAGAGTGTTTCATTGTGACGTCACAAAATGACACAAGTCGAATGGCTTGTTTTGAGGTTTCTGAACACAGACTGTCAGCATTTCTCTTATTGAGCACTTTGATATTTTACAAGTATTCATAAGACTCTAAACTGGGTTTAAAATCAAATATATCTTGCAACTCTCACTTTATACAATAAGGGATTGTTTTAAACTAGAGCAAAGACAAGTAAAGTAGTTATTTGAACTTTACCTACTCATAGTATAAAGTCATTTGTCTGAGTAATAGTTTTAACCTTTATCGTACCAGAATTGACTCTTTTGTTTGAATATTGTCACAGTATTTCTGACACACAGCTCAGCAGCGATTGAGCACAAATACCAGCCTGTAGCACAATAACAAATATAAACATTAAAGGGCATTTTATTTAAATAATGATATAATGTATAGTGTGGTGCCCACTCCCACTCTGCTCCTGACCTGTTCATTACCAGTAATCAATACGTATCAACACTAACAATCAATACCAAACAATAGTTTATCTACTATCTAGAAAATGAGACATTATTAAAATACATGATATCATCGGTGTGATTCTGATTCTCATATTTTTACCCATTGATGGCGATAGACTACACAGAGTCTGCTGATGATAATTCATAATTAATATGATGACATACTCTAAGATCATCATTATGTGGGTCATCATGAGTATGAAGGTGCGATTCAGTGTTTTCTTTACATTTCTTTTTCCGAAGCACAGAACAACATATTACAGCAACTCCGTCTTTGACTGTATCTCTGCCTGACGCTCACATGCAGGCAGAACATAACAGATATGGTAAGTGAAGTACTGTCAGCGCTAATGACAGTGTTGCCAGGAAAGTAAGTGCAGTAAAACGCGGGGTTGATGGCATAATATAAGCCTGTGAAGACACTAACTAATGCTTTCAGCCCAGTGTTAAACTGTGCCAAGAGCCACACACACACACACACACACACACACACACACACACACACACACGCGCGTAAAGTAACATGCATGACACGTACACACACTGGCAGGAAGGTTCAGGCTATTGTAGAGCAGATAAATTTGTGTGATTAAAGTGTGAGGTTGTTTCAGTTTATATTGTTATTGCATAAGATTTTCATTTCTGTGTGTGTGTGTGTGTGCATGTGTGTGTGTGTGTGTGTGTGAGACACTTAAGGTAGATAAAGGTCAGACGTGTCCCTGAGAGACACAAATGATGAACGACCAACAGCAACACAAGGTTGAAACCATCAGTCAAAGGAATCCATTTTCAAAAGGAGAAACTATCTCAAGGTTTGGTGAAACCCTGAAACCTCAATTCACAACAGGACAGAAATTGTTTTGCAAGAAATAAAATCTCCCACCTGTTTCCTCTTTTACGTGCCTGCTCTTTTTCCTCGAGTGTCTTTGTTAAGACAAAAAAAATGCCATGTATCCTTTGCTGTGGGAGAACTTTCTGCTGCAGGGAAGTGATCTCAGGGTCCGCGGAGCCAAAATCATCCGGTTCTTTTGCTCATCTCGGCCTTGGTGCCGGTCCTCGGTGGTTCTGCCAGGTTCACAGAAGACACGACTCGGACTCAGGCTGAAATGAAGAGAATACAAATAAAAAGAGAGGCTAAAGTGAAAGAAATACATGAGTTTCACTGGTTATTTTTCAATAACTACTCATGTCAAATCGCATGTACAGCAATGATTGAAATCACATTTGAAGCATACTTTATCATCATATCCAATATGATCCTTACATACAAGTATTTATAGGATAGGAATGAATATTAAGTGAAACTTCAGGTAAAAATCAATCTGGGTTTTTCTGTGTAAAATCAAGAGATCTCAATGAAATCTTTCATGGTATTTGGTCACATGAGAAACCTGTGGAAACAAAATTTCAGCTCCATGTTTATCTAAAAGCTATGGTCATGCAACCAAATCAGTGAACCAATTTAAATGGAGCATAACAGGAAAATAACAATGAATTATGCATCCTTCATTACTCAGTGATTCTCAAAGAAAGTGGAAAGGCCGAGTAGTGACAATGTGAAATAAAACACATCGGCGAGGGAGAGATTTTTCAGAATCATACAGATTTTACCCGGCAGCAAGATCGTGGAGAAATGTGCAGGAATACAAAAGTTGGCCGTTCTGTCTCTTATTCTTTCTCCATTTGTCGATCTCTCCCTCTCTTTCCTACTGACTTTCTGTCTCTTTACCTCTGTTGTCGCGTTTCACTTAAATTATCATCACCACGTGAAGACAAGCTGGGTCACAATAATGATGACAATAATGGCCCACGAAGCATCAGAGGGCGACGAGGTGACAGATGGCTCAATCTGTAAGTGGTACTATATATAATGAGATACTACCTATCTCCCTGTTTCAGTCACAGAGCAGGACACCTGTCACAACACACCTCGAGCCGTCGGCGCGCAACACACACTGCGTATCTCTGAATAATTCCTGCAAATAACTGTCAGGAGAAACAGACACACACTTCCTCCCTCTTTCCCTCCACTTTCTCTCCACTGGTCTCTCACTTTCTCCCCTCCAGCACTTTCACCCTCTCCCTGACACACACACACACACACAAACAGACACTATAAATCAGTTAGGGAGAGCCCGGCCAGCTGCCCCACAGTGAGCAGAGCATGACACCTGGCCGATTGCGCTCTTCCGTTGCAAGTAAAATGGAAGAAGAATGCTGCCTTACACCCGATCATGACTCGGCACGGTAGATATGCACGTACATGTGAAAATACACGAGCGCCTCACAAACACACACAGGGGAAAACACATCCTGTGAGATTTTATTCGCAGTGAAATACACTGAAGTTTCAGAGCACACAGAGCATCATTTGCATGGATCCTGTTGGCAGTGGTGGAGGAAGTACTTAAACATATAAAGTATAAGTACAAGTATATAGGCAAAAAATGTATTAAAGTAAACATTAACTTTTGAGTAAAAGGTTTTTTGCTTCTGAATATACTTCGAGTATTAACAGTAAATGTGTGAAATTGTAACACAATGCATTGTAAAACTGTTGTGTAGAAAGTACACAGATATTTGATAATTTATGTGGTGGAGTAAAAGTGAAAAGTACCTGAAAATCCATCTACTCGAATAAAGTGCAAAATGTACAATAACAAAGTAGATGTACTGTCTCATTCAGTAAAAGTGCTTCATGTTCACGACATGATCATGAAAATGATGAACACTCACGATTTGACTAAAAACAAAGAGGTTAAAACTTTTTTTTTAAAACAGACCTTTTATAGATGATGTTCATCTTCCAACATTTTGCCTTTGTTCACAAAAAGAAAATCATCCCGAGAAAAACAGTATTCAAGCATTGAGGTCTATCTTTATGGTGTTTATCCCTAGACGTAAAACTATGAATATAAAACAACCTGTAAACACTCCTCACTGGTGCCGTATTATCCTCATAAATCCTGCTGGGTTTCAGAATATGTTTTTGTACTACTCCCCCCACTGTGTTTCCATAACAGAGGTCAAAATGGCTCTCTGAGGGATATTTTGTCTTAAAGCGCTGCACTATGCTTGTCAGTTGAGCTCAGAAGAAACATTGGCCAAATGTGCTGCTCACATTCACGCTCGAACCATTCCACTTTTTTATTTCCCCATGGGTTTTCCCCTCGGCAAGCCCGCAGGTCAAATTGTCAACTTTCTACCCAAGATGTCACAGACTAATCGCAAGATTTCCATTAAAATTTGCGGAAGATATTTAGAATCCCTGCGGGGGGTGAATTCTAATGTTCTGTTCCGGGGTTGAACCCTGCAACCTCTCGCGTCGAGCAGGCGATTTCCAGCTGTGCACGAGAAATGTGTTGTGAATCTCCCGAAGTTTACTGAGAGAATTAATGCACTACAGAAAGACTAGCACATATCATTCGCAGGTCGCAGCGGGGGGGGGGAGGTCATTCCCAGCAGAAACACAGTGAGAGATGAGGTACTTTGTGTAAAGCTGGGTCACCGTGAGCCTCTATCACACTGACACAGGACAAGCTTTCATTTTTCTGACGCCGCTCTTGCTCATACTGTCCATTATTTTTCTCATAGGTTCAGGCATTATTTATACGACAGCGTTGGAGTGTTTTACTGCTCGAGTGTTAAAAGCTGGTTAATGGCTCGGTATCGTCACATTAAAACATTGTTGGGGCTGTGGGTTAAGTTCGAGGCAGGGGACAAAAACTGTTTGACTGACAGTCAAAACTATCCAACAACGGCTTTTCCATTATCCACAAAACACAGATGAAGGATGGGTCTCCCACACCACACAGTGTAGTCGTGTCCTTTATATCTAATCTGATCGTCTAATAATGGACACGTCCGACATTCACATGGTGTCGGAATAAATGGACCAAATTATTTCCCACCTGGGAAAATTCCCCCAACTTAGATCAAAACAAAAAACTTGGAAAATTGGTGAAAATAATGTTGCACAAATTGCCAAATTACTGATGTCATCACTTATATGCAACAGCAACTCCTCTCTCAACTTGTTTTTAAGCATCAGGACCCAAGATGGTGACTCAGGAAAAAAGCAGTTAAGTGAATACTTAATGTGGATTAAAAAAAAGAGGCTTACAGATGCTCCATTTTCCAGGTAGGCAGCTAAACTGAAAATCCAAAGGCAGGACTGAGGAGGTGAACAGATGAACTGACCAAGACGACCGTGAGACTGAATACACAAGGGGAGCAGGGACAAGAGGTGAGACACAGCACAGATGGTCACATGTGCAGGTAACAAAAGAAGGAAGTAAAACGACCAAGAGACACATGGGGTGAGGAGCTTCACAACAAAACAGGAAATGATAACAACCAGAGAGCAGCCTAGATGGAAGGATCATGACACAGCTTCCTGTGGGTTTTTATTATTATTATATCATGTGGTCAAAAGAAACATCAATACTTTAATACTTACATCACTTGTACAACTAAACTGCAGTTATTCAGACTGAAGTGTGACCAACAGGGTTTCCCAAGGAACACAGGGCTCAAGTACCAGTGTATCAACCTTTTTTGCTGCGAGGCAACAGGGCTAACAACGACACCACCGTGTTGACCTCAGTTCAATTCTTAATTTCAAATTCAGCTTTATTTCTATAACAACATCTGGTTTAAATGGCTTTAAATAAAAACAGGCTAAAACAGCTCATAAAGGGCTTTATTAAGAATTAAGAAAAAAGTTTTTAAACAAGCAAACCGCAGCGAGATCATCTGGCAACCTGTTCTGTTCTTTAGGTGCATCAATACTGACAGCCAACCTCATCAGACTTAGAAAGCTCTCTGGCTATATGGGGGAGATTTCCAACCTTGTTATCTGAGAGATCTGCCGGGATGCTGCACTGACAGCGTGTTTGAAATGTCCGGCGGAGCCCAGGCCTTGAAATGCTCTGTCGACCAGGAGGAGAATTTTAAACTGTCCTAAAAAATCTACAAAGGTTGGAGAGATCTGTGGTCGGATATGTGTTTGTACGTGGTCGGATATTTTTGTCCTGATTAGAACTTGTGTGGCCGAGTTTAGGATGAGTTGTAATGAACTGTGGATTGGGAAAGTTTCATACATTAAATGTCTGCAGGTATTCATTGCAATGGTTGTTTTTTACAGTTTCGTCAGTTATCTCCTGTGTGTTTTGCATCTCTTGTCTTTTACATTTTGCTGCACTCAAGTTTATAATTTAAAACAAATAAGTTCTTGAGCACGAGTGTCTTGATCTCTCCGTCTGTGTCTTTGTATTGAAACATCTCTTAATTAGCTGGATACAAAGCCCGTATGATGAGAGATATTCAAGCTTGTGCTCTCATTGTATGCGATTTCCTGGTGCTTTGAAAGAGCAGTGTAGAATATCTAATTAAGCCTGAAATGCTTTTCTTGTGCCGCATACAAAAATACAATTCCATCTGTACGCGACATGTAGGAGGAAATCTCCTTGACACAGAGAAGAATAACAAAGCCAGTCAGCTGTGTGGTCTTCATCCGGACAATTCCCACTCGGTATTTGATTATGCAAGCGTACGATTATCATGCCTCGTGCTGCAAGATCCTGGTGAGGTCATCGCGACAACAAGCCGGTGCAGACTGAAACATACCATATTCCATTTCTATAATATACATATACATATACATATTTCAAAATGTCTGAGGTTAAAACAAATCATAAGTGCATCCATCCATGATCTGACCAAATTCCATGGTTAAATTCCAGTAGTTTTGGGATAATATTGCTTACAAACAAACAAACAAAACAACAAATGGGTGGATGTAATGATGCTTGTACCAAATTCATGCAAAATAATTATGAGCATGAAATATCTAAATCTCTCGTTTGTTTAAATCTGTTAGAGGAAAATCTCACGTTACAGCTCACGGTTACCTTGAGTTCCACGTGTCAGGGATGTATTCTACCAGCTCAACAAGCCTTCCCACATAGTTTTGGCCCCGATTTGGCCCACACTGCCACACTGTCATCCGGCCCACATGCCGCTTAGAATTATGGCACTCGGGTGGTCCGCTCCTGTTTACCA
Organism: Hippoglossus hippoglossus; assembly: GCF_009819705.1. NCBI lineage: Eukaryota > Metazoa > Chordata > Actinopteri > Pleuronectiformes > Pleuronectidae > Hippoglossus > Hippoglossus hippoglossus. The sequence continues at coordinate 16,892,980 of NC_047158.1, forward strand.
GATCTGGGCCACAAGTAAGCCATGGCAAGACAAAGGTGCCAAAGGTGGCCCAAATTTGTTTTGTGCTATTTGGGCCATGTTCACCATTCACCACATGGGCCAATTTAGGTTCACATCCAGAATACACCTTGCAGAGAGTAAAGAGTTTAAGGCTCACAGGCTTTTGTGATATTTGGGCCACATTTGCTTTTTTACAAGTGGGCCACAAGAAGGCCAGAAGTGCTGCGTCACCGCCTGAAGTGGCCCACCTCCGTATGCTGTCTGGGTCGTAAGGCCTCGTTCATTTATCTGTATATACACCCATGTTCATGAGGAGCAGCTGTGATTAAAAAACACCACGCAGTCCTTAAATGTTGTAATAAACAGCCTGTGAGGCAGGAAACTGAGACAGAGGTTTCACACTCTGAGAGCAGGTGTGTGAGTCATCACAAGGTGATGTCACAAAGCGGAGGGAGGCAGGTGCCGGCAGAGCTTGAGGAAAACCACATCTGGTAAATGTGTCAGTCTTGGTTAGATAACAACGCCTCATGCTGAATCAAGCATGAATCAGACATTTCAGGGGAAACAAATCCCAATGTGCATGCAACCATTTTAATGTCAAGAATAGAAAATAACTCTAGAGGTTAGAGCTCTTCTGCAGCGGCCTCGGGTTTGGGTCGGACCCGGTTCTTTGCTGCGTCACTAATTTTGCATCCCCACAAAATTGGCTAACCGTCGGTGGAGGTTTCACCATTTAATTAAAGTAAGTTTGTGGTAAATTGACGGCGTGCCCACTGCTTCCGCCTCGACGACACCACTGACAGAGTGGAAGGATTAGAAAGGAGGGAAGGAGGGGAGGAGTGAAATCGAGCCTCTAACAAATACTGTATATCTCCATCGCCCACCCATCTGTCTTTCTGTCTCTTGTCTTTCCTCCGAGGCGCATGTGTCCTCAGTACTGCCAGGCAAAATCTGCCACCGAGCCTCTTAACTGCACAGCTTCAGGCGGGCGAGTTGGAGAGAGGGAGATAGTGAGGGAGACACAGAGTGAGAAAAGGAGATTGAAGTGGTGATAGAAGTAAAGTGACAAAAGGAAAAAAAAACTGCTGTAGATCTCATTTTTTGACACCATGGCTTTGTGCGTGTGTGTGTGTGTGTGTGAGAGAGAGAGAGAGAAATCCATGAGGGAACCTTTGAAGATCAGCGTGTGTATCTAAATGGAAAAACATGAACGCATGCATGTGTTTCACTGTGGTGGGTTAGTGCCGCTAAACAAAAATGCATTCTGGGATGTGTCTTAGATATATTGAGGACACACACTGAACACACACACACACACAAAAAGTATTCTGGCATAAATTATCTTTTAACTCCAAGTCATTTCTTTTACAGTCACACATCTATTCCGCACTACAACTGATTTCACAGGGTAAAAACATCAGAAACAGTTCTCCTCAGAATCCAGAGCTGCAGAGATGAGCAGTACGTGTTGATGTTGTCAGCCACGCCAGTGAGCATCAAACAAAGGTTTCACTCTCAGTCAGTGCAGGCCACCAAACCTTTGGGCGGAGAGGTGTAGGTTTTGGAGTGACGCCTGGGAGAGCATAGTGGATTAGAGGGAGAATGGGGACTTTCATAATCCGCCCCCCCCTGTCTCTGTCCCTCTCTCTCTCTTTCTCTCTACCTCTCTCAAACGGTGAATAACAAATCTCTGCGGTGCGGGGATGCCGTCAGAATAATGTTTAGATAATGTCACGGTTACGTCAGGTTTAATTGCTTTTGTCGATGTTGTTTTCACCCAGAAAACCGAAGGATATCATCCGTGTGATGTATTGTTGGCAGGGATGTGCCGGGTAGAAGAGTTACTCATTACATATGTGACTACATGACTTAATTCCACTGTGGCAAAAGTAATTAGCTGCACCGAGTCCAGCACAGACCAGTCGGTCCACTGGCTTCAAAGAGACGAGCCTCCATCAAACCCGTTAACACAGCATCCAACGCAGTACTTTTACTTGACTCAGTTATGAGCTTCTTTCCTCCGTCACAATTATTTATGTTACTTCATTTAGTAACTATTATTTGGTGTCAAGGGTCAAAGTTCGTACCATAAGAGTCAACAAAGACCAACTGACGACTGAGAGGAGAGAGAGCTCATGTGAGATTGGTTGGACAACCAGGTTGAACGACATGTTTCCACGATATTTTATGCAACTTGTATATAAACCCAAAGATATTAAAAATGTAGTTTACTCAATGGATTCTAAGGTTTTCCAACAAACGCGTGTCAGCATCAATTGAGGATGTTAAAAGACACGTCCTATAATGAAGTTGTTTTATGAAGATTTATTAAAACCAATTTTCCTCCTCCAAGAACACTGAGAATGGCCTTGTGACGTTTTTATCTGGGCTGAACGCAGCCCTGGTGTAGAAAAAGTAACCAAACAGGAAAAGCAACAAAATAAACAGAAAGTGACATTTTTGAAATGATTAATTAGAATTTTTGTCTCTTATTTAAACAAGCTGTGCAGCTTCTGTCCTTGGGATACTCTCCTTACAATTAAAAATCTCAAGTTATTTCTCCGGCAGCGATAAAATGTTTTTCAACTTTAATCGTTTGCTTTCAACTGATATTCAAATGAGGCTCTAAGCTGTTTGCTGATCTCAGTGTTTGGGTCGTCCGCTGAATTGAAGTGGTGATATACAGAGAAAATGGTTTCAGATTCATACGCTACATCAGACAGAACACAGAGAATCTCCAGGCAACGCACATGTCTGGATACGTGTTTATTGTCCTCATGGGAACAAAAAGCAGGAACACACAAGTGATAACAATCGCTCTTTTGTCGAGGGAAAACAAAAACGGAGATTGTGACAAAAGAAATCTTTCAGACACCACCTTCACGTTTCTACGACTATTTTTACTTAAAGTGGGCGGTGTCGTCCGATTTACAGTAAGTAAACAATCACAATCTTTTACTTAACGTGTGCATGTTTTCTCATATAAACCACGGTGCAGTACAGTGCCACACACACACACACACACACACACACATTCTCACGCACACTCGTCTAAGCTTTTGTCGCCTGGCTGGTGGATTAAGTGTGAGCATTTGTGAAATCATTTGAATCCCTAGGGGTGCAAAGAGGAGTGTAGACAGTGTGTGTCTGTTTCTGTGTGTGCACTCACACACGTGTATCTCATGTGTCTATGTGTGTGTGTGCGTTGGGCTTAGGTTTGTGCATATTTGACAGTGTGGGTCTGTTTGGGTTTGGGGCCTGCTGTGTGTGTCTGAGTGATTCAGCTCCACCAGTAAAACTGTAGTAAAAAAAAAAAAAGAAAATGCAGCAAAAAATGAAAAAGAAGAACAAATGAACTTCCCCCGGCCGGTTTATAACCGTTGTACAGTAACAAATATGATTATTGACCGAGGGGAGAGGCAGCGTTTGTTTGACTATTGATTACCTCAACCAGCGGCTTGTTTCTACAGTTTAGCCTGTGTGACTCCTCACTCTCAGTGTGTGCAGTCTGAGCATCGCAGAGCATCTGAAGGAATCTCAACAACAACTGTTTTTTTTTAGATATGAATGAAAGTGCACACGTCTACACACTATCTCGGGTTTCGACAGCGTGTTTGAAAAGTCAGCGGGCAGCAGCTTCTGATTACAGATGTGTGTGTGTGTGTGTGTCTGCGAGCTCCAGGTTCGGGTGAGAGATGTTTTGGGAAATGGTCGGAAAGTGGAACCACCAGTATCACAGGAAACTGGAAAACCCATCAAAAGGAAAAGAGGCCCTTTGTCACAGGTGAAGGTGAAGATGGAGAGATGGAGATTCACTCGATGGAGAGAGCTGCAGGACAAAAGAGGGTTTGAAATAATCTGCTGTTGATGCAATGAAATGACATTGACAGTAATTCATTTTTCAAAATCCTGTTAGATATTTTTTTTTTTCATTGCATATGAATACCTTTGCTCCCAGCACAGATAGAAAAAAAAGAAACCTACCCTATGCAAGATTAACACATTTACAGATTCTAACTGAGCATGAAATCCAATTTCAGCGTGACAGAACGGCCATGACTTTATCATGAATCAGTATTTATGTCTAAGGCCAGGTTTCAACCGACTGCATGACCCTGTGTGAACAACACAGGCATTTGGATTGGCTCCCGTCGTCTCAGAAGTTATGAAACAACTCAATGAGGTATTTGCTTTTCCTGCACACACTCACGATGACAGATTAAAGAAATCACTGCTCACATCGTGTGAGAACTAAACGGCTGTGCAGTGTTTTCGCATGTGATGAGTCCTCAGAGTCGTGGCTCTATTACTCAAACCAGCCGTCCTTAAATAAAATCGGGCTCGTTCTCTGCACAGGCTGAGACATTAAAACATTCAGTTTCTGTGGGCCACGGCACAAACTACAATGCAAACAGATGCTTCAGTAGAACGTACCATCACATACCCAGCTAAACTGTGCCTTGACATGCACACACACACACACACACATGCACACACACACACACACACGCACACAAACACACACTCACACACATGCACACACCAGCTGAATAGAGATACTGTCTCTCTGTGAAAGTGCAAATGCAGAGTGGGTGACAGAGCTAAAATATTTATACCCAGATCTTAGCAGTCTGCACTAAGAGAGGGAGAGAGAGACAGAGGGAAAGATGGATAAAGAGAGGGAAAGAGGGAGAGATTGAAGAGGAGGGCTACAAAGAGAGAGTGTGTGTGTGTGTGAGGAACAGCAGAGTGATAACAACAGAGAGGGAGCAAGAGAGAGAGAGAGAGAGAGAGAGAGAGAGAGAGAGAGAGAGAGAGAGAGAGAGAGGGATGAGTGTGCAGCACAGATGCCAAATGAATCTGGGGCAGTTCAGAAAAAAACAAGGCATTATTCCAAAATCCACTTTGTACATGTGTTCAAGTATGAGTGCGTAATTGTATTTCTGCATTTCGTGCGCGTGTGTGTCTGTGTGTGTGAATATGTAAGCATTCATCTGATGTGAATGCAACACGCCAGAGGCTGCGATTCAAGAAGAAATACCACAACATTATGTTTTGCTCAATCTTGCTCCATTGTGTTCATCATCCTTTAACAATGACAGAGCTCTCCGCATCACACCCACTCGTCCTCCAGCACGTTCTGTCTCCCTCGTTCTCACAGATCCTCCAACAAGATCTTCTTCTTCTTCTTTTCTTCTTCTTTTCTCTCCTTTCATCAGATATCAGACTGGAGCACTGCTGAAGGATTTTGTGTCTGTGAGCATGGGTGTGGGTTAACAGGGGTGGGGGTGGGGGGTGGGGGGGTTGGCACAAAGCGAAGATGATGGCAGATGGTGCCCTTACTCAACACACACATACAGTACACACACACACACACCAAACGCTAAACCAAACAGATGCATCCTTAAACAGGGAAGAATGAGTGCATGACATAACGTGCACGGCTCGTATTAATACACAGTCGTGCATCAAACTCCTCTCTGATTCCAAATTAAATAAACTGCTTTCACTTTTATCCGCTTTTATCTTTGTATGTTGAAAATTGAGAGGAACTCACTCTGCTTATCATCACAGACGACTGACAGTTCTATATTTTTTGGGAAACAGCCCACGCTGCCCAGATATTTATCTTCACTTTATTTGCCTCTGGATTTATTCATTGTAGAATGATTCTTTTTGGTGAAGACAATGTCATATCGCAGTGCACTGACAAGAGGAGTAAATCCACTCAGTATTAGTGGATAGTTCGCTGCAGTAGCAGTCTGAAAATAGCACTCCTAACAGTAACAGCTGCATATTGTATGAGTCATGTCAAGCTTCTGCTTCCTCAGGAGATTATTAAATCTGAAAATGCGTCCAAACGCTCGGCTCCATTAAAGAACAGTTGCAATTTGTTTTTTTCTTCCTATTTTTTTGCATCATGGCACAAATTTCCATCTATAGTGTTACAGAGTGCAGGGCCAGTGCAGGCATAACCTTTATTACTATATGAATACATATATTAGTGTATGTATAGATGGCACTCGTTGTTTTTCATGACATAACCTCCTGCACTCTAGGTCGAAGTAGAGGGTTCAACCATCAGGAAATCTCTTGAATTCTGAAGTATGATACACAACAGGTCTAATACACACTTCTCAAACAGACCTGAACAAATGAGCGAAGGAGTCAGGACGTTTGTAAAGTATCGTTTGACTGTTAACTGTTAACTGTTCTTAAATTTTGAGGTAGTTTGTTTCGGTTCTTGGTGATTTTGAAGTCCACCCCTCCGATTAATGGTTTTAGGACTGGAAGAAATTAACCTCAAGTATCAAATGAACCTGTTTTCAGTAACTGGATGATCAGAAACAATCCTGCTACGGTGCGTCCCACCTCCAGAGAGCTAGAAGTAGAGGCTTATTAAAAGGAAAACCATGAAGGACTGAGGGTTTAAGCAAAGTCCTTAAGTTTTTTTAAATATACCAGAAAGTCACATTTTCTGAATAGTAACAGACGGAATGCAAAGCTGTGTGTGTGTTTTTGTGTGTGTTAATGTGTGTTTTTAAATGTGTATGATATTCACACACCTCTGCCAACAACACAACGTGCACGCCATTTTAACTGAGGGGAGACATGGACTCACTCACGCCTCAGTACATTGCCACCTTCCCACAAACAGAGACGTATCACTGCACCCGACAGCCTTTCCCCGTCAAAAACACTTCGTCAATATCACACTGAGCTACTTTGTCACTCCAATTAGAGCCATGAAGCAGCGAGTTGTGAATCTATAACTGGGGGAGAATGAATTCAAAATCACTGAATGATTAGCCTCAACATAGAGGCTGCTGAACATTCACTTAACATTGATGCTTGGATTCCAGTCTTCATCCGCATGGGGCTATGGGCTGATGAAGAAGAACATGCGAATGAGGGGAACAGAGAATTGTTCTTCAAGTTGGATTCCGGGTGAATCAAGGAAGCTGCTGTTATTTTACCGAGCAGCACTTCAGGCTCAAGTTTGGGCTGAAAACACAATTTTACATTCGTTTCTACTGGTTTTCCATCAACCTTCTACCTCATTATATTTACAGGTTGACAGGTGTGACATGTGCCTGAACGTGCCAACTACAGTATCGCTTATTAAAGTTGAAGTGGCACTGAAGATTTGTGGTTTATTAAAGTTTCATTCCTCCCTATTTATGCCTTTCGTCTTTCTTCGTCTTTATCTGTGCCACGATTCCTCCTCTTAATTCCTTCCCTCAGGTTGCCTGTTTCCTTTCCTGTCAGTCTTCACCCTCTTCACATCTAAGTGCACCTTGGTGAAGAAAACGGTGGTTTCCCCCCATCAACACTTTCACACCACGCAAAAGTACAACTAATGAAACTGCATGCAAAAATTCCCAGCCCTCCATCGTCTCCGTCACGTTTTCCCTGTCAGAAAACCTTGTCAGCAAATAACTGTCTGCTCTGTCTCTCAGTCTCCTGCCCGAGGGGACCTCCTACATGTCCCTGGCAGTGAGGGAGTGACGCTTGTTGTGAAACATGACTGTCGGATCGATTGCACAGAGCAGCCGCAACAGCTGGTAGGCTGAAAGAGAGCACAGCGTGCTGTGGCCAAAGATGTGATGTGGAGGAGTGAGCAAGTGTGAATGTCTCCCAAGGGTTATCCCTCTCAGGATCTGTGCATAATCCGTCCTGATGGATACAGAAATCTATTCGGAGGCGTGGCTGGGAAAGGGAGGCCAGGGGAGGTGGAGCTGGTGGAGCTGGTGGGGAGGTCCTGACTCACAGGAATATAAATTAAAGTTTATTAAAACATAAGCACACCTTGAAATGCTAACCAGTGTAACAGTTCTACGATTAAGAAGGTGCGGGGGCGGAAATTGGCACCGAGGTTTATATATTTTGGTCACAGTATAGACTTTTAGCTTTTAATGTCCTTATATATACAATATGAATGGATGGAAAAGGAAAGAGGATGAATAATGCATGAGTTTAAAATACCCAAGTATAAGATATAAGACATATACATTTGCATTTTTGGCCGTGAAGTAAATTGAAAGGATATTTGCATGAATACAAATAATACAAATTTGAGTATTTAACTGACACTGGGTGCGTAAACAAACCTTATCCAGCATCAGTGGCATTTCTAACAGTTTATTTAATGGCTTGTCAATCAACCTGTCAGCCTGTCACGGCAGGTTTAGATCCTGTGCCCTGACTGTCAGTGGCGCAGTGACAGTTTCTCTTTACATTGGATTCACACGTATTGCCTTTAAAGTGACATTTTGAACTTTTCTGAATTTTTTCTGATGGTACACTGACTGGGAATAGAGAGAGAGGAGTCTCTCTCATTCATTCTCTTTGATCGTATCCTCTGGTGAGCGGGTATACTCTCTCCCACGAGACGAGCATAACTGAGTAACAGTCCGTGGTTTAAACCAGCTTGAATCAGGCTGAGCACGTTCAAGAGTAATGCTGAACTGGAATCAGTTAAAAAGACACTATGCAGTCGGTCAAGCATTGATAATAATAATAATAATAATAATAATAATAAACTTTATTTATATAGCACCTTTCCAAAACAAGGTTTACAAGGTGCTTTACATGACTATAGACTTCCTCTACTTTCTTTTCTTTACATGAAAACTGCTGCAACCATCGATTGTATATGAAGATGGACGACATGACAGCACCCCAACAGTGAAGTGACTGCCCCCTGGTGGCTGCTCTGTGCAGTCGAGTTCATAAACCCCACCTCCTCCATGTTAGCAGGTGGGAGACATGTTTGATTAAGAAGTCAAAATACACGGTAAGTAAAACATTTTCGAAAAAGGTTTCTGTCATTTTAGGTAGTTCTTATCCCACGGATGTACAGTATGTTCAAGTGTTTTCTGATAAGGATGTTTTTGGGTGCTGGGTGATTGACAGGTGAGACTGACTCACGATTGGTCGAGCATGCGTGTCAGTGAAACCCCGACACTGCTGCTCAACACTAGAGCTCGGACTCTGTCTCCAAATGATGTCACCAGCATAAGAAGGCAGCACTCGCATCCTACATATTTAAATCTTTGTGCAGAGGGAGGAAGCGGGAAAGCATCTTTATATAAAGTCTGTGGTTCGTCCAAGAGACTCAAGAGAAACATTAGAATAAATTTGCTACATGTGGCTCCAGGGGCCGCTGGTGCGCAGCAAATTTGCATAGTTGCTTTAAGGTTGCATCTGCATGTACGGCATGAAGTGTCCAATTGGCAACAGCACAACAAAGTCGGCTGTTGATTGTGAGCAATGTGATTTAGTAACTGAGAGGGAATCCGTCTGTCCTGTAATCAGCTGAGCAGCCATTCATCCTCCCTATTCATCAACACACACTACATGACTGTTACATCTCATTGTATAGACTTTCAATAGGCACTCGTGCTGTCATGCAGGAATTCCACATAAGTGCATAAACATCTTTGTGTTTTGTTTGGCGTTGAGGTTCAGGTACAAACCATCTTTAAAGATTTTTCTGATGAGCGTGTGCTGTCGCAGCTTCACATCCCTAAACACAATCTATCACGTCCACACCATCCGAGTGAAAGGGGAATTAATTAGTTCACCATTAAAGTAAATGTCTTGGCCTCTCAGTGAACTGATGTCAAGCAAATACAACGGCGCTAATGGCTTCCTTTATTAACTATTCACTAACTACTAAAGCTCCTGCTCATCCGGTTCTCACTCGTCCCAGGTAATTATTAGTAATGCCAATTCAATCTGGCTGTGGACAGCAACCGCTACAACATTCATCCCATTTATGCCCTTTTATTTCAATTAGAGTGTACCAGCATAGTGCACAATGAGTGTTCAGTTCATTCAGTTCATGCTGAACTGTGATTTTTCTTGTTTTATAGAAATGTTTGTACATAAAAAAAAACTCTTTCCTCCTTTCCGCAGTCTCCCGTTGGCATTATTGTTATCTTTCTTCTTGCAAGCACTCAAGTGAAATCCACATAATCATTTTCCATGCCTTAAATTTCGCATGAGGGAAGAAAGCAGGATGAAAATTGCACTTCAGGTTACTTCAAGTGTAACATCCATCACAACACACAGCGCTATGGATCCCCTGAATTATGGCAAACATAGTTCTATAGTATTCTGATAAACTGAAGATTACACAGTGACGAGGCACTGGGCATGGTATGTGGGTGGTCATTATTCAGGTCTCCCCAGGCCGGCCTTCCCTACTGATTTCCTCTCCCCATTTTTTCCCGGTGCACCACTGAGCTGTGATTGCAATTGATTTGAGACTGCTCATCATTCCTCCAAGGGCAACATCAGGAATCATCAACATCGGGAGGAAACAGATTTGGGGAGATAAGTAGAATGGGACAAATGAATGCAGTGTGAGGAGAAATAATAAAGCGATGTGTGAAAACCAAAGGTGTGCACTAAAAGAGGAGAATACGGAAGGGGCGTAGTATAGCTTGGCATGTATTCCTTATGGGTTTCCCCCCCTTAACTGGAGTGGGTGTGTCCTATGATCGATGGGGCCCAGGCTTAGGCAGGGATGGTGAAGGCGCTCGAAGAGGTTTTCCTTATTGATTGGAGTGAAAGCAAATTGACTACACTGCATATGAAGGAACCCACCTACTTATCAAACTGATATACCCCTCTGTCGTTTTGAGCCCCACCTGATGCAGCGCTTATTAACTATTGATCAGCCTGTGACTAAAGAAACAGTGCTGTCTCACTGAGATCCATACACTTTACTTTAACACCAGCATCAATTGGCAGTAACAGGTTTCTGTATAAATACAAACCAAGTTAACGTAATGAATCGTATTGTATTTTACCTATATATGAATTTACTAAATATCTATTTAGTACACAATAGTGAATTTATACCCATCCAAGTACGTGGGTATATATATATATTGTATATCCCTATACTAATGCACAAATACAGTATACCACCTCGTGCAATCAGTCTGTGCCACTGCACTTTACTCAAGTGCATATCCATACAAACCATATGAAAGGTGTATTATTTATTTTCATTTTATTTATTTTTATTCTATTGCCTGTTTTTACATTCTTGTCTACCTCTTTCTGACTAAATGCTGCTGTGTGTTCCTCGACATGGGATAAATTAAATTTTATCTCATCTTATCTTATCTTATCTTATCTTATCTTATATGAGCTTATCTACACATTTCAATTTGTAATTTTCATATATTTTGTTTAGAATTTTATACTATTTTACATGCGAAATACGATATTATTATAATTATTGTCAAGACTAAATTATACACTGCGTAAACAAAAAAACGTAAAATATATTGCAACCTACCAGCATTTGCAGCCAAACACCCACATACAGACCTCCTGGTTCCTGTATTAATACCTGCTGCTGTTATTCCCCAATCACCTTTGTGAGCAGGAACATGTTGCCTGGATTTAGATTACGCACATCACGCTCGAGCAAACACTTATCACATTTTAGGACCCTCCACTCTCTCTCCAACATGTGGAGCTCACGGGATCCCAAAGCCCAGTTTTTACGCATGGTCAGCACAATGCGCCGTGCACGGTGCCGAAGCCGCGCTGCGTCTCGGGACACGGATTCACTGTGAGTCCGTGGACCCGCACGAGGACTCAACTGGGCGCAGATGCTCAGCAAACCAACGTGGAGACAGATTATTATGCAAAATGTTGTTCAGTGGTGCGTGTCGTCGCGTGCACGGCTTTCCCAAATGTGTGGGCGAAGGAATCTGTGTGTGTGGTCCATATCGGTCAGTAGTCGGACACTGTTGCTGCTCTCTCTCCCTCTCTCCCTCTCCCTCTCTCTCTCTCTCTCTCTCTCTCTCTCTCTCTCTGTCTATCACACGCACGCACAGGAAAACCGAAGTCATCTTTTTCAGCAAAGCTCTCAATGCAGGTAGTGTGCGACAGGGTAATCAACACACTGCTAGAAAGCTGGGCCATTCAGCCTAAAAAAAAACACACAATCAGGAACACACGCACGCACGCACGCACACACAAGCATCTCTAGCTTTATCCCCTGCCCGCGTGATTCCTCCCTCGATACTAAATCCCTTCTCGCACATCTGTCCATGGCGCGTACACTCTGGCCGTCCTCTTTCCCCGCAGAACGCAGCATAAACACCAGCGGGACTTCATGTGACACTTTAGATCTACGGCAACACGTCTGATCCACATCGGTTACGAATTACAACCCAAACGTGCTGGAACGTCGCGCTGTGGTTGGTGTACAGCAACAACTGTGAGGGAAAAAGAGGAGAATGCAGACTAATAGCGGGAGGCTATTCAGCAATGCACATCTCCTCAAAATCGCAGCTCAGTCAAACCCCCGAAAGGAGAAACATGATCTCATGCCCCTGTCAGAATCAACCATAGGAGCCTCGGTTGCACCAAGAGGACTCAGCCCGGCAGAGCGTTGGAGTCTGTAGTGCAGGTGCATGCTCGGTCTGCCGTCCCTGCATCCATCGCATTTCATGTATCACACCAAGACTGCATGAAATAACAATCACAATAAAAGTAACGTGTGGAAAAATAGCGCATTTCAATACTGTACCTTCGCGTATTTCCCTTCCTAAATCATGCGTCTTTTGGCTGAAGCAAAGAGGAATATATATATATTTTTTTTTCATCCACAGCGAACGTCGAAGGCTCAGCAGCAGCACGGCGGGAGACGATGACTGAGAGAGAGCGAGGGAGGGAGAGAGAGAGAGAGAGAGAGAGAGAGAGAGAGAGAGAGAGAGAGAGGTGGAGGATGCACAGACCTCTGCGTAGAGTAATATAGTTGAGCTGCAGTGAGCATCTGCCCATACACCAGGCTTCTTTTCCAGTGGAGTAAATACCTGTAGGTTGAAGAACCACTTTCATGAACTGATGTATTGTAAAAAAAAAAAAATGCAATAATAATATTTTCATAATCAGTTATAATTAATCAAATCTGCATGTTAGGTGCTGATAGTAGAATGGCTCTTGCTTTACTAAGGATGTCAGCAGCTGGTAAGATATATGACCAGGCGGAGGAAGCGCAACATCCATATGTTTGTGGATATATATACATATACATATATATATATATATATATACACTACCGTTCAAAAGTTTGGGGTCACCCAGACAATTTCGTGTTTTCCATGAAAACTCACATTTTTATTTATCAAATGAGTTGCAAAATGAATAGAAAATATAGTCAAGACATTGACAAGGTTAGAAATAATGATTTTTATTTGAAATATTAATTTTGTTCTTCAAACTTTGCTTTCGTCAAAGAATGCTCCATTTGCAGCAATTACAGCATTGCAGACCTTTGGCATTCTAGCTGTTAATTTGTTGAGGTAATCTGTAGAGATTTCACCCCACGCTTCCTGAAGCACCTCCCACAAGTTGGATTGGCTTGATGGGCACTTCTTGCGTCCCATACGGTCAAGCTGCTCCCACAACAGCTCAATGGGGTTGAGATCTGGTGACTGCGCTGGCCACTCCATTACAGACAGCATACCAGCTGCCTGCTTCTTCCCTAAATAGTTCTTGCATAATTTGGAGGTGTGCTTTGGGTCATTGTCCTGTTGTAGGAGGAAATTGGCTCCAATCAAGCGCTGTCCACAGGGTATGGCATGGCGTTGCAAAATGGAGTGATAGCCTTCCTTATTTAAAATCCCTTTTACCTTGTACAAATCTCCCACTTTACCAGCACCAAAGCAGCCCCAGACCATCACATTACCTCCACCATGCTTGACAGATGGCGTCAGGCACTCATCCAGCATCTTTTCACCTGTTCTGCGTCTCACAAATGTTCTTCTGTGTGATCCAAACACCTCAAACTTTGATTCGTCTGTCCATAACACTTTTTTCCAATCTTCCTCTGTCCAATGTCTGTGTTCTTTTGCCCATATCAATCTTTTCTTTTTATTGGCCAGTCTCAGATATGGCTTTTTCTTTGCCACTCTGCCTAGAAGGCCAGCATCCCGGAGTCGCCTCTTCACTGTAGACGTTGACACTGGCGTTTTGCGGGTACCATTTAAAGAAGCTGCCAGTTGAGGACCTGTGAGGCGTCTATTTCTCAAACTAGAGACTCTAATATACTTGTCTTCTTGCTGAGTTGTGCACCGGGGCCTCCCACTTCTCTTTCTACTCTGGTTAGAGCCCGTTTGTGCTGTTCTCTGAAGGGAGTAGTACACACCGTTGTAGGAAATTTTCAGTTTCTTCGCAATTTCTCGCATGGAATAGCCTTCATTTCTAAGAACAAGAATAGACTGGCGAGTTTCACATGAAAGTTCTCTTTTTCTGGCCATTTTGAGAGTATAATCGAACCCACAAATGTGATGCTCCAGATACTCAACTAGCTTAAAGGAAGGCCAGTTTAATAGCTTCTCTCACCAGCAAAACAGTTTTCAGCTGTGCTAACATAATTGCACAAGGGTTTTCAAGGGTTTTCTAATCATCCATTAGTCTTCTAAGGCGATTAGCAAACACAATGTACCATTAGAACACTGGAGTGATAGTTGCTGGAAATGGGCCTCTATACACCTATGTAGATATTTCATTAAAAACCAGACGTTTCCACCTAGAATAGTCATTTACCACATTAACAATGTATAGAGTGTATTTCTGATTAATTTAATGTTATCTTCATTGAAAAAAACAGTGCTTTTCTTTGAAAAATAAGGAAATTTCTAAGTGACCCCAAACTTTTGAACGGTAGTGTATATAAGACACATTTTCCATCTCTTTGGAAGACTCGCCTTTCTTAGTGCAGGACAGGAAGTTAGCTCCTGTGTTCTACTTCCACAGAACATAGCAACAGCACTGCTTAAGGGACAGGAACCATCTTATGATACCGTCCTTCATTGACTCCAGGCACTAGAGGGCTCTGTGGTCAGTGCCATGGGTTTATCACTCTCTCCTATAGTGCTTGAAAGAGTGAACTTGTCTCTCGTGGAGAACAGATTCCTACTGACCACGGCCGCCGGCTTGGGCTCCTCTCCTTCTCGTTGAGGAAGAGCCCTGTCGAACCTCTTGTGGGATGTGTCCTTGTGGATGGTGAGGGGAAAGCTGACGTCTGAGCTCTGAGGCCCACTGAACGAGCACAGAGCTTCCTTCAGCTTCACCTGCCTCTCACACTCATGCTTGTGGCACCTCACACTTGGCAAAATTAGGTTAGGTAGCCACCTGACCCAGTTCTTGCTATTGGTTGACACAAGCTTCTTTAGTTGCTCTTCGGTGCTCTGTTGTACCTTTCCCACCACTCCTCACTGGACCTCATCACTATCCCACCTCTGACACAAAATCTGAGGCTGGTGGAATGTCCTTTACTTAAATAATGGCGGCAGCGAACACAGCAACCAAAGTGTGGGTTTCACAAAGTTGTTATGTCACAAACAGATACACACTATTAGCATCGGAGAGAGTCATAGATTCCCCTCCACCAACAATAAGGACCAGGAGAACAAACGGCCATTCATCCAATATGTAAAGGAACTAGCATCGCATTGGAAATACAAAAAACGTGGTGTCTCAACAAAGGCTGCAATTAGTAGACAATGTCACGGCCATGCCTCTTTGTCCGTGTTCCAAGGTGATCAAACTAGATATCGGGCCAAAACATCTCCTGAAAATCAATTCATCTATTGCATCGATCTTCATTAGCAGCTTAACACATGAATATCTGAATCGAATAACTGGTGTCTGAGTCAAGGAATGTGTGATGGAATTGTGCCTGTTTGGTGAGGTGATACCTGCAGCTTCCTCACGCTGCATAATTGGACTTACTAACGTTCCACAGTTGGGCATATGGTATATCGGAGCATGACGTAGATGCACATACGTTCGTGATATTTGTCACATTCGACTCCACAATCTGATACGCCTTTGTAAATCTCAAACTGCACGGACCAAAAGAAATGAAGTGATGCTCGGGGAAAAGATGGTGGAGAGAAAGAAGGGAGGAGGAAGGAGCTTGTTTAATGATAGGAACAATGGCCACTTGACAGTCATGATCTGATCATTCGTGGAAAACTTGCACTGAAAAAAAAAGGGATTAAAAACACAATACGAGGCATTGTCCTCTGTTCCATGCAGCGACGCACAATGAAAGATATTACAGTTGTTCTGAGCGGGTGCTTAAAGGGGGGGGGGGGGGGGGGGGGGGGGGGGGGGCGGGAGGTGAACGGGTCTCCAGCTGTCTGTGAAACAAGCTGAGGGAAAACAGTGCAAATCCGTTTGGGACTGACGAGGCCTCTGATGATGTTCTGCATGCATGTGTGGGCGGCAGGGAGGTTTCATTCTGCCTGTTTTCACATGGAGGTGTGATCATCCTCAATTAACACGCTTCCCCTCCTCATTTCTCACTCGCTTTTTTTCTAATCTCCTCATCTTCCCTCAGCCACAGGAACACGCGCAAACCCAGACACATGCAAACACACGTGTACATTTCATCCCATTAACTCACCCTCTCTTCATCTTCGTCTTCTTTCTCTGTTAGTGAAGGTCTATTAGTTCCGAGAGACTGCCGCGGTGCAGAGGCTCATTAATATTTTTCTCATTATCTGTGCCTCTAATGTTAAGCAATAGCACAATGGCTCGTCCTGGCATGATGCTTATCACATTGGTTGCTGCTATGAGGGGACATGTCGTGTTTGATGAGCTGCCTAAATGAATGCCTGTGATTTGACCCACTATGGGCGACATTGTGCACCATCGTCCACTAAGCCATTAATGGACAATGATCGTTTCTCACAACAAAACAAATTTCTTCATGCAGAACCACATTGTTATTTTGCATCAGCGGACACAACCACAATACTATCGATCGTGCACATAGCCAGTGGTGGGATGTAAGTACATTATAATTATTCATGCATTTGTTCTTGAGCTAAGTACATGTATTTTCAGGTACCTTTCACGTTCACTCCACTTCATATATCAGCAAATATATGTACTTTCTACTCCACCACGTTCCTGTAATGTATTGCATTGCAGGCAGATGACATTACACCCCCACCTCCTGCAACAGCACTGGTGAAGAAGAAACACCTGAACTGGATTCGAGTGAGACCACTACCATGACTCAGCAATTAATTACTGTGACAAAGTGTGTTTTCAGTAGCATCATCTGCAGCATTTCTAATATTATGACAGAATGTGTGTACTATCGTTGTATTTCAAAACACAGTTACAAGGTGCTTTTTATGTTAAAAATGAAAAAATCTCAGGCAAATCATAGGAGACAATTAAAAGCAATTTGATGATCACACAGCGTTAGAGCAAAAATACAAAAGTAAAAATGTCAAAGATGAGAAAAGACTAAAACATGTTCAGATAAATCATTATGAAGTGATTCAAATAGTTGGTAAGATGAAAGTGCACCTATATTAATGTGTATTTAAGAGAGATTTAAGAGATGATAAGGAGTTTGTCGGACAGAGCTCTTCAGAGAGATTGTTTCAGAGAGTGTGACCCTGACAGAAAAGTCCCAGTCACCTCTGGTCCTCAGCCGAGACTGTGGAATAGTGAGTAATGTGTAGTAGACTGTTGCATTACGGGAATATAGGCTACAATCTGCAAGTACTTTTACTTTCAGTCAAACAGTTAATGTGGTATTCTTACTTCCTCCACCACTGCAAATAGCCAAATCATATCGACCCGTATCTCAAAGGTCTAATTGAGAAAATCCCGCTCTAATAATCCCGTCTAGACTGAAATTGCTCAGTTTTGATCTGCAAATACCCCGAGACTGCGTTTATTGGCTGAATGCAATCTGGGGAAATTAGCAGATCGGAAGAGAAAAACAAGAGCAGAAGGCGAGAATCACAGCGAGGGGAAAGAGAAACGAGGGAGAGATTGCATTCCCTGACTCACCCGTCATTAGCCGGCCCGGAAGTTTTTGCTACATCTTCACCTTTTGAACATCTGATCCGCTTAATGGCCTCGAGCCGACGGGTTGAGCTGTGAGCAAGAGCTGAGCTGGCGGGGGGGGGGACATAAGAGCGTAGAACACTGATTTGGAAAAAGATACTGTACAGAGAGGGGAATAGATAATGGAGATCAATGGCTCATTTAAAAAAAAAAAAAAAACATTATTAGCTTTTGATATGATTGTTTGATAGGAAACTTGTTTTGTCAAATGCATGGAAAAGGTTTGTTATCTATATCGCATGAAATGGTTTGTGTGTGTGTGTGTGTGTGTGTGTGTGTGTGTGTGTGTGTGTGTGTGTGTGTGTGTGTGTGCGTACGTGCGTCTTGGGGTGGATGTGTACACTAGTGACCTACAAAACTTCAGAGCTCCTTGTTGATGTCAGATACCTTGATCCAAAAAGCTGATGGAAAAGATAAAGAGTGGACAAACTGTATTAATGTCACAGTTTGCTTTTGCTTGCCGTTTTAAAAGCTGCAGTACAGAACGTTAAATGTCCAATACCTGTGAATAATTAATATGTCGAATATTCCATGTGTTAATGTCATTATTGCTGATTCCATGTATGACCTACAGTAATTACGTAATTAAGGTAATAACTATAAAATGCTGTTTACATGCCAGTTATCTATATCGCATGAAATGGTTTGTGTGTGTGTGTGTGTGTGTGTGTGTGTGTGTGTGTGTGTGTGTGTGTGTGTGTGTGTGTGTGTGTGTGCCTAGGCATAGTTTAGTTGGATGAGTATGTGATGCTACGTTCTACTGAAGCATCTATTTGCATTATTTGTGCCGTGGTCCTGCAGAGACTGAAGGTTTGAATGTCCCGGCCTGTGCAGAGAACGAGCCTGACGTTATTCGAGGACGGCCGGTTTGAGTGAAAGAGGCACGACTCTGAGGACTCATCACGTACTAAAACACACAAGTGTTTGTGATGCAGAAAGTTTGCTTCTAGTTTAATCACAGCAATTGATCAGAATGTCTTTACCAAACATCATGTCCCTCCAGCTCGATTGAGATTCCTGGGTTGGGCAGACACCAGGGCAGAGTGATTGGTCACTGTCAGACCCTTGTCAGCCGTGGGGCCATTATGAAGCTTAGAAAAACAGCTCATATTTCAGAGGCGTCACATTTTGTTTTTCTGAGCAGAAAGTGCCAGTTTTCAGATTGTCTGATGGGACCAGAAGCGGCCGTCCTGTCCGCTCGCATCCTCACAGCAGCCTCATCCAGCTGTCTATTCAGATTTGTCCCTCTGTATTCACTCTCACAAGCAAAGCCACTTTGATACAAAGGACACTTTTCCTGACAGCCGAAACAATAAATAGCTGCTCTTATATTCTCAAGTTACTGCCAAGGACTTTCATTTTGGATCCCACTTGTGAGGCTAACCATTACTGTGAAGAAAAGACAGGTTGTCATCAAGCAAAAAAAAAAAAACCTTACGTCCATTCAGGAGGTTATGTTTTCACCCCTGTCTGTTTGTTTGTTGGTTTGGTTTGTATCTTTTTAAGCACGGTTACGCAAAAAATGGCCACGAAACTTGGCGGCTCAGAGAAGACCCAGTCACTTTGGTGCGTATTGGACATTTTCCCCATTTTCCCAAAGAAAAGTTGATGGATCTTGATGGAAAAAGCTCAGGCCCATTTAGGGAACGGATATCTCTGAGTGTGTGCAATTTGGTGCAGCTTGATTGAGTTTAAGGGGACAGGGTGGAGGTATGCACTCTACTGCAGCAGTTACAGAGCAGCCGTTTTCAGTCGCCTCTCTCTTACAGAAATGGTGGAAAAGAGAAACCTGTATTCATTCACTCTTTGCTTTCTTTTTACTTGATTTGTTTGATTTGATTTGTTTTTTTTTTTTACACTTTTCCTCAGGAACTGCGTTGGTGTCAAGTGTTTTCTCCATTTTAAAGCTCAACACTTCTTCGGTGGCACTGTCCTGATCCATGCGGGCTTTCCTGGGTGAGTCGAGGTCTGCCCGGCTTTGTTCCACAATCGTTTCCCAAGTTTAGGGGTTAAAATTGCTGCCATATTGTACTTGCCTGCTGGTTTTAGCTTCAATCTCACTATCAAGCATCTTAATTTTAAAACTAAAGACTGGGCCTCACAGGGGGAAACACACTGTACGTACAGAGCATCAAATCACTCTGAGACCTTGTGCAGGTTTTTCGAGCATCAGTATAATAATCAGTATAATTCACATCAGTCTTCTGCCTGTAATTGCAGTTGGCATATGAGAAATGGCTCATGCACCCACCTACTCTTAATTAACATAATTCCAATGGTTGAAAGGGCAGCTCCGTTGTGCATGTGACAGTGAACCAAAGGTTTTTTGCACTGATTCTCTCACAGGATAGTGTTTCACGTATTACATCAAACTATCTTCATACGCAGTCATTTCTCCACACATTAGCTGTACTGCTTTTCCTTCGGAGTCTCAGGAGGGCTTGAATTAACTGTAGGCCTCTTCGTATAGACAATGGGTACAATGAATAAGTCTTATCCTCTGATGATAATGATGATAACAGGCAAGAATATCACTGCTCTACTGTGAAGTACAATATACCATCAAATTCCACCAGTTTGACACATAATTATGGGTAATTATGTTTAATAATGCCTATAGATTCTCTGTCTTTTCCCTTTATGTGTGTAGATAATCAGGTTGGGCCGTGACTGCAGTCAGTTGCCTGGGTTATCTTACTTGTGTCCCCCGACTTGCACAGCAAAAAAAGTTTAAAGTTGTCACGGCTGTCGTCTCAGCCCCTTCCCGGGGTCCTCCCACCTCCCTGGCACCCACGACCTTTGTCTGATGTCGACACAATTTGACAAACTCTGACGTGCGTCCAACATATTCCGCCCGGAATCGCAGGACTGTTTACCAGACACGGCATCTCAGCCGTCTGGCCTCACGACTCAAGCGCTGCAAGTGTGTTTCCATGGTAACCAAGTGGTAGTATTGAGAAGAGGAAAGAGAGGCAGAGACACTGAAGCTAACCCTGAGCACTGTTCTCTCTCCTCTTCTTCTCTCTCTCTCCCTCCGTCGTATGCAGCTGTAGCTTGGATACCATGTCAGAGCAGGGTGGGCACGAGTGCCTCTCACATTTTTACAGACTTTAATATCTGTCTCGACAATGTTTGCTTACACAACTCCGCTCCCAAACCATTAACATTATTGCCTCTCCAGCTCCAGCTCGCCAGAGTCACACATTCTTGATTTATGGAACTAATTTGCTGGTGTGTAGGTTGTTAGAGATGCTCTGAGATCATTTGGCAAACAGTGAAGGAA
The DNA here is from genome assembly GCF_009819705.1 of Hippoglossus hippoglossus. Classification (NCBI taxonomy): domain Eukaryota; kingdom Metazoa; phylum Chordata; class Actinopteri; order Pleuronectiformes; family Pleuronectidae; genus Hippoglossus; species Hippoglossus hippoglossus. The sequence continues at coordinate 16,914,179 of NC_047158.1, forward strand.
TACAGCCATTGCTTATGTATAAAGCCTGAAGCAGATCCTGGTGGAATTAGCAGCGGTGCTAACACAACCGCAGTAAACAGGGGAAACTGTGTTTACTATGGAGGGAAAACTAAATTCAGAGAAACACGGAATTAAAGACTAATGTTTTCTGTTGAGTGATGACGACATTTTAATGACGTGATATAAGTGCTGTCAGGCCACGTTTTGAAGCACAGTTGTCCATCTCTCATTAGTTATGCCGTTCACGTGTTGAATTAGCTGTGTGCCAACTCTTTTCTATGCTGCAGTATATTCCAGGAACATATGAGGAAGTTGATTTGTACGTTTGTCATCATTTTTATTAAGTGGATCCGTGTTTGAGACACTAAATGACTGTTTGTGAAGAGAGTGAGGCTGTGACACCAGAGGCCTCCTGCCTGGATAGAGCTGAGGGCAGGATCACGAGACTACTACAGCAACATAGTCTCATGAAACGCGCCCCTGGCGGGTGCATGAGTGTTTGGATACATGCGGTACACTCAGGGGTCCAGGATTGGGAGTTTGAAACTGTGGTCACCCACATGTGTGAGTAACAGTAAGGGAAGCACACAGAGCAACAACAGAAATCTGATCAAAGTATTTGCAAAAACTAATAAACTAAAGATCACACACAAGTTTATGAAAATAAAATGCACATTTCCAGGTTTAAATGTCATTAGAAAAAATGATGAAAATATCTTAAAACTTTGAAATTCCCCCCTTTAGAATAAAATGAATGTTTTGTTGTTTTTTTAACTGAGAGAGCAGCCAGCAGTGCCTGGGTCACATGTCTCCAGCCTCCTGGCTCATAATCATACAAATTCTAGTGGACTACTATTCATAGTCTCTCCAATGAAAACTGAATGAGAACAGCCTGACTACAGACAGTACCCAAGGTTCAAGCTGATCTCCTCAGATATTGCACATCAAGTATTTATTTTGTATACATATATGTGTGTGCATGTGTGTTTGTTTTAATGCACTTATTCTCCTTATACAATCACATACATGTATGCACACATATGATTATGTCCACATATCTTTGAATACACATCTGCATGCTGAAATATATAATATATAATGAAATATAGTCCATGATTCCACACTGGTAAACAAGGTAAAATGTAATGGATACCAACTTTAGATGCTCTGCTTTGATATTTATCCAATAATGTACTGATTGTTTTACACAGCCAATAAGAGCTGTTCAGATTTTACACCAGAACCCAAAGCTGTCACAGAAACCAGTTAAATATGCAGTTGCTGCCATCTAGTTGTTGTCAGGGAGAACTGATGAACCAATATCAGTAAATGTGTCACGTTTGGGATTTGACTCACAAATTTTAAGCTCAGCCCTGTTATTTTAATGATTTACTTCTTTAGAGATCAGACACGAGGCTGCTGAAACTCTGTGGGATTCGTTGTTCTTTACAGAGTTATAATTCTATAAAAAAGTTTGAAAGAAAACAGATTTTTATTCCGAGGAAATAAGAAATATTAATAAGGGACGTGGCCCTCTGCCAAATGGGGACTGCACAATATTGTTGCCTTCCAACAATGATAAAAAGGCAGATTTGGTTCAGTATTACATACATTTGAAGTTTGTCTGATGGAGACACGTGATACATAAAGAAGTTAAAGTCGGCCTACACTCCAACACCAATCTATTCCTTTAATATGTGTTTGTGAGTACTCTGAGTAAGTGTGAGAAGTACATGATGCCTAACCCTATGATGCAAATGACTGAGGTGTGTCAAACTTTGCATAACAAATTCAAGGGACAGGAAAGCCAAGTGTATTCTCTGTCATTTACATCATAGTGCCCCAGCTCTCATGTAAATACAATTCAAATGAGACGGTGAAGAAACACACAAGGTTTGCATTTGTCTTCTCTGTCTTCCATCTTCCTTGTGTCAAACCTGTTAAATCTCCATTAGCCTGTTTATTCTTCAGCCTTGTCGAAGTCCTCGGACACTGAAGGAGCATCTTTCTGTTGAAATATATAATTTATACATCCTTAACATACAGGTGACTTTCATGCAACATCATACAAATTATAGTTTCACAAAGAGACTTTTTGTATAGTGGACATAATAGAGAATCAAGCTCACCACAGATCCTCCTTCTCCAGGCTTGTTGAAAGAACACGTCAGCCATTTTATGTATTCCTCTCTCACCTATAGAAAAAACAATGAAATACAATCTGTTCAGAGTCGTGTGCTCATGCAAGTGAAAGGAAGGCAGGCTGTTCGGATTGCTGTCATTGTCAGTGGTGGCACTGTATGAAACATGTCAGACGTCAGGTTGACAAGAACAGAGAGAGTGATGTCACCTCCTTGTTGAGCAGGCAGTGGACGATGAAGAGGAAGGTGCCCTGCTGGGAGTTAAGGAGTATGAAGAGGACCTGAAAGAAAAGATTTGACTGGTACAGGCCCAGAATCCAGGTGCAGCCCAGGATGACAAACTGGGACAGGATCTTGAACACAATCAATCTGCAAACAGAACAAATACAAAGTGAGTGCAGGGACTGCTTCGACTATGTACATTTAAGAGTCACTTTTGATGACTGATGATGGATCGTGATCGTGGTGGCAGCTGATCGCGGATCATGATCACAATTTAAGACATGCTTAGATATATAATATGTCTACTCTCTTATACTACACTTGTGGCACAGTATTGGCAATACCTTGATAAGACAAGACAAGACAAGACAAGACAAGACAAGACAAGATAAGATAAGATAAGACAAGATAAGATAAGATAATACTCTATTAGTCCCACAATGGGGAAATTTGCAATATTACAGCAAGAGTCAGAAATAGGCATCAGTAAGTAATAATAGGAAATATGCAATAGTGTAAGGAAATATAAAAAATATGAATGGAACATAAACTAATACCTATTGTGTAAAAACAAGAAAAGTATGTGTGTGAATGGATTGCACATGAACCATTGTATTGCACAGACAGAATGAATATTCACCTTGTATCTTTAGACTGGGAGACGTCACTCTTCATATTGGCCAGGGTGGGTCTTAGACTCCATAAAGTAGCACAGAACAAGATGCCGTTAAACTAACAGGGGGAAAAGATTGAGATGAGTTTGGAGGAGGCCCAATGATCCTTCACTGCAGCTGCTTGTATTAAAACACATAGATAGTGGACTCACAAAAATGACGGTGATCACCGGCCCTGTCAAAGCCCAGTTGAAGCTGCGTTCCTGCGACAGCCAGCACCTGCACAACACACATTACACGACATACAACAAACGATCCATTTTAAAATACAAAACCCTAATCACAACAAGCACAGTCGACCAATGTGTGCATCACTGTTCATGCTACTCACACCTGTGCCTTAGTAGCACCATATCCATCAGAATACACAAGGGCAGAAGTACCCACAATGACAAAGGGGACACCGTAGCCGATCAGGTAGAGAAGAGGCCTGGGGAGGCCATCTCTCTGGATGACCTGCACCTTAGAGAGCCTCCGGACCAGCAGGTGGAGCTGCAGCGCCTCCAGCAGCATCCACACGAAACTCGCCACAATTAAGAAGTGGAGCAGGCCGGCCATGACAGTGCAGGCCAGCTGTGGAAACACAGAAGAGGGAAACTCAGAATTAAAAAATTCTTCTTGAAACGGTTTGTTACCTTCACCAAGGAGGCTATGTTTTCACCCCTGTGTGTTTGTTTGTTTGTAGGTTCAAGTCCAAATGCTGGATCTGCACCTCTTAACCCTTTAACCCGCCCTTTTGGGATGTGTGATAATATTGTATAGGTTCATCCCAGGTCCATGCACGCATCGGTTCAGTACTTTTTGTGTAATTCCACTGACAAATTGACAAACAAACAAACACAACGTCCTCCGCAGCGGTAAAAATCTGCTTCTGGATCTTACTGTACCTCCTGTTCAACGTATTTGTCATTCCACAGCAGCAGGAGATGAGATAAGGCGAGGTTGATGCAGAGGTGAAGACGGGCCGTGTTGTTGATCTTGGGATTCCAGCTGCACAGCAGGAAGGTGAGGATGGCGAGCGCAAAGAAGCACAGTCCGACAATCACACACAGCCGGTTCAGCCACTGTAAGAAGTCATCCTCTGGTGGAGGCTGAAAACACACAAACGCACAGGCCAACATATGATGTGACGAAAGTGATATTGGGTGTGGGAGCCCATATTCGCAAATACACATTCACACACTAATCGATAAAATACCTCCGCGATCTGCAGGATGAGGGCAAATGTGGAGAGATGGGAGCAGCTGCACACTGTGTAGTTTTCGTTTGTGTATGCAACCGAACAGCCCTCGACTGACCACTGTACAGACCTTCTCTCCTGGGTTTTGTCCTCCCAGTACACACAGGTCACCAAACCAGACTCGTGCACTCTCTGCCGGAAAACAAACAGAGATTTCTAGATATTTGTTTTTGATATGCTAAAGTTGTGGATTCACAAGTATTTCTGGGCCGGAGAGCACCTTCTTGTGAAAGATGGTGAAATTGACGGGCTCTGTGAGGTTGGTGTTGTTCATCAAGGGCAGGATGGCAGTGATCACGTCAGAGTACATCTCTGTCCTGTTTTCTGTTTTAAAGTACTGATGACTGAGGAGACTCTCCATCCCCTGTAGCGTCATGAAGGCGACCGCTGCAGAATCTGGGAATTCAAACACACGCGACATATCAACACTTACACACCCCACGTTAGGATTGTCTTCAATTAATCTACATTATGAGGGTCAACTTTAAAAAGTAAGCTGTCCTAAACACATAGGGTGAATCTGGGTAATGTGGGACACCGAAGCTTCAGTCTGTTTAGTTCCTGTTCCAGCTAAATCTAGTCAACAGGACTTTTACTGTTAGTTAGCATGGACATCATGTGACTGAAATCACATGACTTCATGGGGGTGAGGTCACTGAAAGGGGCGGGGCAAATGTCAATCAGCTTATTGTCATTTTTTCATAATGCTGTTTAAAAATTATTGAGCTTGGCATGCATTAAGCATGGCGATTTATGCTTTTTTTTCAAACGTGTCCCAGATTATCAAATTTATGTAGAATTACATTTTTGGGCATAAAGAACACTAAAAGCTGTGTCATGTCTCCTCTGAGTATATATCCATTACATCCAACCAAAATATGGCCCAGATTACCCGAAATCCCCCTATTAATAACATATAATTAACAAAATCTGTGCATTTCCATTGCAAAAGGTTGAGCAACAAAGTGGGAATATACGTAACGTGTAGAATCTGTGGCTGCAACATTGCTGGTCTAGGTAAACCAGTTTATTATCCCCACCCCTTTTAAAAGTGCACGTTCCCTCACCATTGTTGTTTTTGGCGAGGCCTTCCAGGTTGATCTGCATGGTGTTTCCATTAGCAGAGAGGAGAGAGTTCTCCCCTTTGCTGTTTCCGGGTCCAATAGTTTCAAGACTTAAATCTAACACACACATTTATGTTACAACAGCTTGAATTGAAATCCTCCCAGTACACACACAGCAGATGCCTGCAGTCAATTCAGAAGAGTGGATCTTACCCAATGTTGAGCTCCTCACGTTCGTCTTGGATTGGTTCTGACCTGAGATCACCATCCCCGACACTAAGCGGTCTGAGATTTCCAGGATCATACTGCCGGTCTCCCCATCGCCTTCACTGCTCATTTTGAATGACCTGGCATGTGGTCCAACACCTATCACTTCCTTTAACAAGTCAAATATATATGAGAAATTACTCAGCCGGCTGATGTTGCGATCACAAATTAGTATTAAAAAAAAATGTAAAAGACATTATTTGTTGTACCATAGATGCTGTGAAGCTGTTTGCCACAGTCTGCAGAGGGAGCACAAGAGAGAGGGGGAGAATAAGGTAAATGCAGTGTCATCCACATCCAGTATGGCGGATCCTGTATCGTGTTGGCATCTGATAGTGGTGGTGGACCACGACTGAGGTGGCAGCTGATGGTGGATCCTGATGGCGGCAGTGGACAATGACTGTGGACTATAGTGGCATCCGATCTTGATGGTGGATCATGATCGTGGTGGCTGCTGAACATGGACTATGATTACAACAAGACTGCTTGTTATATAATATTTCTCCTCAGATACTTGACCATTACTGACAATAATCCATCAATTCATTGACCTTCCATTATGCTACAAAGTGTTTATTCTAATCAGTGCTGCAAATACTTATCTTGCTGATGTTCTCCTTTACACGTGACATCTATTGCACATGCAATAAACATGCAATATGTAAGTTTGGCCCATGAGGTCTCTCAATCAAAACAATAACAAAAGACCTGTTGTGGAAAATCTCCCGGTGTCCATGATGTCCTCTCATATTCTGAAGTCTGCTTTCCTGTGGTCACACTTTAAACCCCTGCAGATCATTTAGTCTATGGGTCTGCTAGTTCCTAAACAATCCAATGTATTTTCAAATTCTGGAGAAAGTATTTCCTGCTTATGCCGTCTCATATCTGTGGCATCTAGGGAGTGAAGCCTGGGACCTTGGCTACGCTCTCACACTTCCCCAAACACGACACCCACATGCACTCTGCCTTTGAGAGGGGAGAGAACACAGTGTCTCTGAAACTTCCATAAAACTACCTATTTTGATGACGACGTAAAGCACCATTGCCGATGCAAATCTACAAGCGGCGAAAATCATGTTCACAGATGAGTTAATGTAGGCTACTATTCATTTAATGCAGGAAACTGCTCATAATAATAATGATACAAACAGTGGAAGTGTTTTTCCTGCAGAGATGAGCAAAGTCACAGATAAAGCGGATCTGATGCAATTAAAAGGATCTGAAATGAAACCTCCTATTACCTTAAAACAAATTGTGGTTTTCTCTTGGTTTGAACATTGTTGGAAACATTTTGGATGATGTAAGAACATTATCATTATACGTTTGGTCGTTTGAAGACATTTTTAAGAAGAATTCTTACATATTATATCTTTGATGAAACCAATTTAAACTTAGCAGATACAAACTTGTCTTTTTAAAGGTTTCTACAGAGGAAACATCGCTACGTTTTCCACTTACCGGTCCTGGTAAGACCATGCCTGTATTCTCTTTCAGCTGTTGATCCATTTTGCCAAGAAAAGCTCTCTCTGGGGTCTGTCCCTGCAGCCAATACGAAAAGTGTCACAGTTCATGTATAGTAATCATAATGACTGAATTTAATAATGAAACAATTGTGCATATAACAACATAATATCCTGACATTTACAAGTGTGATGGTTTTAGAGCATGTGTGTGTGGTGCATGACTTTAACTTTAAACTTAAATCCACCGTACTGAATGATAACAACACAAAAGGGCCACTATCCAAACTATTTCTTTGTGAATGTAATGAGTAGTTAGTCACGCCAATGGTGTCTTTGATCTATCCACAAGCAATGACCCCTAGATTGGATTCTGACTCCTAATACAGATGTTGTCTTGGTTTTAATTATATTCTGTATTATCTTACACACGTGTTTTCGCGGAAAAGGGAAATTGGTTATAGCTATGACCATGTCACTCTGCCGTCATATTTACCTCTGTGACGTTCATCTCATCTAGAATCTTCTGAATACCTGTTGAGTCGGTGCAGGAGAAAATGAAAAATGAAAAATGGGTCCTTCTACACATCAGGACATGTCAGTATGTTGCTACAGCTTCAACCGATTGCATCCAAAGCTTACTTTTACAAAATGAAGTACCCAGCATCCACAGAATTCCTGTTGATGGGTAGAATCCCTCTGGACAAGAGCAATAGAAGGTCCCGGGGACATTGGTGCATATAGTTTGTCTTCCACATATTCCTGGTGTCTCACTACACTCATCTATATCTGTAGAGAAAGAAAACACACACACGTGAAAGTAATATCTATGATACTAAAATCATATGTCGAATAGGACTATAGTGTGCACACATACACACCTGTGCATGGGTTAGATATGCTGGCTATTACACCGAGGTTGTTTAGCCGAAAACCAGAGAAGCAGAAGCAGAGATGCGAGCCGATGGTGTTTGAGCAGTTGGAATAAGGACCACAGATGGCAGTGAATTGCACACACTCGTCAACATCTGCCAAATACAAATCAAACAATCAAACACACAATTTCATGTACGACTCTCGACATGTGTTACGACCAAGAAAAAGTTGACAGCGGATTTTGCAGTTTTTCCAGCTGCTCCAAATACCGATACAGATGTTGGTCTTGTTGGGCTCGTGCTCTGGCTGCGTTGGTTCATAGCCCGGTAGACACTTGCAGTCATGAGTGCCAGGTTGGTTGGTGCAAATAGAATCCGGGCCACAGATGGTGGAGTTGAAACATTCGTCAATATCTGAGGAGGGAACAGTTAACACAGTTGGGACAAGGGTCACGTCTATGATGTGGATTTATCCCAAAACCAAAGCACTGCAGTGGTTTTTCGAACCAGTGGAAAAGGGGCTTAAGTGTTGAACAGATGGGAATCTAAGTTCAAGTATTATATAGGAGTGTGTGGCGAAGAAAAGACTCAATGATCAATAGTTTTAAAACTGTTTCTAATTGGCGACCCTGTCCTGTCGACAAGGTCAAATCTGCCTGGTGATTGTTGTTTTATTTATTGTTCTCTAATACACGGTTAAGTGTAACAGTGCTGTAAACATACCTTGGCAAATTGGATTTGCGTCGAGTACAACTTCGTAGCCTTTATTGCATTTACACTCAAAGGTTGCTGGTTTGTTTTTACAGGTCCCATGGTCTCCACAGATGTTTTCAAGGCACTCGTCAATATCTATAAAGAAAAAAAGACAGCGATGCCACAGCAGCTCAAGAGAAAGACGCTCTCATTTGAGAGGGGTGTAGGCGGTGTAGACAGTTTCGTACCAATGCATTCGTTGGAAGTTCCAGGTGGTGATGTTGTATTTGTGGCAGTGTATCCTTTCACACAGGTACAGACGTATGATCCCTGGTTGTTGGTACAAGCGGAGGAAGGACCACAAAGTCCTGCAGTCTTCACACACTCATCTATGTCTGTCGAGAGATGTTGCACACAGGAGTTCCAGACGGGAAGTGTAGTACATGCCCTCCAGTACAAATTAAATAAAATGCACTTACCAACACAACCGTACGAATCTCCAGTGGGTCGGTGTTGAGGAGGAATTTCATACCCGAGTACGCAAGAACAACCCCCCCCAGAAACGCACTTAGCAAGCGGTCCGCAGGAGTCTGACTTACACTCATAATGATCTAAATAGAGTCAACACACACACACACACACACACAAACAAACACACAAATTATATTCATGGTGAGAAGTAGGTCTCATTAACTGCAGTTAGCAGCACATGGGTCAATATAAAGCAAAGAGTGTCCATGAGTAATCATTTCTTACAGGTTGCATATCCTATATTGCCATGTGGGTGAGTTTGTGGTTTGTAGATGTAGAATCCTCCAGGACAGAGCACCACATTCATGATGATACCATAATTATTGCAGGCTCCAACACTGCCATATGCAGTCCCTTGTGTTGGAGTTTGAGATTCAGTTGTTGGATATGCAAATGGGACATTAGCAGGATATGGGGCTCCACCAGCAGGGCCAGTGACGCATGAATTAATGACTCTGTCTCCACCAATCCCTGTGAAGCGCCACCACTTATTGAGAAGTGATCCATCGTCATTTGGGTAGCCAGAGAAGGTGCTTGATATAATTAATAGATTGCGCCATGAGTCAGTTATGTTCCCGTATCCGTCACAAGAACCTACGGGAAACAGCAGGAGGTGAATGTGTGAGTGTTAAAAAAGAACACACACAAAAATCTCAACCATAGCCAGAATCTGATGTTTACAATTTAAATATCAGCCATACCAGAAGGAAAGGCGCAGCGGCCGAGGGTGAGGAGTGAACCTGTGAAGCACAAAGAGGAAACTGTTTCTGCAAAGTAATGTCAGCGGGTTTCAAAAAGGGAACTTCTCAACATACATAAAATACATGATGCATTTGCATATGTCCAACTATTGAACAGAAGAATGTCTTTCTTATAATCTAAAAAAGGAAAATGAATAGAAGAAAAATGTATAAACCCATTTATATACAAGAGAACAGCATTTGTTAGGCTACAACAGCATATTGCACATTATAACATCACTTTGTGGTTCAAAATAATGTTTATGAAACCACAGCATACTTTTTTTAAATGTACTAAAACAGATTTGTCGTGATTGTCTTTCACTTTGGATGTGAATCTGTAATTTATTACACTAAATGATTATATTTGATCAACTACGTAAGCAAGAAAAGATTAAGAAAATTTAGATTTTTGGAATTACCAGTATTTCTATATGAATCTTTCTAAATATGCTGTGTTGTCACGTCAATTTTAATTAAAAATGTAAATAATAACTCAGAAATTGCATTGTTCTTATTCATACTGAATGTGGTATTCAAACAAGCACAGTGAATGTTGGTGAAAAAAAACAATGTGAATCCCGGGCATCAACAAAACTTTACTGGAGTCAGAGTGTAGAAAACCTGCAGTCAAGTCAAATGAGTAAATAAAAGACACTCAGGCATTTTGAGTTGGCTGTTAACACAAGAAAATGGAGCAAACTTCATCATTGAGGGATAAATATATTCTCAAGTTTACCAGTGTATCTTACTGGACAGAGTCAGGGGGGCTCTCTACCTGCTGAAGCTCAACAGAGGTTGATGCAGCAGGACAATGAAAATGACTGGATTTTAAACGAAGAAAATCTGTGTTTTTGAAGCCAAGACGCTGTGGAACGAGCTCAAGATACATTTTTACACAAGACGTTCTAAAAGTCGGATCTGCAGCTGATCTTGTTTTGGGTTATTGCTTGTTTGAGGTTCTTATCAAATACAAAGGCTCACTTACTTTTTCCGCCCCCATGGGAAAGAGTCGCACAACACAAAAATTACAATCGCATGTGTGTTATAATCTTAAACACATCGTGTGCGTCTTTCCTGGAAACTTAGACGAAGATCAGATCACGTTGAATGACCAATCAAAGTGGAAAATCAGGTCAATCTTAATTGTCTTGCCTCTGTATAGAAAACATGAATAAACTTACCGAAGAGAAGTATGAAGGTGCAGCAGTTCATCATGGCAGGTCGCTCTCAGTCAAACATCACTTGTGACTGTTAAAGCTACCTCTATTTAGATTTTTTGAAATTTGCACTGCAGCCAAAAGTTGTTTTTACAAGGTTTGGCACCAATGCAAAAAAACAATGCAAATTCACTTACTTGCAATGGAAAAGCTTTAAGTTTAACAAAGCTCCTGTCAAGACGTGAGGAGGGGAGAGTGCTCACTGCACTGCAATCTGTGCAACTCAAAAAGGACTGAAGATGAAATGGTCGAATACAGGCACAGAGCTAATAGTGGCAGTTTGTTATGTTGCTTTACCTTATATTGTCTTATCTTAGTGTCATGTTATGATATGTCGTGTTGTGCCATGTTTTATTTGTGTTGTGTTATCTTATATTTGTGTTGTGTCATGTTATGTTAGAATTGTGTTATGTTATATCATATTTTGTTCATGTTGTGTTATGTCACGTTGCATTTGAGTAATGTTAAGTTATTTTGTGTTGTGTCACTTTATATTTCTGTTATGCTATGTCATATTTTATTTGTGTTGTATTATGTTGTGTTACGTTACGTTATGTTGAACATTTTTACAATCCTAAGGGATTCCCCCTGGACGGGAAGAAACTTCAGTCTTCAGTCTTCCAACTGATTTTGTCAAACCAAATAACAAACGTAAAATGTTAAGCTAAAAAAAACAGTTATGTGTCATAGCATGCTGAGTTAGGTGGGGGGGGAATATAAGAGTAAAGTATATGAGCTCAGTGGAGTCAAATGCACCAATCTGTTGTATTTACCTGTGAAGCACCTCAGGAGACGGCGTGCACGCGCTCACTGTCCATTTGTCTTGTAAAACTGTGACTTGATGGAGAAGGTTGCATGTAAATATCTAACAAATCCCTGCGAATACAAAAACAGGACCTGTGCTTTTAAGGCAGCAGCTGCCAAACGTGAGAAGGAACCTTTAAACTAGCCCTTTACAAATAAAATTGCCTGCTGTTGCCTAGCTTGACCATATCTGGAGCTTCCTTCTATGGGGTTCCAAATGTAAACATTAATTCACAACATTTTCGCTGATATATTTCAAATATTTACCTCACTTTCTTCACGTTTAGCTAATTTTCCTCGCATTCAAGACAGAAATTCATGTCATATATAAGTTGAATGTTAAATGTTATATCAATATGTAAACGTTAAATGTTAAATCTAAATATGAAATGTAAATCTAAATGTTAAATCTAATTGTTAAATGTTAAATGTTAAATCTAAATATTAATTACAAATTTTAATGTTAAATCTAAATGGAATTGTTATATCTTAATGTAAACGTTAGATATAAATGTAAATGTTGAATGTTAAATATAAATCTAAGTGTTATATCTAAATGTTAAATATAAATGTAAATGTTTCATCTAAATGTAAATGTTAAAAATAAATACTAAATATAAATGTATATGTTATATCTAAATGTTAAATGTTAATGCGGAGTGTAAAGCTAAATATTTTGGAAATATGCAAATAGCCCACGCCCCTTGAACTGGCGTCAGGGCACACAGCTCCATATATCAGCAAAGCATTGTGAATGAATATTTATATAATACCCCATATCCTTCATGTTCAACGTTTGCTACTACAAGAAAGCTGTTGTCGTATATTTAAGCAGCAGTGATGTTGAAGATGATGATGAAGGAATCTCCGCGGACACCGTTCTTGCTTGTATAATAAGGTTTATTACACAGAAGTTACAGGTCAGGACGGGTACCGGCACACCCGGAGACGTTCTCGGCCAATTCAGAAGTCTACCTCACCGGTGCCGGACAAGCCTTCATATAGGGAAGTTGTTTCCGCCCAGGAAATAAGACAAAATGACGTCATACATAGGGGCCTCTAATACAAAACATGCTTCCTACTTAAAGATGGAAACCCCTCTATCCACTTCCTACTTAAAGATGGAAACTCCTCTATCTAACAGGTCAAAGAGAGTTTCTCCGGGTCACAGAGAACTTAACAAGTATCATATCGAATAATAATTAGATTCCTCTGAGAGTCAGGAAACGAGGGGCCCCCTAATTATGAACATGTCATTAACAATCTATGTTAGCTGAATATACCACATATTTCCCCCCTTCGAGACTTCACAAAGTCTCGAAAGAACAAAAGAAGAAAACATACAGGTATATAATCATGACAAAAATAACAATCCGTCCTGTAACATAATTGTAACAATAAAGCAACTGTATGGAGCGTAAAAGTGAGAGTGAAAAACCCGTCAGGCAGCTATCTTTCCTGAAATATCCATCAAACAAACTAGACGGGAAAATTCTCTCACGGCCCCTCTGCCTAGGCGACCATACATAGTACTCCATACCAATGAAATTAGGAATTTTAGCAAATTGTGTAAGGAAATGATTTAAGCAAATACATATGGAACCCTCAGCAAATCAAAACAAAACAAATGTCCAAAGTCAGGCTGGTCGACCCATCGCACCTTCCAACGGACCTTTTCCTGCCTAACCCCTCTATCCCTAAACACCAAGAAAAAGAAAACATCTGAGGTCCCAGTATATTTACCCAATAACAGAAAACATCATTTTCCTAGCAATTAACACACAGAGAATATAGTTCAATTTTAATATTACTCATGCAATATATAAGAGAAAACATAAGAATGTATAACACTGTAGTTTCTCAGCAGCATTGATTCTCAGTTGTAGTATCGATGACATGTTGAATCTGGATATCGTATCATAAGTCCTTGTTCAGAATCCTTCAGTCCATTCGTATTGTCCATGTTTGAAGTGTCTGAATCCATTCAACACATCGGAGTCCCTGAACAATCAACCACCCTCACAGTGGTCTTCCCCCAATATGTTCTAGAATGAAAGAAAAGAAAACCAGTATCTTTTGCATACAAAACAGATACAAATTAAACATTAAATATAGATTAACACTCTTTAAGTAAATGTGAAAGTATAAGTCATATTGTCCATTTCCCCCCTGTAACACACCACTAATATAAGAAGAAACTACAAAATAACTAAGCAATAACAGAGGTAAATGTTAGGATTATAATAACATCAGATATTCAAAATGGATATACATCCACCCTTATCACGTCGTCCTCATCAAGGTCCGTGTCAGCACCACATAATAATGGCATCTGAGTTTGATCACCGGGCATCACAACTCCAACCCATCTCAATATCATAACCTTCGCAAAGGTCAACAACAGCGTACAAAAACAAAACATCACACTCAACGTTAGAACAAGTGCTGCCAAAACCTGAACTAACACTGCTCCTACTGGCCCTAATTTGTCTTGCAACCAAGCATTTGCAGACCATCCAGCGTTTTCCGACGGGCCAAATGCATCCCTTATAAGCTTCAATGCATCTATAACACTAGTCATATTATCAGAACTATCAGGAATCAAAGTATAGCACGCATTCCCAGTTAAGTTCAAAGCCACACATAGGCCACCTTGTTTGGCCAAAATATAGTCAAGAGCCATGTCATGTTTTAGCAACGTCAGTCTGTGGCTTTTCTGAGTATTTGACAAATATTCAAAACCTTTTATGGTTTCGTTTGCAAAACCCTGTAGGGTATAGGTAATATTATCAATGTGATCTGCCAAGAATGTCACCCCATACCATGGAAATAATCCTATAGCCCACTTCTCTGCTAGACTTATTCTCCAATGGTACGATTCCAAATTGTTAAACTGTGCCATCTCCCGTTTCTTCCTACTTCCGGAAACGACATTAGATTGGACCTCATCTGGCCCTTTTCCCTTCTGCATAGTAAAAACCTCATATGGGAGTTTCAACATTGTCATATAACAGCATCCTGTCCACCCATACGGTAGAAATATATATGCCTTATCACCACAAACCCACCAAATATCCTTGAAATTCCCTATAGTCACATTCCCAGGCAAACTTTGGATCTGCACCCTTAAAGTTATATTCTGTCTGTGATGTGGTACATAAAAAGTTACTTCATACGAATCATTACTCATCTTATGTCCACGCTTACCCAAGTCCATCATATATTCGTCACAATCTGATATCCCCATAAACATTCCCGGCCCATCATGAGTATTATTTGAACAAAAGACAGCTGTTAGCTCTCACTGATGTCACTTCCATTATATCAGGGACCGCCGTTTTGATATTTTCATGCTGATCAAGTAAATTTACATATGGTAATTCCCCCAACCAAGAACAAGTAGATCTAGGCCTAAACAGATGTACTGACCAAGCCATCACTATATCTTCTGCTGACTGCTGCTGATACAACAGCTACGATAGTGCATAACTTTGGCATATAGCGGTTAGTGGTTCTGGTACAGTCTCTAAAATTGAAGGCCATGAGTTCGGCGATGGAATCTTTACCACACATGGACCATTCCAATTCGTAACCGATCTTACGGAATGCGTTAATTGCTGGAACCATAAGTTCCTACTTGCCCATGGGTCTGCAATTTGTAATACTGAAGGATCAAACCCAAACGCCTTCCATTTAGTTTCTCTCTTTTGTAATGTATGGTATTGATCAGTCATGTGTTCTGGTGTCCGATCAGAGTCAAAGAAATCATTATCTACGTCTGAAATAGTCCTCTGAGCTGTCACAGATGAATCTGCATCATTCTCTTCCATCATCTGTTCTCTAACTTCAACAATCTCATTACTACTGTTCACCCTAGGCTCTATCTTTAACATTAGCTTCTGGGTTACATTAACCACATCCTTAAATGTCAAAGGTGTCATGTCAGATGTCTGCGTCACATTTACAAATGTCGTAGACGTCAAAGATGTCGTCACTGTTGTAGCATTCATCCCCTTCAAAGTCATAGCTAGAGTAGTAGCCTGAGTTGATGTATGAACACTCTTAGTTGTTTCTGGAGCTAAAGTAACAAGCTTCATCTGTGTACTATTCAGCCTTGGAGTGATTACTGTGGTAAATTGTTCCTGAACCCCTTTAGTAACCGTGAAAACTCCAATAGGACTCAAATCTTTTATCATGAGTGTCACTTTACGAGTTATATGACCTTTTATCCAATCATTTTGATATGGAACAAATTTAAACTCCGGTTCTAAATAAGTACACATGTATTCCCCTTGGTCTTCCCATGTAACTTTACGCAGGACAAGTGAACAATCATCTTTAATTTTCAACCACCTCATGTCATTATACAAAACATACTTCCTTTGATCACGAGGCACAATATCAACTTCAGGTCTTGTCAACAACACATCTTCACCACGACTATTTTCCCACTTGGGGGGAATGTTACTACCAACATTCCACCTTCCACATCGACAAGGAAGGTAAGCTGTTCCTCCTAACTTAACTCTGATCACAGTATTCAAAGGAGGTGGCGTTATAGAAATCATCTGAGGCGCCACTGTAGTTAAATGCGATACATTTATACCTTCAATAACTTTTAACACTAAAAGGGTAGATTTCCCTTCCATTTTCCCAGCTTTCGTCTGGGGAGTTGATGTCATCGTCGTCAACTCTCTTGTTTCCCCAACATCTTGAAGGTCTATATTCTTATTCTCACCTATTATCACTAGAGACACTATACGAACTCTAAATCCCAACTCAGACCACTCACTTCCAAAACGTGGATCATAAAAAGAACACCTATAATCACCTTGATCTTCCTGTTGAGGCCTATATACATAAAGACTACAATCTCCCTCAACCTTCAGTCTCCTTTTATCATTAATTAACGTATACTTCCTTAATGGTGATGTCCCTAACAGAACTAGAACCCTACCATGGCTATCTTTCCACTCAACTCTAAGTTTCCCTTCACCACTATTTTCTCCTGTACACTGACATGGAAGCTGAACTGACTTCCCCAAGGTTACTTCAACCCTGGTTCTAGTAACGGTTTGGTTTAACCCTTTTCCTAACTGGTCTCGGGCTCCTTGGTCTAACTGGATCCCTGAGTTGTCCTGCAGCGGAGTCACAGCCCTTTGATATCTCTGGCGCTTCGCAGGCAACTGAAATAGGTCCTGCTGTGTCTGGGACATGTTGAAAGACAATGTCACTAAATCTTCTTTCCTGTTCATTAACTGCGAAGTCATTTCTAGCATCATCAGAAATGTGCACAGAATCATCAACATTGTCCACAACTAGTTCACGCATAGGATCCCTCTGAGTTGGAATGTGACCAGGAGGAACCATCACTCCCCTCCGAACATTGTTTTTCAGACAGATAGTGCACCTGCCTATGACATAATCAATCTGTTCAAGCAAACATGGTGCCCAAAAACCATACTCCTTTGTAATTTTTCTCCTAACTTCCCCCCTTGCAACGTGAGCCAACCCATGCGCCTCCTGAATCATTAGACCCAACAAGTCTGGAGGTGCTATTATCAGCCCCTCATGATTTCTCCAAAGTCCAGTAGAATCTCGGGTGGCACCTGTTAAGACTAAAATCTATGTTTTCCTTTGAATATTGTTAAGACTAAAATCTATGTTCTTCTTTGAATATGTGTCTGTGAAGATGGCAATGAAACTGAACTAAACAAGTGCAGTATGTTAGACAGGGGTGGGGGCAGGGGCAGTTTGGGCTGAATCTGAATAGGTGGGAAAATGTGTGGCCTTCACATAGTGACTGATAGTAGCCGTTGCTGGCTGGTTTTAATCTTGAAGTTGATTGTTGTGTGTGTGCGTCACATCGCAGTTCAGTCTTGCACCTGTCTGATAATGCCTGTTTGAGAAGACTGTACATCTGTGGCAGACAATACACTGTACTTTAACTTGTTCTCATACCTAACTTACTATATTACAGCATAAACTCCATTAGCTTTATTTCAAAAATCACACATAGATGAATGCACTGTTTTCTTAAAAAACTGTGACATACCCTTAGAAAGAATTCAAGCAGCGGCCACTAGGGTCTGAAGGACAGATAGGAAAGGCGTTGTTTTGTCTAGAAAATGTGCATGCCATACTGAAAGCTCACAAGCTGTCAGCCGATTCAAGGCTTGTTTTAAAACACCAAACCAAACACTGTCAGAATGTGAAGATTGATCCCCACTACTGTCAAAGGAGGGACGAAACTGGGAGCGGCTCCTCATCATTGGCGAATTCCAGTGCCTTGAGGCTGGGACCAGCCTGTGCACTAGCCACGTGACTCCCCCTCCTGCTGAAGTTCTACCTATTATTATAAATATTGCACCCACCGTCCGCTCGGCGCGACTCTTGACTTCCCTGGCGGTATTAGGCGGCTTGCGGGTTGTACGTTGAGTGCCCATAGCTATGTAGTAGCTGTTCATTGCTTCTAAATAAATACTTTTTTGAACCAGACCGACTCTACCATCTCTACCTAAGGAAAAAAGAACACGACACACCTCGGTCTAGCCACAACTGTTTATCCATTTCAGGAGCAGCTTCCTGAATTAAAATCACATCCTTAAGCGTAATTTTGTCTTCCAAGTTCACTTCATGAGTGACCAGAAGAACTTTGCCCTATTTATCTGCTCTTGCAGCTTCATCAGCCGCTCTATTCCCTTATGAAACCTTTGACGCATCAATCTTATGTGCCGTGCATTTAGCTATTGCTATTTCTTTAGGCTTCATCATAGCATGTAACAATTTCATGATTTGGGCGTGATGCTGTATTGGAGAACCATCCGTTTTCTTAAACCCTCGGTTCTTCCACACCGATCCAAACAAGTGGCACACATTATGTGCATATGCAGAGTCGGTATATATTGTCACTCGCTTACCTTCTGCCAACAAACACGCTTCAGTTAGCCCCACAAGCTCAGCAAGCTGTGCAGATGCAGGCTGTGGTATCACTTCAGCCTTCTCAACAACAAATCCAGTTCCTTGGGCTTTTACTACTGCATAGCCAGCACTCAATTTATCGCCCACACGATAACAGGACCCATCAGTCCAATACTCCAGGTCCGCCTCACGCAATGGGAGGGCTTGTAAATCTGATCTAAGCCTAGAGTATTTCTCTGCTTCTTGAGTGTCAACTGTTTTCTTGAGCGCAATGCATTTTTCATGCCCAATAGTTGGGAGACTTCTTTCTGCAGCTCATCCCTCCGTATCTGCAACTCCTCTAACTGGTTCTCCAGTGTTCTTTGTCTTTCTGGACTACTAGTTTTTCCCAAGTCATAGGAGCATCGGTCCATACTTCTTTCGACCTCTCTTAAAGTCCTCCGTACATCCTCTTCTATTTCAGTACTGAATGTCGCAGGACAAAACTTTCTTGAAGATGAAGGAGTCCTGGTCTCCAAATCTTCATCGCTGTCTCCATTCTCACTGTCATTTAGTGGTATCATCTCCTCTCTTTTCCATCCTTTCCTTCTCCACCTTCTCATTTTCCATCCTTTCCTTGTCTACCTTCTCATTTTCCATCTTTTCCTTGTCCAGCTTCTCATTTTCCATCTTTTCCTTGTCCACCTTCTCATTTTCCATCTTTTCCTTCTCTGCCTTGTATGTGGACACAAGTACCTCCATTATTATAATTACATCTGGGTTAAGAGTCCCCTCTACTGGCCATGGTTGGTCAATTTCAGGCCAGAATTTATGCCATTTTTCCGATATTTTTTGCAATGTTTGCGATGCCTTTAACTAAAGGATTATTCTTCTGTACTACATCAACAGGAGTAGTTACTTTTTCCACATTGTAACAGCTTCCTTATGTTCCCTTATTGTAAATTAAAAAGTAATTGCTAAGATTAAAACTACTTAAAGCTATTTAGATTACTTATTACTTTTCAATCAATCAACCAATTAACCGATCAATCAATTAAACAATTAACAAATCAATCAAACAATTAATAAATCAGTCAACTAACCAATTAATCAATCAACAAATCAATCAAGCACTCAATCAATCAATCAACCAACTAACAATTTAATCAATTCATCAATTCATGTATTACAACCATTAAGACACCACAGCCAATAATAAAAATGAAATTGATTTGCCAACTCCAAAGGAATCAAAAGCTCATTGATGTAATAGCACAACCCAAAGTCCGCTTATAATATTTGACAAAAAGATCACACTCTCACAAGTGACTCACTGTCACCAAATGCGCTCTTAGTCGCAGCAAGACAATCACCTAATTATCACCCAATATTCACCTCAAATCGTCAAACAGTCACAATAGTGAATCTCCAACACAGCACAGATCAGAATAAACCACGCACAAACAATAAAACTCACATCTGCAACTGACAGCAGAGTTTAGACCAAACAATCATATTCTATTAATTAGTTAAATGTATTAACTGGTCAGTCCGTTGCCAAGCCTTTTATTTATTTATTTATTTATTTATTTATTTATTTATTTATTTATTTATTTATTTTTGGATAAACTGTACCGGCCTTGATCAGACTGGAGACAGGAGCTGCACACGCAGATGTCAGCAAGCCTCAATCTGTGTGATGCACCGGCCAGCTGCCTTCTCGTCTTCCTGCCTCAATTCCCACTCACCGTAAATGGATAAGGGAAAGAAACAGGCAATGATTTAGTATCCTATGAACCCATTAGGTCCTTTGAACAGCATCATAAGCGATTCAGTATGATTTGCACACATTTGCACACGTTATCTGCCAGCATTTAGGTCAACAGATGTTTTTCTCCTTTAAATACCAGTTATAATCCCATACCATGCATCATCAATATATAATTTAGTTTATTTCACTCTAATAATATCTTTAAAGTTCTCAATAGTTTATTATTTATTCACGGCTGTATTAATAACTCAACAGTCCTTTCGTAAACCAATATATCTGTATGTCTCTCTGCCTGCACACAGCACATGTGTCAGTCCCAGTGAGGAAAAACAGATATGTTATTCTTATTTATACCAGCCCGTAGTGTAGATGTGGACACTCTTGATACCAGCATTTTTGTATTCTCTAGTCAATGCAACCAATTTCCTCTCGTTATCACCTTAAAACAAAATTCTAACTATCTCTCCTTCTATCAAAATTATCATTATCCAGTATTTAAAGTCAAAAATGTCAATTTAAACTCAATTTGTTCCCAAATTAAACCCCTAACCAAGCATTGTAGAATTTAATGAAAACCAAATTAATCAAAAAGCTTTAGCGATTAAAGAAATTTTAGAACTACAAACATATCCAATCTAGCTGAATCAAACAAACAATAATATTTCCTAATACTGTCTGCACAATCTCGCTGTCCCACAAACAAACAAACAAATTGTCTTTTTTAGCTTAAACTAAACCCCATTAAAGAATTGGTTTTAAAAACTTTGTGACTCTGCCCCTGCGTCTCACAAGAGGGTGTTAATCACAGAGGTTATTTTTTCTCTTTATACACGAGAGAGAGAGAGCGAGCCTGTCACACACACACACACCAGTGCGACACATGGGGAAGGTGGGGGCGAGTGGAGGGAGGGAAAGCTAGACCCACATGATTCATTACGTCCTCTTGAAGAGGCTCATTGTTTTATTTAATACAGGAAGCAAAATATCTTTCCTTATAAGTTATCAAATTTCCCATTCTCAACCACAACCTATATATGTTTATTCAATCATAAAATCTTTTTTATTAACCTAACCCACAAGGACCAACCCCTCTACAGTTTGTCACACACAGCTGGAACACAGTAATGACCACGCTTCACACACAGACACAGGATACGGCTGGGAGATGTCTCCCTGTTCATGAACGCACACACATTGCCACACAATGAAAAACACTGCAAATTCAACCCAAAAACACAAACAGCACTCATCTTATATTCCCCAAAACAACTCATTCATACCATACATTCATATAGCATGCTTTTTGCCGCGCACTTTTCTCTCTTATTCTTTTAAATTTATGCTACCTATGAGATGTAAATATTCGATGAGAGGCTGCATCAGACACTGTTCGTCAACAAATGTTCAGAGTGAGAACATACAATCGAATTTTTAATTCTACAATCTCCAGTTTATTAAACTGACCTGTGGTGAGGTTTTGCGGCCCATTCTAACAGCTCCTCTTCCTGAGGGCTTCTATATCCAGATTCTGCGGCGTCTTTCCCTGATCATCTCTTTGATCCTATTTCTCTCTCATTACTCTGTCCCTTATCACTGTTTACATTTATTTATTCAAATTTCCTGGATCCAGGATTATCCCAATTTTCTCTTTTTAACTCAATTCCTGACTATGTCAAAGCCAACTGTCACGCAGTGACTAATCTACACATGTCTTACCGTTAAGAAGTTGAGGGCCCATGTTATGTGCAGATCTGCTCCTTGTTTTGCAGTGCTCCTGGAGCTCCTCCTTCAGCCCCTCCTTCTCCTCGTTACCTGGCACCTGCTGCTGCCTTAAAAGCCTGGGAGGCTTCACTCATGGGGGTTAGCTAAGCAGGGCTGGCCGCATGGCTCCCTTTCACCAGTCTGATTACCATTCGTAACAATAAACCCAGTTTTCTCATATTTAATCCTTGTTTGTCTACTTTATGTTACTTCCGTCGAGCCGGGTTGTAACATATTGGGGGCTCATCCGGGATCAATCTGGATGAGTTATTTTTTTTCCATTTTTCCCCTAGACAGAGTAACCCGGTATGCTTTGGTGGTGTTTGGTAGGGTGGCTGTGAGCAGCTTCTTGTCATGGTGAGTACGGTGAGCATTGAATCTGAGTGCTATGATTTTAAGTTGTGAGTGATCTCCCTGGTTAGTTAGGGAGTGTGCCAGCTGGGCAGAGCAATCTGTCCTTCCATCGGTGCACTATTTGTTATATTTATTTATTCATTTATTTTTTTCGAGGTAATCCTGGGTGGAGACTTGTTCTCTGGTGGGGGCGAGCATTTCAGGGCCTTGGTCACATGGCTGAGGTTAACTGAGCTTTGCTTTAAAGAGGCCTCGAGCCCGGCACGCCTCAGAAGACAGTTAGGGTTAGTTTGAAGTTAGGCAGGTACCAGGGGACTTGCTTAGATGATCATTTGCACTCGGAGGCTTGCTCACTGTGCTCAGCAGTGATTGATTTGTAAAGTTATTTGAGTTAGTGACTGCTTTATGGGGACAGTTGTGGTAACATGTCCAGGGTCCTAACTTTGTTTTGTATAGCTTGTGGATTTGTCAGGTGTGGTGTGTGTGGTGTCTAGCTTGACTTGGTGGGCTAGTTCTCCCGGAGGTTGTTGTTGCCTTGGTCTTGATTACCAGCAGGGTCCATTTTGGTAATGGGTGTTTATGGGTAATATTTTGTGCTACTTAGTAGCTAGATGGGAGTTACTAGGCCTATCTCTGTGATCATGGGTTCAAGAATCATTTAGTAGAGAGAATTTGTGATAAGCTGTAGTGTTGGATGAGGTGTGTACTGGGCGTACTGGTTTAAGTTTAAACCTTGGGTAACGGCGATTGGTGTATTTTGGTTATGTTTGGTTACTGAAGTTATCTAGTATGGAGGCTATCGATGACTTTATTAGTGCACCCTCGGAGGAGTTGCTTTGTCAGCTCACTAAAGGACAGCTCCTTAGCCTTGCCAGCCATTATGACATTGAGATTGCCAGTGGTGATAAACGTCTTAAAGATAATTTAAGAGAAGCACTTAAGGCTAGCCTAGCAGAAGGAGGCGTCCTAAAGCCGTCTGCTTTACCAGCATATCAGCATCAACTTGATCTTCCTCAAATGTCAGATGCTGTGCTGGAGTTCAGGTTGAAGGAGTTGGCGTTTCGAGAATTAGAACTAGAGGATAAAGAAAAAGAGCGTATCCTTAGGGAAAGACAAATGCACCTAGAACATGAGCGTTTCCTAAAGAGCTTGAATTAAGCATGCTGCTTTGAGCTCATCCAGTTCTGCCTCGGCTCAGTTTAATGTAGCGAGCAACATCAGACTAGTACCTCCATTTGCTGAGAAAAATGTTGAGAGGTACTATGCTCATTTTGAACGAGTGGCTACTGTGTCAGACTGGCCAATACATGCCTGGACATCGCTTTTGCAAAGCGTTCTGGTGGGAAAAGCACAAGACGCTTACACTGCTTTAAACATTGAGGATATCAAGGACTATGAAAAAGTTAAAGGTGCTATTCTAAGAATTTATGAGCTCGTTCCTGAGGCGTACCGCCAGCGTTTTAGAGGCCTCAGTAAGCTGGATGAACAAACTTATGTTGAGTTTGCAAGAGAAAAGGAGATCAGTTTTAGCTCTTGGTGCAAGTCACAGAAGGCGGAAACTAAGGAAGATCTTAGACAATTAGTTCTGCTGGAGGACTTTAAAGATTGTCTGCCTACTGCCGTGTGTACTTATCTCAATCAGCAAGAAGTGACCACTCTTGATAAGGCTGCTGTTCTAGCAGACAAGTTTGTATTGACGCTCAAGGTAAACTTTGATAACGACCAAGGTGAGCGAAAAGGAAGGACTGGTTTTAATAGACCTCGGTTTCCAACCACTTCCTCCACCAGCTCAAAACCTCCTCCCACCGTTTCTACAGCTTTCACTAGAAGATCGGCTACTGTGAGTACTCCATTAGAGAGGACTTGTTTTTATTGCAAGAACAGTGGTCACTTCATTGCAGATTGCCCTGTCTTGAGTAAGAAACAAGAGTCTTATAAGCCTGTTGCCTTACTAAAAACTGTGAAAAATGGTGCTGTCATCCAAAACATCGACCAACCCGCTCAAAAGAGTGAGCTGCCTGGTTCTTCGTCTTTTCTTATGGATGGTTTTGTGTCTCTTGTCACTGATCCTTCAACCAAGCAACCGATTAAGATTTGGAGAGATAGTGGAGCTTTTCAGTCTTTGATTCTACAGGACCTCCTACCGTTTTCTGACCAGTCTAAGTTGGGTTCCAGTGTCCTCGTCCAAGGGTTTGGTGGGGGGTATCTGTCTCTACCTATGCATAACCTTACCCTTGAAACTGGTCTTGTTTCTGGGGAAGTAGCTGTAGCTGTGTGTTCAAGCATTCCCATTAAAGGGGTGTCCTTCATCTTGGGAAATGACCTAGCCGGTGGTAGGGTGCTTGCGGCTCCTGAGGTTGTTCCTTTTCCTGTAGTGTCAAAATGCCCAGATGATCTTGAGAAGCAATACCCAGAAGCATTCCCTGTCTGTGTCACTACCCGTGCCATGTCAAAGAAGAAGAAACAAGACAAAGAAGCTGATTCTGATATTGCACTGTTTGACACATTTCTGGCGAAGGGTGACATGTTGGGATTTGGTAAAGTGTTTCCCTCTGGTAACGAGCTCAAGTGTGAGCAGGAGGGAGATGAAACCTTATCTTCTCTTTTTGACCAGGTTGTTCCTGATGATGAGATGACAGCTGTGTCTTGTTGCTATTTTGTAAACAATGGTGTGTTAATGAGAAAGTGGACTTCTCCAAAACTGTCCTGTCATGATGATTGGAGTAGTGTGTTTCAAGTGGTAGTGCCAAGTGTCTATCGTCAGGATGTCTTGCAGTTGGCTCATGATCATTGTCTTGCTGGTCATATGGGGATTAAGAAAACTTTAGACAGAGTGCTGAGACATTTCTTTTGGCCTGGTGTGAAATCTGATGTTGCTGAGCATTGTAGAACATGTCATGTGTGCCAAACTATTGGTAAGCCCAACCAGAAGATTCTCCCAGCTCCTTTACATCCTATCCCTGCCATAGGAGAGCCTTTTGAGCGTATCTTGATTGATTGTGTTGGTCCCCTTCCTCGTACTAAATCAGGTAACCAGTACTTATTGACAATCATGTGTACAGCTACCCGGTTTCCTGAAGCTACCCCTCTACGTAGAATCACTGCTTCAGCCATTTCCAAGGCCCTTATTAAGTTCTTTACAGTGTTTGGCCTGCCAAGAGTTATCCAGACCGACCAGGGTTCGAATTTTATGTCCCGTGTGTTCTCTCAGGTTCTCCAGCAGTTGTCTATTGAGCACCAGACTTCATCTGCTTACCATCCAGAGTCTCAAGGGGCCCTTGAGCGGTTTCATCAGACCCTAAAGTCCATGTTACGAGCCTACTGTAAGGAGTTTGAGAAAGATTGGGATGAGGGAACCCCTTTGCTCCTCTTTGCAGCTAGAGAGGTCACTCAAGAGTCCCTTGGCTTTAGTCCAGCTGAACTGGTGTTCGGTCATACTGTGAGGGGCCCTTTGAAACTTTTGAAAGAGAGATGGTTGGCAAACCAGTCCCCCGCCACAAATTTGCTAGACTTTGTTTGTAATTTTCGGTCAAAGCTGAACAAGGCATGTGAGCTGGCGAGGCAGAACTTGGGGGAAGCCCAAGGACGGATGAAGGGATGGTATGACCAAAGGGCAAAGCATCGAGCGTTCTCTCCTGGTGACAAGGTGTTGGTGCTGCTGCCACTTCCGGGATCTGCTTTGCAAGCTCGATTTAGCGGTCCATATGTGATTGAGCGTCGGGTGGGTGAGTTGGATTATGTGATAAAGACTCCAGAACGAAAGCGTAAAACACGTCTCTGTCATGTTAATCTGTTGAAACAGTACTGTGAGAGGAGCCAGGCTGGGCTCTCAGGGGTGAAGACGGTTGCTGTGCTGAGCACTTCGATTCCTGTGGGTGAAAAGGACATTGATGGTGTTGTTGAACGTGGGGTCTCTCGTGCTAGGCTTCCGAACTCAGAAATTGTAGCCAATTTGGAGGTCCATCTGTCTTATCTCGAGTCATCACATCGGTCCGACGTTATTGAGGTTATTTGTAAATATCCTGCCCTGTTCTCTGATGTGCCTACTTGTACCAATGTTCTCCAGCATGACATTGATGTCGGGGAGGCTGCACCTATTAGGCAACACCCTTACAGGGTAAATCCTGAGAAACGCCAGCTGATGAGCAAAGAAGTGGATTACATGTTGCAGCATGGCATTGCAGAACCTAGTGCTAGCCCATGGAGCTCCCCGTGTTTGCTGGTTGATAAGTCAGATCGCACACCTCGATTTTGTACTGATCTTCGCAAGGTCAACTCTGTCACAAAGCCTGATTGCTATCCTCTTCCCCGTCTAGATGATTGCATTGACAGAGTAGGGTCTGCAGCTTGTGTCACTAAGTTAGACCTCCTGAAAGGCTACTGGCAGGTCCCTCTTACTCAGAGAGCTCGTGAAATCTCTGCCTTTGTGACTCCAGATGACTTCTGTCAGTATACAGTTATGGCTTTTGGAATGCGAAATGCACCTGCCACATTCCAGCGGCTTGTTAACCTGGTGTTGAAAGGGGTTGCAGATTGTGAAGCATACCTTGATGACATAGTTATTTATAGCTCCACCTGGTCTCGGCACATAGTTCAGGTGGAGGAAGTATTTGGTAGGCTGGCTGCTGCCAATTTGACTGTGAACCTTGCCAAGTGTGAGTTTGGACAGGCCACTGTGACGTATCTAGGGAAGGTTGTTGGGCGGGGGGAAGTCTGTCCTATCGGCGCTAAAGTAGAGGCCATTTGCTGTTTCGGTGTTCCTACTTCTCGGCGTGAGCTGAAACGGTTTCTTGGCATGGCCGGCTATTACAGAAGTTTTTGCAAGAACTTTGCTACTGCGGCTGCCCCCTTGACTAGCTTACTTAGCCCAAAGGTCCATTTTGTGTGGACAGAGATGTGTCAGTTGGCATTTGAGAATCTGAAGGCCCTGTTGGTTAGTGCCCCAGTCCTGGCTGCCCCTGACTTTAACAGGCCATTTAAACTGGCTGTCGATGCTAGTGATGCTGGGGTTGGTGCTGCCCTACTTCAAGACGACTCGTCAGGGGTTGAGCATCCTGTTTGTTATTTTTCAAAGAAGTTTGACATTCATCAGATGCATTATTCTACCATTGAGAAAGAGGCCTTGGCTCTTATCTCTGCTCTGGACCACTTCGATGTGTATGTCTCTTCCAGTCAGGTCCTGGTGGTCTACACCGACCATAACCCACTTGTGTTCATCGGCAGAATGAGGAACTCCAACCACCGGCTGATGCGATGGAGTCTGTTTCTGCAGGGCTTTAACCTGGAAATAAAGCACATCCGTGGAAGGGACAATGTGCTCGCAGATGCCCTTTCAAGGTCATAAGTGTCAGAAGCATATGTGATGCAACATTTCAATTTATTTTGGTGTTAATTTGTTGTGTGTAACTTGGCGGTTGCCTAGAGCAACCGTTTTAAGGGGGGGGGGTGTTATGTGCAGATCTGCTCCTTGTTTTGCAGTGCTCCTGGAGCTCCTCCTTCAGCCCCTCCTTCTCCTCGTTACCTGGCACCTGCTGCTGCCTTAAAAGCCTGGGAGGCTTCACTCATGGGGGTTAGCTAAGCAGGGCTGGCCGCATGGCTCCCTTTCACCAGTCTGATTACCATTCGTAACAATAAACCCAGTTTTCTCATATTTAATCCTTGTTTGTCTACTTTATGTTACTTCCGTCGAGCCGGGTTGTAACACCCAATCTTCATTAATCTTGTTATTTAGCTCACCTTATCGTTACAATGAAGCTATTCTACACATACAATACATCTCTTGTATTTATGTGATTTCCTTTCTTCACTTTTTATCTTCTCTTATAATAATCCCCCCTTTATTTGCGTTGTGCACTACGCAAATAAAATCAAATTTAGCACGGAGCTTCACTTCAAACATCAACACAACATGACATGTCCATAAAAAAGAAAAGGTTCTTTACGGTGTGACCAGACAGCAGGCACACAACAGCCTCAATGAATGAACCAGTGTCCAGTCAAGTGAGAAATGCTCACCGTGTGTGAAGGTCTTGGAGATGCCGCAGGCCACAGCACGTCCAGAGTTCGTGACGCCAAATTTGTCGTATATTTAAGCAGCAGTGATGTTGAAGATGATGATGAAGGAATCTCCGCGGACACCGTTCTTGCTTGTATAATAAGGTTTATTACACAGAAGTTACAGGTCAGGACAGGTACCGGCACACCCGGAGACGTTCTCGGCCAATTCAGAAGTCTACCTCGCCGGTGCCGGACAAGCCTTCATATAGGGAAGTTGTTTCCGCCCAGGAAATAAGACAAAATGACGTCATACATAGGGGCCTCTAATACAAAACATGCTTCCTACTTAAAGATGGAAACCCCTCTATCCACTTCCTACTTAAAGATGGAAACCCCTCTATCTAACAGGTCAAAGAGAGTTTCTCCGGGTCACAGAGAACTTAACAAGTATCATATCGAATAATAATTAGATTCCTCTGAGAGTCAGGAAACGAGGGGCCCCCTAATTATGAACATGTCATTAACAATCTATGTTAGCTGAATATACCACACTGTAATAACACTTTAAATTCAATCAAGGTGCCCCAAATTCTTACACACTCATAGATATAAGATCCCTAAATGTGTCTGATGTTTTTCATCAAGACCATGAATATTTCAGTGGGGGGAAAAAAACGTGAAAACATCAGAAAGTCAAAAGAAATTCTTGGATCTGCCACTGAGCTGCATCTGCATCACAATTCTTTCCTGCCCCATATGGGAGATTCTTCCATCAAATGTCATCGTCATCCATTCCGTCATTGTGTAATCTTGGTTACAAACAAACCAACAGGGGTGAAAACATAACCTGTGCTTTACTAAATTTGTAACTGAAATACTTTTTACATCATTCAGTTTTATCTGCGTTGCACCAAATAACAACAGCAGTATCTGTTAATACTGGTTATGTTTGAACTGCGCATCATTATACTACTTATCTGTGTTCTGATACTTATAGTTTGTTCAACATTAAATACAAACAACAGCATTTTTTTTGAATATCCTTTATTGCTTCGATCAGGGTAAGAATGACCTTAAGGTTACATAGATTATATCACCCACCCCCTAATTTTCATATGAATCCAAAAAGAAAATCCAAAAAATGTATTTACAATCATGAAACTTTTGAAAAAAGGAGTAGTAAGGAGAAAGTAGGTCCTCATTTCGGTTTGCTTAACATTTTTGCTACTATTCTTATTATTTATATTCTAATATTTAATGATTAGACTCTGGTCCCAATTCCTCTAGCTCTTAATAAATAATTATAAATTAAGAAACATATAATTTGATATTTATGAAACGTGTAGCCATTCAGAGCTGATGAGTGTTTGATACACTGGAGAATACGTGTAGATTACTTGTGACAGTGTGTAAACCAACATTATGAAAAGAGTGAAAAGATGTGGTGGTTAAGTTTCAGCTCAGTATTTGGACGCTTCATTTTTTAGCAGTGTCGTAGTTTTCCACGAACCAGTCGCAGGTCATCTTTATGGCTAGAAAGACAGAAACAAAGACAGGTTACCTTCACTGGGCTGAGGACAAATGGAAATATTTGTTCAAACCTGTGATTGTTATCTGCGCTCCCACAACACTTGGATGCATAAGGTTTACATAAATTAGCATGTGCTGATGGATTTGTTCTGCTGCCACACAACACTAAGCATTGAGTAGAATGCATACATATTTCACATCATTTTCATCGTTAAGATGCACAGCACAATGGACTCTGACCTTCTTTGACGGGTGTGAAGGTGAAGTCAGGAAGGTAGCCTCTCAGCTTGTCGGTGCTGGCCGTCTTCTTCAATTGGCCGTCAGACATGGTGTTGTCATACTGATGGGAAGAGTCAAGGGGAACCCAGATGGTCATTGTGGCTGTTTTGATCTTAACAGGCAACAGTATAGTCTGGCTCCACTTAGTTCCACAACAACACACGTTTCGTTCATTCGCAAATAGTTTCAGTCATCGAGTCATATGTCATAATGAAACCAGCCAATAGGGACAGATGGAGCTGAATCGCTGGATGTTAATGTTTGAAAGATACCTCTATTTTGCCTTTGAAGTCCAAACACTCTGCTATCATCTCCACGGCCTCTTTGATGGAGATCTCCTCTTCCGCCCCCACTGAAATGAAACCAACAGTGAAAAATGAATGAACAGTGCACAAAAAGGGCCTCACACCTCTATGTTTCGAATTAATAACTAAATTCCTACTTGTGTTGTATCACACAAGATATTTACAATGTGCACATTATGCATATGAAGGGTGAGCGCAGCGCTGTACTCACCAGAGATGATAAGAGGCTCGACCTCTTTATATTCCCTCATGACCCAAATTATTACACGAGCCATGTCCTGAGAATAAACACAAACAATGGAACTTTCTTATTCAACATGTTAAAGTCTGTTCATTGTGTGACAAGATTTTCTAAGTTGCCATTTAAAACATGTACTGTTCATTCACATGCAGGTTCCAGCGCACAGATACTTTACCAGAGAATAGGTGAACTGCCTAAGAGCCTTTCCAGAGCCTAACATATTCATCTGAGTTCCATTCACTGTGAGAGACAGAGGAGAAAATCCACTCTTTAACTGCTTGTAGTCTGTGTGTGTGAATCATGGATGGATCAGTGAGTGCGAGTTTCTCACGTTTGGCTTTGTATGTCTTGCCAATGACGGCTGACAGCACATGGCCATTTTCTGCAGTGAAGTTGTCATTGGGCCCGAACACATTGGTCGGGATAACCGATGTGTAACAGCGTCCATGCTGTTGAAAGTATGCCCTGTCAACGCACACACACACACACAATTCAGTTGAAGCTCTCAACTTCAGAACAGACATTATGTCACGTAGTGAACTGGTCTGAAAAGAGAGCAGTTAATGGTATGTGCACCTGCAGCTCATTGCACTACAGACAATTGTGAATAGTGCGCTGGGCTTGCTTCAGCCCATCCCGTGTGGCTAAACCACAGGATAAATAACAGCAACAAAAGAATCTCTTGTCAAATACAAGTTCAGAACACACCCGTTTACTCTGCAAAGCTGCCTACCTGTTTCGAATGTCAATCATTCTTTTAGCATATGCGTATCCATAGTTGGATTGATGAGGTGGCCCCTCGTGAACCTTGAAGATCAGAGAATCACAGTAAAGATCAAGTTACACCCGTTTTAGTCATCCTAATAAGTTCTGTCAGGATTTGGTGTCATTGAGAGAATCACTACAACATGGGGCGAATAACACGCCTTAAAGAAGCTCACCATGGTCTCGTTGATGGGATATGTAATTTTGTCAGGGAAGATACAATTTGACAGGCAAGACACGACCTTTTTGACGTCCATCTCATGGGCTGTTTGCAGTACATTGTCATCGATCTTTACGTTTTCCCTCTGTGAAGGTGTCAGACTGTCAGTGACTGACCATCACAGTTAAAAGATAATGTAGATATTTCCCATAGACCACATTTTTACAGTAAGGTTAAAATAGACTCTTTGCACTTTTTGACAAATGGGATTAGTCATTGTATCCTGCGTCAACATTATCTCACCAGAAACTGAAGGTTCTCCTTCAAGTGTAAAAAGAGTCCTCCCACTTTGGCAGCAAGGTGGATGACATGAGTCGGTTGATACTTCTCAAACACAGCCTTGGTTTGTCCAACATCCCTGTTCATATTTAAACAGATTAAACACCACAACTGCCCACGATAGAATCACTGATTGACCGACTGAGTCAGAGAATGAGTGAATGGGTAAAACGGAGGTAAGAAGCAACTTACCTAAGATCTCCATCCTTAGTAGAGATGAAGAACCACTCTTCTCCCTCAAGTTTTTCACCTTCATTTAGCACCACATGCTCGATGGCTTTGCCGATCAGCCCAGATGCACCGGTCACCAGGACACGTTTTGGCTGTGCGTTGCTCTCTGAGGCCATCTATATATCTTCACTGTCTTTAGGGGACTGAGGAGTAGAGGAGCGATGAGCAATACCAGTTAAACTGGGTGAGTCCACTCAATTCTGAAGGTTGTCCTTTGCTGGGCAACATTTCCTCATTGCAGATCCCTGCTATGAGAGACTATCTGACCATGAGACACAGGGTGGCTGTTTGTGACGACTCTCTACCTCATCAATAAAGTCATAGTTATCCCAAAAATCCGTTCACAATAAATTGCATTCGAGTGAGACCTGTGTCCAGACGTTTGACAGACACCTAAAGACCTAAAACGCAGAAAACATAACTAAAAAAGGATTGCATTGTTATGAATAAATAAATCTGATCAACACAAATGTACTCAATCATTTCCTCTCTAAAAGGAGACGAACCCAATAATTACATAAATATTTCCTTCAATTTATACAGTTAACACAAACATTTCTAATGACTCTGTGTTCCTTACCTGTGTGTTCGAGAGCTGAAGGAAGAGTGAGCATCAGTGACAAATGTCAAAGCAGTTCATACCCCTGCTATCCTGTCGAGCAAGTAGCTCAACCTTTTGTTCACTTGTTTAGTTTCAGCTCCTCCCCCCCAGTCACCTGGAATATTAGGGGTGCGGGTTAACTGTATGTGTACATGTATGATCTACAGATGAGACATCACTGTGAACAAGTGTCACGGTTATTTTTATAATTCTTTCTCATTGCCCATTAAAATATCGAATCTAAAAATGATCAACTTTGTAACATAGTCTATTCATTTATTGATTCTTGAATTAATTTGTAAATAAATGCATTAATGCATGTTTTTCTAAATTTTTTATTAATTAATGAAATGATTTATTACCATTTCCTTGTCACTTGTGCTCTTCCATGGAACTCACTTTACAGGATCATTTCATTCCCCCACCCAAAATTTTTAGAGCTGTTTTTATTGAAAACTAATATTCAGTTTCCTTGTAAGAAACTTGCTGCCTGTGGCCCCCCCCCCCACAATTATTGTGATTGTGCTGTTGTAAATATTACTGTTGCCGCTGTTAAAATAATATTTTGTCATATTACAAATCTAATCCTGTTCTGAATTCATAATTTATGTGTGTGCAGTGTCAGCGCGTGGTCGCAGCTGCGGAAGAGGGCACGTCAGGGTGAGCTCAGGTGAAAACTCATCATGTGACTGACGGCAGCCAGGCCATTTTATTTATAACTAAATTATTATTCATTGTTAAATGTTCTTCATGAAGGGCCATGGGCATGATTTCACAAAAAAAAAAAAAAAAAATTGAACTGAAGTGTGTATGAAAGTTTAACTGGTTGTTTATGTACTTTCCATTCTCTCACAAAAAAATGCAGTGTAACACTTGCTGAGGCTCTTGGTTCTTATCATGTGCTTGAGGGAGCAGATGGAAAGTTGCAGCACTTGTGGTAAGTTGTTACTTAAAGCAGCACGCTCGGCAAAACATGGTTCTTGGTATCGGACATTTTAAGATGTGTTTTACTGATGGTTTTTGGTTGTTACAGATAAGGTGCTATAGTTTGATTAGACATGTTATGTCATGATTGTACTTAGTGTATATATCAATTTATTTTCCAATGCGGTGATACTGAGACCTGGAATCATGAATGCAGGTGGAATCAGTTTAAAAGCAGAAATTCGACAAGAATATACACAAAGGTACTCTTTTTTATAATACTTTTATAATATATATATAATATGGCACCATTATACCTTAAGGAGCTGTTAGTACCTTATCAACCCACTAGAGCACTGCGCTCCCAGAATTCAGGCTTACTTGTCGTCCCTAAAGTTTCTAAAAGTAGAGTAGGAGCCAGAGCTTTCAGCTATCAAGCTCCTCTCATGTGGAATCATCTCCCACTTTCAGTTCGGGAGGCAGACACCATATGTACGTTTAAGAGTAGGCTTAAAACTTTCCTTTATGATAAAGCTTATAGTTAGAGCCGGTCCAGGCTTGTCTTAGACCTGCTCTTAGTTATGCTGCCACTCCTGTTTCTCCACTTTCTCCGTCTCACTCCTGTTTCTCTCCCTTTCTCAGTCAGCCGTCTTTCAGTGACACGCATAACCCCTCCTCCACCCCAATCTCCTCCAGTCTCCAGCAGAATATTCATCACCTCTTCCGGATCCCGACCTCAACTGATCATATGTATAATCCCACATTGTGTTGGCAGCGATCATGGACCTTGATGATGGATCCCAATAGTATCAGTGGATCATGACAAGGGATCGTGGATTACGACGGCACCCGATCATGGTGGGAGCTGATCGCGGACTAAAAAATCAACAAGACTGCCTGACAATATACCTATTACTCGTGGCATCCATTGCACTTCTGTCCGTCCTGGAAGAGGGATCCCTCGCATGTGGCTCTTCCTGAGGTTTCTACGTTTTTCCTGTCGAAAAGGTTTTTGTAGTTTTTCCTTACTCTTGTTGAGGGTTAAGGGCAGAGGATGTCACAATTGGCGAAGTCCAATAGGACAATTCTCACGAATATGGGCCATCCAAAACAATCGATTGACTGATGAACCACCACCAGTGTCTAGACCCCGGGGGGTATTCCTGTTCGATGCTCTGCTCCACCCCCTTCTAATCCTGATGACATCTCACAGGGGTCTAAAATGACAAAGACTGTAAACATTCACATTACTTCTGTGCGTTTGTCAAAATAAACATTGTTCAATTGAGAAATCAAGTCTCTCCTGATTGAACTAACTTTGTCAGAGATTTGGTTACCAAATTTCCAGAGCCAGAAATTAAAGGCCCCAGGCCAAATGGAGGCGACTGGGTGAAGCCACACCATGAAAGGTGAGCGGAAAGCTCACCTGCTCTGGTTACAGCTGTAACAACAATACAAGATCACTTTACACTATGGACACTTTCCCTGAGGAAAACATGAAATTACTACAGAATATGCCAGAGAAAATTGGCCTTTTCTCAGATCTCCACATGGGTGATCTCTCAGTGGATTTATTTTTTCACTTTCTTTAACGGATGGAGTGGGATGTTTTTTAAACATTTTTTTGTATCAATCAAGAAATAAAGCAGAGATCTTCATGAAAAAAAAAATCCTTAGAGGAGGAATGTGCTCTAGATGGTTTTTGTAAGTTTTACCAGGATTAGACAAAAACTACTAAATGAGATATAATGAAACTTGGTGGAAGGTTGCAGTATGAGTCAGTAAAGAACACATTCAATTTCGGTGCAGACCCAGATCAGGGGGCAGATTCAAGATTTTTTTTTATCACTTTCTTTAACATTGCTGTGGTTTTTTTTTTAACATTTTCGTAGTTTCCCTACAGAATAATTCATGGGTCTTAATAAAAAAACAAATCAGGTATATTTAGGGACATCTAAATAGGGATATCTATTGCTGTGGAAAATCTCCTGGTCAATGGCCAACTCATCAGTGAAGAAAGTGTTCAGGAGCCCTTTGATGTCTCATGCTGAAATATTTATTGGAGCTTGGCCAAGGAGAAAATCTGAATCCATCAATACAACAACTGTGCAGGATGTCCTCTCATATTCTGAAGTCTGCTTTACTGCAGTCACACTTTAAACCCCTGCAGATCATTTAGTCTATGGGTCTGCTAGTTCCTAAACAATCCAATGT
Organism: Hippoglossus hippoglossus; assembly: GCF_009819705.1. Lineage (NCBI taxonomy): Eukaryota > Metazoa > Chordata > Actinopteri > Pleuronectiformes > Pleuronectidae > Hippoglossus > Hippoglossus hippoglossus. Next base: position 16,950,482 of record NC_047158.1, read on the forward strand.
GTTTTCTAATTCTGGAGAAAGTATTTCCTGCTTATGCCGTCTCATATCTGTGGCGTCTAGGGAGTGAAGCCTTGGATCTTGCCCAAGTTCTCACACTTCCCCAGACACGACATCCACATGCACTCTGCCTCAGAGAGGGGAGAGAACACAGTGTCTCTAAAAAGAAAATCCATAACATCTATGAGTGTGTACAATTTGGTGAATCTTGATTGGACTGTTAGGCCTTGGTGTATTCAAATTATGTTGAACACAGTATGCTAAAGTGTTTTCAACAGAGAGTGGTACTGAACAGCAAAAAATATATTTTTTTAAAAAGCTGCTGCACGTCATCCCTAACTGTCAAATAAAATTCCAGAAATAAATTAAAAAGTTACATTTTCATATATAACAAGTTTTCAGTGATTTCCAACCAAAGCTGTTTATAGAACAGGACAGTAAACAACAACAAATGCACATTTAACCTCACTTAAAAAAACCATGCCAGCACAATTCAATTGGAAAATCATTCACCTTCAATGTGCAAAGTATAATTGAGACAATACGTATTTGTGTGCATGATCTTGCACCTAAAACTATTTGATATTTCCGGAGCATTTGTAAGAAAGGCCTCCCATTGTGTTGCAGTCATGGGTGTACCCATATCAATTTCCCATTGTATTTTGGGATTTAAACCAACTGGAGGGAAAGATGACACAAGAAAGGTCAGATCCCCCCCCCCCCCCCCTTTAGATTATATAAAGTAGCCTCCGAGGATAAGTTAATGACTGAATAAATTAAATAAAAATTAAATACTTAGATGTATCCTTATGGATCCTTTATGTGATTCTTTATCATAGGATAATGGTTTGCTTAGTTAGTTCATATTTTCAACAGATGTGTTCAACCATACTTAATATTCAAAATGCAAAGAATCATTGGGGCCAAAAAAGGAAATTCGAAATTCGAAGAAAATCGAAATTTTTAAATGAAGTTAATATACCTCTTTGATTAAATTATCAAAATATCATCTCTTAAGTATGCTGTCATTCACGTGCATGTTAAATTGTATTATTAAAGATCAAAATCTGTAGACAAAGTCAGATTTTATGCCCCCTGTGTGTGACTTACCTCTTCAGAGCCACTCTCTGTGTTAGCTCAGTATATATATATATATATATATATATATATATATATATATATATATATATATATCAAAATAAACACTTCACTCTAGAGCAAACTTTAGAACAGGACTTTTAGTTATTTCTTCAAAGATGGAGACCAGTGACACAGTTCCTTTAAATTCAAGTTATGCTCCGTTATGAATGTCCAAGTCGAGTCAGTGTGGGCGTCAGTCTGGAAGGTTTCGACAGATGACAGAGATGTGACGCTGCCGAGGAACTCTCTCTCCACTGAACACAGACTCTTCATCTTTCAGGATCTCATGAGTGAAGCTATATCGGGCCTGGTCCCTGGAAGGATGTCAAGAGAGCATGATTATAAACATCCCTGCTCTTCTTAAAGGTGTACCTCAAATTATTTAACAACTGCCGTGCACTTCATATTTAATGCACATGGGAAGTGGTAATCAGGAAGTCAAACAGTTCATATCAAAATAACATCCGAATATATTATCGTAAATTCAGTATAAAGTTTACTCAACCTCAGTATATAGAGTGAGCGTCGGGGCAACAGAAGGTCCAGCCAATGGTTCTTGGCATCCTCCCTCACCAAACGCATGATACTGTCCGACAGAAGACTCAACCCAGCAATGGTGCTGCCACAAAACTGAGAATTTAGAAGATGGACGGACAAAATCACAGTAAGAACAAAGCTGGGATAATAGCACGTTCCACACAGAAGTAATTCTTTTAAAGCTTTTCTGTCCATGTAAAAAAACAGCCATTTGTGATTGTCAGTTTTCTTGTCTGGAAAGACAAAGAGAACTCCACCTTGACGCTGTCGATGTGCGGCTTGATGTAGCCAGTCTTGTCCAGATCCAGAACGTGCACGGGCCCGAGGAGCGAACAGCCCTCCGGAAACGCAACGGACCGGACACGACTCAAGACCTCCTCGCACGCTTCCCCCCACCTCACTCGCTCAGTCTCCCGGTAGCCGTGAATAGCCTGAATGTGGGTAAGTGATCAAAGCACAAATGAAGTCAGCGTCAGTCTCACTAACTTCGCAGCAGTGGAGTGCAGGAGTTCCTTCAATGCAGTGTATAAAGGCCTGGATTATAACAAGCTGCCAGGAACACATTACTCCCATTGTGATGTTTACATTACATTACATTTCATTTAGCTGACGCTTTTATCCAAAGCGACTTACAATAAGTGCATTCAACCATGAGGGTACAAACCCAGAACAACAAGAATAGAGAAAGTACAATTTCTTCAAAAAAGCAAAACTACAAAGTGCTATAAGTAAGTGCCATTGAAGTGCTACTAAATTGTTAGTTTAAAAATGTTATTCAAGGTATAGTCGGAAGAGGTGTGTTTTTAGTTTGAGGTGGAAGATGTGTAAACTTTCTGATGTCTGGATGTCAATGGGGAGCTCATTCCACCATTTAGGAGCCAGGACAGCAAACAGTCGTGGTTTTGATGAGTGTTTAGCTCGCAGTGAGGGAGCAACAAGCCGATTGGCCGAAGCAGAGCGGAGTGAACGGGCTGGGGTGTAACGTTTGACCATGTCCTGGATGTAGACTGGACCCGATCCGTTCGCAGCACGGTACGCAAGTACTAATGTTTTGAAACGGATGCGGGCAGCCACCGGTAACCAGTGAAGGGAGCGGAGGAGCGGAGTAGTGGGGGTGAATTTAGGTTAAAAACCAGTCGAGCTGCTGCATTCTGGATGAGCTCCAGAATGCAGGTAGACCTGCCAGGAGGGAGTTACAATAGTCTAGGCGGGAGATGACCTGGGACCAGAACCTGCGCCGCCTTCTTTTTTTACGGTTCCACACTCAAAGCCAGGGCATGTGTCTTGAAGCATTTGGCAACTGCCATATGTCGATGTCGCAAAATGCTGCGAAAACTCAAATAGGACTTTTATAATGCGATTTAGACATATACATGTCGACATAATACAACTGAGGTTGAAATACTCTCCGTCTTCATTCCGTTATTGTTTATTCAGAGTAAGAATTATTCGGATTATTTGGGTAATACTCAGAAGAATCGGTTTCCATGGCAGCATTTTAGCACCGGAAACCGCTTGTGATGTTTATAAATGACTTCATCGTCTGTGGTTGTACTGCACGTCCCCATGAACAAGAGAAACACATCTAAAAGGTTAATACATGTTCACTCTACGGTTCATTTTATTTGTTTGGTTTTTTTTGCAATTTGCAGAATTTCCGATTTTGACACACACGTCTGTAACAAATTACGTCTTCCTGTTTGCCACTGGCAGCTGCAAACGATGGAGGACGGTGTAAAAGTGAGCGTTGCGAATTGGTGAAGTGCTTCTTTAAGTCAGAGCTGGAAACTTTCCTGCCTTTTACTAAATCTCATTATAAATCATTTCTTATTATTCTTGCATTTCTTGTTATATGTAATTGTGTTTTACTTTTCTTTGTCACCGACTAACTGTAACTGATTTACTTTTTTGAATGCTTATTTTCTGTATTGCCATGATGCCTTTAATGTCCGTGTAATGTGGCGGCTGTGGCTCAGGAGGCAGAGCGGATCGTCCCGACAACTGGGCGTGTTTCGATCCCCGTCTCCCTCATTCCGCCTACCGAAGAGTCGTTGAGCAAGGTGCTATTTGTACATATCTGCAGTTCGAGACAACGCTGTATAAATACATGTACAGATCACTTTAAAGCACTTTGCTGCTGAAACGTGTTGATCAAATAAACTTCTCCCAGGAATCTCAGCCACTGTTTATTATTCATTGTGGATTTGTAATAAGGGAACAACGCATCAACACGTACACATGTGAGGAACGTGAACGTGTGTTGCCTGCCGCCTGCTGTTGTGTGATCGAACTCACATCGTCCCAGTGGCTGAACTCGTATCGTTTCTTCCGGAGTCCGGGCTCCAGCTCCCCCAGCAGAGCCCCCTCCTCCGCCTCGGTGATGAAGGCCGTCCTCACCTCCACCTGCGAGCCGAGAGCCCGCAGCATCTCCGGGCTGGAGCCCCGGATCAGAGCCTCGTCCCCGGCAGCTACCGGGCCGCCGCGGGCCCCGGAGCCGAGCCGAGCGCCGGTGAGAGCGGGAGGTTTGTGGAGACGCGTCAGCACCGACAGCAACAGCTTCATCCTCCGGTCTGAACTGTTATCAACTCGCCGCACGATACTTTTCACCTTCCTCTCAGTTGTTGTTGTCTTGTTCCGCAGATGTCAGACGGTTATGGGGGCCGCCATGTTGGACGCGCAATGCATTGTGGGGGGTGTAGTCCTACGACGATACAAGGGGGAAAGGCCTTTGAAACTTAAGAAAAATATCTAAATAGATTAGGCTTTCTTATAGTGTGTGTGTGTGTGTGTGTGTGTGTGTGTGTGTGTGTGTGTGTGTGTGTGTGTGTGTGTGTGTCCCACATAGCAATCCGATCCACGTGGTATGATGGCACCTGAGCGGCCCACATTTGTTTTGTGCTAGTTGGACCACATTCCCCATTTATCATAAATACATTCCTTCCAGCCTATGTGAACACATGTAGAGCTAATTCTGATTTATGTGCGTGGTTAAATTTGTTTTGTGTTTTGAGTCTAATTCTTCCTACAGATGTCGACATGCAGTTTTACTCATGGTCACATATTAGTCACATCATAATATACTGATTAACTGTGAAATCAAAGACCACAATTGACAGATTGATGTGCTGTCACTAACCAGCAGCCTTGTTTCACTACATCTGTTCGTATATTAATGCCGTGTGCAGCCTTCCAGGCCTTCGTGCACTAAAGACGAGTGCTAGCCTTCTTTTTTGCTCTGTTGCTCTCATAGCTTGGAGCACAGAGACAATATTTTTGGTCCAATATGAAGCACAGTCATTTGTTCATAATGCTGAGGGAATGGGTGTAAGGTGAAACAAATTTAGGTGAAGCTCACACACCGACGTGGACACACACACACACAGACAAGAATGGGGGTGGGTAAACCGGTCTCTGTGAGCTCTTCTTTGCAACCAGTCTATCTTGGGGACAATAGTGATGAGGAGAAATGCACTGCAGAATCGCCCACCCTTAAAGGGATAGTTCACTGAAAAATTAAAATTCTCACTCATTATCTTCTCACCACTATGTGGGTGAAGTGTTTGAGTCCACAAAACACTTCTGGAGTCTCAGGGGTAAACAACGATGCAGCCAAATCCAATCCATTGAAGTAACTAGTGACCACTTCTTCAGACGTAATAAAACAACAGAAAAAACACAACATGCCTCCATACTGCTCGTGTGGTTTCATCAATTTTTTCTGTTTTATTACGTCTGAAGAAGAGGTCTTCTTGGCTGAAACACTCTTTTGTGGCCTCAAACACTTCACCCACCCCTCCTTCGGCATAGTGGTGATTCGAGTGGTTCATTTTTCTGTGAACTATCCCTTTAAGGCTCACCTACCCCTCTACCAGAGCCACTTGATTGTTGATTTCAAGTACTTAAATTGGTGGTTAGATATAAAAGTACGGCTTCCAACATGTTTCACATTTTCTGGTCTGGCTCTGATGTCATTGGTCATGAAGACCACAATGAAGAGATGTATGTGCTGTCACTAACTCTGTCAACAGCCTTGTTTGTACATTATTGTCGTGTGCAGCCTTCCAGGCCTTCGTGCACTAAAGAAGAGTGCCAGGCTTCTGTTTGCTCTGTTGCTCTCATAGCTTTGGGACATGAACACTCAAAGGGTCGAGTGACAACACGGAGTAGTGAATGCAAATGTTGCAGTTCTTTCCTCTGAACACTGGAGGGCAGCCCGGGATTGTAAACACATTCAGGTCAGTGGTCAAAACCTTCAAAATAAAAGGAGGTGTTTCTAATTTGTCCAAAGCAAAGTCAATTGGATAAAACACTCAAAAGGGTCTTTTTAATGCAGGGCCAATTTTAAGGATGCATTTTGCATTATAAAGTGTTTAGATAGATAGATTTAACACTTGGGAGAAATATGTAGGAATATGAATCTTTGAGTAAATTAAGCAAATGTATGAAATATGAAAAATAATATTAAAAGAACTATATGAACTCATAAATACAGAATGAAATTAGTAAATACAGAAACAATATAAAATGTCTTATGTGCACTCACAGTGAGAGGTAGTAGATAGGGAACCTACTTAAGTCACTTACCTTAAAGTACATGGAAGGACTGAGAAAGAAATGAAGTATGAAAAAAGCAAAAGAGCAAAACATAGTTCTGAGTGCAGATAAAGCAGTGACTTCATCCTCACTAGAGATTTCAGCAGGGGAAGAAAAAGCATTGGCCTACTTACAACTCAGGACAGGTTACCACCGTCTCTCTTACGCTCCCTCATTTACTTTCTTTCCAGGTGAACCATTTGTTTGGAAAACCTCTTTTGCCTTCACAAGATGTCCAGTGAACTTGAACTGAGGTTCGTGTTCTGTGTCAGGTAGTTCAGATATGAAAAGAATAACTGCCACCGAGCTAGGAGAACTACTAGAGACAGAAAAGAAGATCATGCCCGTGTAGGACCGGCTGTATCACCCAATTTTAGACGTTGGAAAATGTATCGTGCATATTTCAGAAGATTGGAAATATACAGTGGCTGTTTTGTGTGTAATTCCTTGCGGTACATTCACCATATTCACAGACACGTAGACAAATCTAGCTTTGGATACATCTGAGCCTAAACATACAACACGTTCATTCAAACACACCCGCTGCATATACACAAGGATTGTTAGTGCTCCATCTGTGAGGCTGCTGTTGGTCTCGGTCAGTGAGCATCCATAATAAAACTCACACTCCCCCCTCCTCCAACACACACACACACGCACACACACACACATAACTGATGTGATGCCCATTTCATTGTTGGACGCCATGGTGCTGCCCCCAGCATTACGTTCATCCAGCCATGATGAGTGTTTTGGATTCATATTCTAATTCCCAGTTGCTGCACTCATTTAAAGCTTCTATGATTCACTGCATTAACATCGGTCATTTTGTCCTGGAGGCCCCCTTATACCTTCTGTTGAATCATGCAATTTAACCGGAAATCACCAGAAAAATACTTGGCAGTGGTCTGTGTTGAAGTTATCTGTGTGCAACCTGTCCGCCGTTACTGTACAGCAACTCGAATGATCCTGCCGAGGCCCAGCAGTCCCCTTAAATTCAGTCAAGCTGCACCAAATTTCACACACTTCAGTTCCCTAAATATTCCTGATTTTCAGATCCATTAGTTATTCCCTGAGAAATGGTGAAAATGTTGCAAAATGCCCTATCTCGCAATGTTAAAGAAAGGGAAAAAAGATTCCAGCATCCACAGACTGATCCTGATCTGCACCAAAAATCGAATGGGTTCTTCCCTGACCCATACAACCACAGCCTTGCACCAAATTTTGTGGAAATCCGTTTCGTTGTTTTTTTGTAATTTTATTTACATACAAAGAAGCAAACCAACAAACACACAGGGGTGAAAACAAAACCTTGTTGCCAAAGTGGTTGATTAAGGTAAAACAAATTCAAGGTTAAGCTCACAAACCAACGTGGACCTTATGACACGTACACATAAGGGAGAGGGCGGTGAGAATGGGGGAGGGTTAACCTGACCTCCTATGTATGCATCTGTCTCTGTGGTCTCTCCTGATAAACCAGTCTGTCTTTGGATTTGGGACAATAGATCTGAGGCAAAACCTACTCCTCCAGAGCCGCTTGTCAGGTGTCTTTCCCCTTGATTGTTGATTTCATCATTATTCAATTATCCTTTAAAGCTTATATCAATTCGCAGTGTGTTTGCTGTTACAACATCTGTTTGACAGCCTCATATTACACCTAAATTAAATGTTGTTTCAACTCCAGCATCTGACCCAGTTTTCTATGGCGAAGCACTTCTTCACCTCCTTTACTTTTCACTCTGGTTATGTAAAGGTTGACGTCTCTGCCGCAGCAAAATACAATTTTCGACCCATGCCTTAATATGTTATTAACTTACATTTGGTCGTCAACCACAGTCTCCCACTTAATCGTGTGTGTGTGTGTGGAGCAGTCTTGCAAAGGTTCACATGGAATTCTGCATTGGGCCGGTGGAGGACCGAGTTCAGCAGGGGCGGAGTGCTCTACATGCATCCAGCCATTGAATTATTCAGCCTTATGAATCATTGAGTCACAAAACTCCTTTTTAGATCCTCGTCTCTGAGCTCCAGCCTCACAGCCAACCGCTATGAGAACATCTGACAGAGAAACAATCCTGGCACTTGAATGACATAAAAATGTACATAAAAACATAATGTATTTTCAAGTCAACCAAATATTTTTCAACCTGTTGGGATCATTCATTTGTTTGCTGTCCTTTTTTTCAATTAAGTCCTCAAAAGTTCAGTTATCTCCATGCAGCTGTGCTGAGTCATTACCTTAATTTTGGAAAATGGGGTTGTCATCACAACTGCTTCCTCACAGATTCCACCATCCAGACAGAATGTAACTGTAAATCTTCACCTGCACCAAACAAAACATTGTTTCTGGAACATGCCAATAGTCCACACACTGCATGTTTTATCAAAGGGCATGAGCATCGTAGTATTTTAGAATTTATTTTATAAGTAAAAGGACCGTAACAGGTAAATCACATAAGAGAGTAACTACATAAAACCTGCTGGATTCTAAGACATAATATAACAACAGCAGATACTAACTGACAAACATTATGTCCCTCCTTGTTTAGATCCCCATGTGCAGGTGGTTTTATTTTTAAATACTCCTGTCATAACAAGTTATTCTCCTTCTCTCAAATGAAACAGAGGGTGGTGGTCTTAGTTGTTTTCTTCTGCAGGTAGGATTACAGTCTAACAAAGAGACAGCTGTAGGACAAAGATATCTATCATGATGGATTATTATCTCAGCCAAACACACTATATGTACACCATGTTTAGCATGTATCTATAGAGACAGTGCATGTGTTCTTGTGCACTAACAATGTTTTATGCATGGCTGGCCTTGGAGCCGCTGCTCTTCTGTGCTTCTTGTGCTGTGCTATGTGGAATAACGGGTTTGGACAGAGGGCTGCTGCTCCTCAAAGGCTCCAGCTCTGAGGGACAATAGAGGATTTCACAGATCATCTCCCCCAAGTGTAAACACAACAAACACACACAAACACAAGATATGAAAGCCCATAAAACTAGAAGACAGATTTCCAAAATAAAAAAATTTAAATACATTTCATATGTGCTTGCTTCAAGCATGATTTTTTTAGTTTGTTGCTAAAATAATGCTAAGATGCGAACATATGCAACAGACATAAACTAAACATCTCAACAGTGAGACATAAGGACGTATCTGGAGTCAAAATGTACAAAGTGAATGAAGAATATGTCTGCTCCCTCACTCACTGTTACCTTAAATTCTCCAGAGCTTCCTCTTGACCATACACTCCACTATATGCGGTTCAGTCTTACTCATCCTATTACACTGTATGTAATTTAGTGTCCTGGTGCTTGTGGCGAAGTAAGAACATTTATTTCTATAAATCTTAGGGTACTTAGATAGTGAGGTGCTGTCCGTGGTGCTGATATGTCCACAATAGCGGGGCATTAATTCTTGGTTTGTGGCGCTCTCCATGGTCCTGACATGATTGCACCATGTATTCTTGGTGCTGTCGCGGTGCTGTCCATGGTGCTCAAATGATGACAGTGAGGTTAGAAGTGTGACACTCACCCCTGATGTCAGCTGCATGCTTTTCTGATGCCCAGTGATGTGATCTATTCTGACTCAATCTCTCAGAGAGGTGAATAAATTATCCTCGTTATTGAGGAAACCACTAGGTCTTTTCACCAGTTGGAACCATCTCCACATCATAATGAGGATGATGACGTTTATTATTGTTTTTAAACTCATCAAATCTATTTTAAACATCTATCTACCTATTTATCAATCTCTGTCTGTCTGTTCAGTTTAATTTTATTTGTATAGCGCCAAATCATAATATACATTGTCTGGAGGCACTTTACATAAAAGGTCAAGACCTCATAAAATTATAGAGAAACCCAACAGTTCCCACAATGAGCAAGCTATCTATCTATCTATCTATATATCTATCTATCTAGGGTTAGGGTTAGGGTTAGGGTTAGGGTTATCCATCCAAAATATGAGAAAATCCATCCATCCATCCATCCATTCATCTGTCCATCTATCTGTCTATCTTTCTATGATTGAGAATTACATTTTGTGTTGTTGTATGCCCTTGTGGTGGGGTCGGTCTCACACTCACAGCCGGAAGCCTTGCTTAAGTGGACACAAAAGCAAAACGATCCCATTCTGACATATCGTATGGACGTTTAAGGTCGTGCCGTTATCGATTGGCGTTCCCACGTGCAAGGTTTCTCTCCTGACTCGACCTCTCGGTGAGGTGAATAAATTCCCCGGTCATCCTTAAACCCGCACAGCCCGCTGTATGTTTATGATCATTTCCCATTCACAGAGTGAATGGGACTCCTATTTCTGGAGTCAGTCAATTAGGTCACATAATAGATTAAGAAAATGTTGTCCTGTGATGTGATCAATTCCTCTTCGAGGCCTGACATAACACAGCAGCAGTGTTCTGTGCTCACCGTGTAGTTAATGGTGACTGCAATCACTGAATATGAGACCTTCTACCTCTATAATCTTCATAAACAGAAGATTTAGTAGTTCTGTCCAAGCAGGATAGAAATAAAACCAGTTTTCAGACAGCATCATTTCCGTTTTGTTCAGCAGCTCTAGATTAAGTGGATTAGCCCACATGTTGTAGCAAAAACATAAACAAAAACTCCAGTTTATTCTCTTTTCTCTTGGTCCAACCACCTTGCCTTTGTTTCCTATAGGTGTTATGTCACTGAAAATATTTGTTGTGCCTGTGCCATAGTGCAAAGCATATGGTCTCACCTTGAACAGGCGCCACTGTTTAGGTAGAGCAATGAGAGGAGGAGGGGAGAGGAGTATGAGGAGAGGAGAGGAGAGGAGAGGAGAGGAGAGGAGAGGAGAGGAGAGGAGGGGATGGGGAGAGGAGAGGAGAGGAGAGGAGAGGAGGGGATGGGGAGAGGAGAGGAGAGAAGAGGAAGAAGAAGATCCTCGAGTCGTTTTTTCGGGGTGGGAGGGAGGAGGGAGCTCTCTACGTCCATTAATTTCCAAATGTCTGTTGCTAAGAATAGCGCCCCCCCCCCTCCACCTTCCCTGACAAACGCACGCAGACTCGCGCGCACACACACTTTGACGCGCAATACTCACGCGCCTACATGTGGGCGCGCAGTCATTGTCAGCTTGGGTTGCAGCTGTATCTTTGCAGGAGCTGCATGATGCCAACATCCCCCCCTCCCCTCTCCTCACAAATACACACGCACGCAGACACACACGCACACCTGGCTATAATAAGCAAAGTATTTTTGATGCAGAGGTGTGGGAACATGAGAAACACAGACACACAGTTGCAGATGTCTCCCCATCATCTATACGCCAACTGGCTGTTTTACGCATGGACACGAGAGGTCCGGTCCAACTGGGCAGGGCCATGTACATGTAGCCCGAAGCACCGTGAAATAAACAGGCGAGAGACGGTGCCTCGATCCGTGACCTACGTCTGGAAGTTGAGCGAGCTGCGTGCGTCATGTGCTGCAGCTGCAGAACCGACCGAGCTCTCGTTACAGTTCGCACAAGCTGCAGAGGCAACGATTTCGCGCACGGTGCGATTTATTTCACGTCTGCACTGACTTCCACATGAACACCTGGTCCCCTCCCTGTCATTTTTGTCTCCATCCATTCACCGATCCATCCATCCATCCATCTCTCTATCCATCCATCCGTCCTCCCGTCTGTCCCTCTCCTCCTCCTCCCCTTGGGGCCGCTGGAGGAAGAGAGAGGAGGCCGTGAGGAGCGCACCAGTCTATACTCCAGAGAGAGAGAGAGAGAGAGAGAGAGAGAGAGAGAGAGAGAGAGAGAGAGAGAGAGGGGGGACGCGCTGCCAGGACATTTGGGCTTATCATTGCGGACGAAGGTATAGACTTTTCAGGGCGGGGATGGTGAGGGACTTTCTCGGCACCGCTGGAACTCGAACGACGGAACCAAGATCATGAGAGGGTGTAAGACGGCGGAGAAGCAGCCGTCGTACCCTTGTCTTTGACGACGCCGTCCGTGTGTCCCTCGCTCAGCTTCTGGATGGCCGCGCAGGTGACGGACAGAAGATGATGGTCGCAACGAAGGAGGATGCTGCCGAAATGTCTGTCTGAGAAAAAAAATATTTCATCCACGGCGCAAGACGAACGATGACAGCGACGTTCCAAAAGGAAAACGGTATTTCTCCTTCTTTCCACTTGAGATTGTGCTTTTCTGAAATCAGACTCGTGAAATGCAACAATTTCCCTGGTCTCAGGGCTTGTCGGAGCGCGCTGGGAATACAACTGTGAGGTTCCAGAGCCACATTATTGCCACACACTGTATCAAACATTGCGGATATTTCAAAAATAAATAAATAAATAGCAGGAGCTCTTTTTCCCTTTCAATGCCTTTTAAATCTTCGGAGACGCATCTGTTTCCAAAATGCCAACTCTAACGTCACTGACGGCCGTATGTAAAGGCACATAACTGTATTCCGGTATTTTTTAAACAATTTGATTAATTGAGGCCTGTGTGATATTTAAGATATTTTAGTCATTACAAGGCATCATGGCAGGAAAAACATAAATTGTCCATAGAGGCTGAGGACGCTCTGATACAGGCATGAACCATGGAGAACATGAAACATTCATGTTAACGCGCTACAGTCTCACCATGATTTCATGCTGGGGACGATTCCTGCTCTGTGCGGACACACGAAGGGACTGAGACACCACACAGTGACCACACGCTGCCACCAGTCAACCAGCCGACCACACGCTTAATTTCTTCACACCTACAATCGGCCGCTGGCACAGACGCGCAGAGACGGAGACGGTACATGGGCGTCCTCGTCTACTAAAACCAAGAGCTGCAGAACTGCTCGCCGGGTGCAGGTGTTCAGCAGAAGCTCAGCAGACAACCCGTTGTGCATATGAGACGTTCCGATCCAGATGGGATGTAATGTTGTGTGGCTGCACAGCTGAGCATTATCGGTCTCCTTCTCCGCTGCTTCGTGAAGATTGGCTTTCGGTGTCCAGAGAATGGCGCGGTTCGGAGACGAGGTACAGTCCAGGTACGGCGGAGGGCCCGGCGGAGGGGGCCCGGGCGGCCGCGGTGGTAGCAGGCAAGGAGGCCCCCACGGACACGGACACGGGCACGGCCACGGCCATGGCCACGGTCCACCCGGTGGGCCCGGGACCCAGAGAATGTACAAGCAGTCTATGGCGCAGAGAGCCCGGACTATGGCCCTCTATAATCCCATCCCCGTGCGCCAGAACTGTTTCACCGTCAACCGCTCGCTGTTCATTTTCAGTGAGGACAACTTCGTGAGAAAATATGCCAAAAAGATCACCGAATGGCCATATCCTTTTCCTGGCAGTGTACAGTGAGTGAAAGCTGTTAGACCATGCCCGCGGATCAGGTAAAGTGCTGACAGACGTCTGACTTGTTTTGTTCTTGTTCCGTGAGGTGTAGGTTTTACACTAAGACCCAAAGTCAAAGGTGTAAGATGCATCAATGCAAGAGCATGCGAGGGGGCACGGGGGGCCACAGGACACGCTGGACATGTAGGCTAATTTATAGGTAATTAAGGGGCAGGGGACATGAACCAGGGGCCTCTTTTATGGGGCTGTAGATCAACATCAGTTCCATTTGTTAGTCATTTCCTGACAGGTCTGGGACCTGCTTTGATATACGCTCCCTGTGTGTGTGAGTGAGTGGTGGTTGGGGTTTGGGTGTGGGGGGGGGGTCTAGGGGGCGCTGCTGGCTGCTGATGTCAGCATGTACAGTAGGCTAAAGGCCTAGCGCGGGTATGGAGGCACAGGAGAGAGAGGGGGAAGGGAGGGAAAGGTGGGAGAGAGGAAGAGAGATGAAAATAAGCAGCTACAATTTGTGTGTTTGTCCGTGTGCGTGTGTGTTCGTGTGTGTATCCTTGCAGTGTACACACAAGCTCCCATATCAGCACGATGCAGGTGACTCTAGGTTGTGTGTGTGTGTGTGTGTGTGTGTGTGTGTGTGTGTGTGTGTGTGTGAGAGAGAGTGAGAGAGAGAAGTGTGAGCATGGTACCTTATTAACTTGTGCATTGACACAGTAGGTTATATATCATTTGTTCCCATTTTGAGGCTCCCCCTCTTAATCATGATATGCAGGTGTCACTGAATGAATGTGCTATCATTTCAATCTTTGTGTTTGTTTGTGTTTGAGTTTGTGTGTGTGTGTGTGTGTGTGTGTGTGTGTGTGTGTGTGTGTGTGTGTGTGTGTGTGTGTGTGTGTGTGTGTGTTTGCGTGCATACTACCAACACAGAATGTGATATTGTCAAATTTGCAGCATTCCCCCACATTTGCATCTGTTATAGAAACCGGCACATATTGCACCATTCTGGGCAGAGATTGTGCGAGATCTCCATTTTTCGGCTTTGTGTTTATTTGTCCAAAAGCACAAAAGCAAGTTTCTGTGTGAGTGTTAATGACAAGAGCGGAAATTGGAATAATGATTGTATTGATCCATTCTGATGCCTGAGCCATGACATAACTACACACACTAATTGGGCTGCTCAGGGAAATGCAAGAGCTACTTATAACGCCTCGGAATCATGTCTATTCACTATTCTAAATGACAGATGTGTTTTAGTGATAGAGAGAGAGAGAGAGAGAGAGAGAGAGAGAGAGAGCTGTGTAGGAAATGTGATGCTGAATATCCACAGATTTCGCCTCCAAAATACTTTATAGAACAAAAACAAAACACAAATACGAGTGAGAATGATAGTTTTGCACAGAAAACTATAGTTCACCCCTTATTCTGTCCCGTGAAAACAACCTTTTTAAACAGGAGACATGTTGACATGTCACAGTTGGAAAAGCACATGTGTAAATAAATTAATTGCAGCTGATTTCCATTTAGCTGCTTGAGCTTCAGGGCTCTGGGGTTGTGCATGCTGACTCTACTGTCATTCCTCAATGGGACACGTGAATGAGAAATAAGCCAATGTTATTGTTTAGCTACTTGTGTGCTTTACATCCTGACAATTTGTCTTCTGTGAAAGACAAACACTGCACAGCCTTAAACATATTTAACTAAATAAAGCACACAGTCAGCTTTGAGTTTTCTTGTTTTTGCCATCAGCATGGGGCATGGGGGGAGATGGAGGCAGGAACAACCCAAGAATAGAGCTGGTATCTTTAAAAAGAAAAAAAAAAACACTGGCAGTCGTCACACATCTTTATCGGATACGGTAGCTGAACGCGGAAAGAAGACAGGAAATGAGAGACAGAGACGTATATGAAAGGTCAGCCACAAACCCGGGGACGCCAGGGCGCCACTGTGCTCCAGTGTTTGTGTGAAATATAATCGTAAACATGAAGAGAACTAGTTCAATATGTGTTGTAATGTGCAAAGCTGTAAAGTGAACGAGCTGAGAGGTGTTTATCTCATCTTTAAACAGCTTTAGGAGTAGAATTGTGTATTTTAGTTGATGTCGATTGTCTGAAACTATAATAATAAATGCTTTTAGGGTTTTTTGCAGGTACACGTTTGAGGTATTTGATACAACAACAGTAACGCCACAATCCAACACAATAGCTCTGAACCCAACTCCTGCTTTTGTCAAGCTTTTAATGTCCAATATTTGCTGAGGCTGTATCAGGGTGTTGATTCTATTTATTGGTAATTTCTGCAGCTGTGCTTTGTGCTGTTACTGTTTACTGGATTGTAATAAATTGCGAGGTGCACCTATGGTAACATCATTTCTACCCTCCCTCCCTATAGTGAGCACATACACAGTTATACTGACCAAATGTGGTGTATTGTGGCCCAGCCTGATGAAGTTTGAGATACATGATGTTATTATGTGGCTAAATGTGGGGAAACTAACCGAGCTGAGGTTAGAAGAAGGAACCAAATGGATTTCGTGGTGAAACACTAATTTGAGATCCGAATTTCCATCGAATGATGTTTCATGTTTTTGAAACCGCGGATGTCTCATTTGTAATCAGTTCTTGAATTACTCATTTATTGCCAAGGGTTGAATTATATCTGTCTGATTCATGTTTAATTGTCCTTTTTGAAAAGTTTAGCTCCCACTAAATGAGCTACTGTGCAGGAGATGGTGTAGTGACGAGGTCTGTCTCAGTTAAAAGGTCATCCGAGTTAACTTCAGACCCCACTGCACCTCTCCGCCTCGTACGCCCATGACACGTGAACTTCATTTGAACAGCATTGAGCTTCCACCCTTTTCCCCTGCTGATGTCAAAGATTGACTTTCGGTCTAAATCCATCTCACACCTCAAAATTTAAGAGGTTTTTCTCTCTACTGATATGTGTAATACCTCACTGACAGTTTAATAGCCGGCAATTAAGTAAATCCTAATCCCTAATACAAAGCAGAGAAGAGCTCAGAAATATTAGTGGAATAGTTCATTGAAATACCGAGGAATTCTGGGGGATTTTATTCGAACCTGCAGCCATTAGAGGTCTTATCAGGTACATGCGGATTTTTTTACACCTGATGTGTGAATTTCGACGGAACCACTATTCAGCAGAATTATGACCTGCAGCTTTATTTAGTTGTGAACTGACTCTGGACCCATGGGACAACCATATAAATAACTATTCGCTCACATCCACATTTAGATACAGTAGACAAATAGTTGGTCGTTTAATGAGAATCAGAACCACAGAGTTCAGACCCATTACGGTGCCATTTTCCTTTTTCTGAAACAAGTGGTAGAAAAACAGCGTCTCATTAAATGTTATTAACAGCAGCAATATTAGTTCTCTTACTTTTAAAGACTCATTTTTGCTCGATCAGTTATGTGGTATCCCTCCTCAAGTACTTGCACAATGCACAAACATAATATCGATATATATATTGACATTGTTTTATGGCCAAAACTTGAATTAAAATAATTTAAAAAATGCACACAGTACAAGGCTGCAGGTGACTCCACCCCCCACTGCTTATTTAAACATGACTTTTATTTGATAGTTTACTGTAAATCAGTGCGTGTGCACCTGTCCATCAAGTGTGTGACCCGGCCCTCCTCCTCCCACGGCTCCTGGTGCAGCTCCGTCCCGCCCACAGCTTCCTGTCCTCGGCCTCACACGCCGCCGCGCGCCGGGGGAAACAAACGGTGGCTCCACAAACGTCCCTGTTAATCTAATAAGTCCTTCCTGCAAAGTCATGGACCAGAGCGGTCAACTGCAGGGAGACAAATGCTAATGTCAGCGTCTGGTTTCACTGGAGGTGAGGCAGCAGCTACCTGAGGCCTTGTGGTGTGTTTACATGATGTGGACCCACATGTTTTAAAGGCCTCATGTCGGCCGATGGATGACACAGGTGAACTTTAAACAACACACATCTACTGTGATTCATCCAGAGTATCAGTGCTTGTGTTTACTGTTTGTAGTTTGGTGCCTTGAAGGTTTCTTATTAATCCGGTCACTATCACCAGGTACAGGTGAAGATGCCCTGGGCATACACAACCCCTTGTAGCTTTCAACTGAACTTTATGCCTTTCTAACTCACTGGTTGACAAACCAGGGCGTCACGAGACACAGAAGGACGGTCGCAAGATGATTTCCAGGAGAGTTCTATTTAAAAAATGATTCTGAAAATCATATTTAAGCCATATTTGTTCCAAAAGCAAAACAATGTAAACTGAAACCATGCAAATATTTAACATCCTATGTAGTGATTGTGCTCTTATTGTCCTCGTAATGTGCTCAGATATAGAAGATATCATGTTACATGCTGGGGGAAATTTGAAACTCCACAGGAAGGACCTTAGAAATTAAATCCTCATCTGATCTTTGACCCCAAATGCCCCTTTGACCTTGTGAAATCCATATCAGGTGATATACACCGGATGTACGAACGAATCGAAAACCCAACAAACCTGCAAATGCATTTTTCATGTATTTGGTTTTATGTTTCTTTCTAAATATTTAGCAAATGTCAGCAAATTTAAAATGTGTGCCTCTGCAGGACATTCATTTAAGCATACAAACAATTACACACACATGCACACCATATGGCGTTGCATGCGTCATCAGCACACACTTAAGTGTGTTTTCCCTTCCTGTTGTAAATGGAGAGGAAGTCAATATATGTTCTAGCTATCTATAGTAAGAAAGAGCTCAATATGAAATATAATACAGGTCATGTTTTTTATGATTAACCAGAGGATATTAAGTTAGAGAAATTATTGAGAATAATCTGTAAACTATTCATTGTTAATTCAGCAGAATGTAATAGAATGCTATCAGTGAATTTGTGTGTATTGTATAGGCCAGGATGTTTGTGTTGTGTGTGGGAGGAGCCGGGCCTTAATCTCCCTCTTCTATATCTGATCATATATGACCCAGAATCAATGAGAGAACAAATGACCATTCAAGACATTTGAGTTTAATCTCTTGGCTCAGCTGTGTCCCTGAGCAGTCGAGCTCCTCCTGCGTCTCTGTCGTGTTTCTACAGTTCTGGTAAAAAAGAAAAACATTTAATTAATGGCAGCTCTGCAGATCATAGATTTGCCTCATTACCTTTGCCAAGGAGGTTATGTTTTCATTGGTGTTTGTCTGTTAATTAGCAGGATTATCCAAAAAACGACTGGATTACTATGAAACCTGGGAGGATGTGGTGTCAGGAAAGAATCCTGGTGTGGATCCGGGCCAGGGGGCAGATCCAGGATTCTTTTATTCAACATTGTTGTTGATTTTTCAGATTATATATGAATCTAATTGAAAAAAATGGCAAATATACGGGATTGTTATCGATGATAAATTGCAAATATTAGTGCAATTTGATCGAATTTAATGGGACTGTTGAGTCTCGTATGTGGTCTATTGATCTAGTTCCATAAATTAAAGGAAGTTGTGTGTTTTGTTGTGTTTTGTGTTATCCACGTACACATGCTGCCAACAAGCCCTCCGCCTCCACTATCACCAGTTTAGTGCTGCTAATATTCTGATGAGTCAATCATATGGGTATTTGTGTGTTTTGGCAAAACTAAACTGACCTTTTTTCCTTCAACTGCTAACAAATACTGGTTGGTGCGATGAGCAGCATATTTTTAACCCCCCCACATATTTGGTGTACCATGACACCAGGAGCCCCATGGAGAAAAGTCAGGACTCTTGTGAGTTAGGTCCAGAGACAGACATAGTCAGGCTATGTACAGTGTATGAAGAGAGACAGACAGAGTGAGACATAGAGACGGGCCGGGGTGTTTTTGGGTGGATGTGGAGAGTCAGTGATCTACGTTCACTGCAGAATCTAAATTATTTATTGGCCTTTCTCCAGCTTGCAACTGTCAGCTGATAACTACACAGACTTAACATCAGCTTTTTAAGTGTGTGTGTGTGTGTGTGTGTGTGTGTGTGTGTGTGTGTGTGTGTGTGTGTGTGTGTGTGTGTGTGTGTGTGTGTGTGTGTGTGTGTGTGTGTGTGTGTGTGTGTGTGTGTGTATGTATGTGGTTTTGTTCTTAAGATATATCAGGTAGGGTTAGGACAACTATCGCTACGGCAATATATCGTCGTCCTGACTCAAGTGTTTAAAATTACAATTTATGTTTTAATAAACCAAATTGTGTCAATAAATTCACAATTCCTTCACTTTACCTCTTTAGGGACATGTTGTATTCTTCAGTCAGACATATAATGATGTATAATTATATGATTGTATTGCAATATATATACATATATATTATCACAGAATCACTGTATCGTGATATTATCGTTATCGTGGCCCATGTATCACATATTGCATCATGAGGTATCCGGCTGTTCCCCCCCCCTAATATCAAGTGTTACCAACCTCTTACCTTTCACAACCCAGCAAAAAGGAGTTGTGTGAGTCTGCGCTTTGTGGGATACAATGATCTGTTCTTAAGCAGAGGAGAGAGAGAGAGAGAGAGAGAGAGAGAGAGAGAGAGAGAGAGAGAGAGAGAGAGAGAGAGAGAGAGAGAGAGATGGAGGTAAAAGGCTGTTTCTGTCCTTGTAATGTGCAGCTGAAGTCGAGAGATGGACGACGGAGAGACAGAAATAGAGGAGGGAGGGAGATAGTCAGTAAGACGGAGACATTATAGAGTGGAATGGACTAATGAGAAACAATGGAGAGGGAGAGAGGGAATCAAACTGCCTGTCTGCATATAAATCATTTAACACAAAGTGGTGGAGAGACAAACGCTCAGGGTTGGCCGGCAGCTACACTGCAGCCAGAACACACGTCAACCTGTTTGTGTCGCTTCGACATGCATTGTGTTGACAGAGTATTCATTCCTCCACTAACCCAACCAACAGTGACACGTCCAATCCAAATCATAACCAATGTTCTTAACCAGGAGTTATTCTCCCTGTAGGGTCTAGTTTTTTGGTCCTTGAATGGGAGGAGACTTTCCTTACTGTAACAGATTAAACATATTTCACAACTGCACACACACACATTGAAAGTGCCACTTTTTCCTCTTCTCTCTCTCTCTCTCTCTCTCTCTCTCTCTCTCTCTCTCTCTCTCTCTCTCTCTCTGACATTTCTTTCCGTTTTCTTCAATCTCCACCCCTGCATCTTGTTCTGCTTCTAATTGGACGTTTCATCTTTTTGTGAAGCAAATTATTACTATTCTTATTATTTATTTTTGTTAAACAATTAGACGTTTTGGGGATATTGTGCAGAAATAATCCTGGTGACTTCTTCAGTTGTTTTTTGTGCTCGTAATTGTCAGCAACACGAGGTGCATGTGGTGTGTGTGTGTGTGTGTGTGTGTGTGTGTGTGTGTGTGTGTGTGTGTGTGTGTGTGTGTGTGTGTGTGTGTGTGTGTGTGTGTGTGTGTGTGTGTGTGTGTGTGTGTGTGTGTGTGTGTGCGCCCTCTGGGCTCAATCTGCCTACCTCATACCTTTGACTGTCTGGTAATAAATGTGTGAATTGATCCATATCCCGAGTCCCTACAGGCAGACTCGACACTGGGGTTTGCATGAGCACGCACACATGAACATACACACACACACACACACACACACACACACACACACACACACACACACACACACACACACACACACACACAGTAAACACTAGCAGATATAGAACCAAATTGAACCTATAAGAAAGCCTAATCTATTTAGATGTTTTTCTTCTTCTTTTTCACACTTGGAAAAATACTTCATGTTTTTTTTAATATGTGCAGTGAATATTTTTTCATCTGTATTGTATATTGTTGTCTTTGACAAAAGTGACTTGGTGTGTGTGTGTGTGTGAGTCTGTGAATATATTTGTGTGTCCTGTTCTTACATTGAGGTGGATGAACACTGAGGTAATGCAAGGTAGTGCGGAATCTACATTTCACTTTCTCTCTGTCACTCTTCTTCTCTTATTTTGAAACAGTTGATATTTCCACAGAAAGTAGTGTGATGAATGAAACGATGTGAGGAAGCTCACAGATTAACTCAAATGAAGCATTTAACTTTCAGACCAAATGATTCACAATATTGTTTCGGTGTAGTATTTGTTTTCTCATCACAGCATTTGAATTAGTTTTTTTTATCTCAAATTAAATCACAACAATCAAGTATGAATGTTTTCTAATAGAAACTGAAGAACTTTTTGTTTGTCATTAGAAAAAAGAGGGCAGGTCATGAAGAGGAAAGTCTTTACGACAGAGATCACTGATATTCCACTGGCTTAAATTCTTATTGGTAACAAATTGCCTAATGAATGAAAGTAAATTGAAAGCGACTTGGTAACGTGCTGTCAGGGAGGTGTGTGAGTCACTAGATACAAAGGCAAAGCTCCTCTTTATTCAGATTGCAAATTGAGCTTCTCGAGTCTGATAAATGCCTCACGTCGGCAGTTTCTTTGATGCATGGCCCTTCTAACATATATGGCGATTGAGCAATGGAAGCAAAATCAATACGGAAACATGCTGCTGCATAGCAACAGGACAATAAATCACACTAGAAATATCTGGTATCAGTAGCCGTGCACTGGCAAATTCTGCTGAGCCCACTGCCCGAGTCAAACCTTGTGTGTGCAGATGTTTTACACCACATCAAATTCATTTAGTGGAGTCTTAGTTCACCGTTACATCGCTCCGGACAAGGCGTCGCCTGTTACCTTCATCCTAAAATACCTGCGCTGACATGACACATCGGATGTGGTCGGAATTTAAAAGAGAAGCTTTTACACGGCAGAGATCAGAATGAAGGTTCAGCACAGAGGACATGTCTCCTTGCATTGTCTAAAATAACCTTGTTATAATGAAAGGAGTTATTGTTTTTGGGACCAGTTTAAACCTGTTAAAAGATCTGATATCGATGAACAAACATTCTTACAGCTTTGATGGACCCCCCCCCCCCCCCCCCCCCCTTGGTTCCCTGGGCTGGTCCAGTGTGTGTCCATGTTTATTGTCTTCACACCGGACAGAGGATTGATATTTCTCTCTCCCTGTCCTCTCCCTCAGCATTTTTCTTCTCATTCCCCTTTCTCTTAGCTGTGCATTCTGGCTCTGTTGAATAATTCAGTTTCAGTTGCAGGCTAGTTTGGACGTGTGTGCACATTAGGTGTGTGTGTCTTTGAGAGTGCGTGTGTGTCTGTGAGTGTGTGTGTGTGTGTGTGTGTGTGTGTGTGTGTGTGTGTGTGTGTGTGTGTGTGTGTGTGTTCGTGTTCGGGGGGGGCAGTGACGTGGGGCAGAGCTATTTTTGGTATTGGGATACGTGGAGAGAGAGAAAAATAGAGACAGAGAGAGAGAGAAAGAGAGAGAGAGAGAAAGAGAGAGTCTGTGATGGATTGATTTTTTTATTTTTTTTTCCGGGCCCGTGTTCTTTAGTCATGTGCCTCAGCTGTTACTAGACAAACCCTGCGCTCTTGTGTTGGTGCACACTCGCGTACACAGACACATGCACACACATGCACGCACACTTTGGCAGACAAAACAGACGAGTGCACATAGTTAAATCTGCAAGTACTGTCAGGTACACATTCATATCAACACACCTGCACCGCCATCCTGAACAAAAAATGTCACATACTTCACACTGATACACACACACACACACACACACACACACACACACACACACACACCCCAGCGTCAGCATCTTGTGCAAAATGACAGCTTGGCTGTATGTGGGTGAAAAGCGAGAGGCGGTGGCAGGGGTGAGATAGCGACACAACATATGCCATATGGAATAGCCAGCGAGGAGGAGAGGGTGTAGCGCCTATACACAGCGCCTGATGCTGAATCAGAATGAGGGAGGCCAAGCAGGGCTAAACTGGCCTTCAGGCACTTCTGTTTGTTTCGGCAACGCAGCCAAACATGCTGCTAAAGTGGAATAAATGTAAAATCATTATAGTTTTTGTTGCCTTGAGGACAATGCGTTTGGTTTGGGGTTTGTCCCAGATCGTATTTTGATCCAAGTTGTTGTCCTGCGTTTGGTTGCGGGTTGAATGCGACAGCAAAAGTAGATTCTCTCTTTGCATTTAGAGATTGAGGAATATTGTCCCATGATACAGTGCTGCTTAGCGGAGGCCATTTTCTTGCTGTGGAGAGCCCTCACAGTCAAATGAGTGTATTGTCTTTCCTTGCATATGAAATTCTATATTCAATTGACTCCATGTTGTATTGGTTTTTCTTTCTTCTTCTTGGCTTTAAACTAGAATCACTAGACCCTTTTAAATCTTGGCCTAACAATGGGAAAACTACTTCTTATTTTCCAAACATAAATATTAAATAAAGATAAACTTACACTGCAAGATATAATATCATTTTTGAAGGTTGGGACCATAGACTTTATATAAAGATGGACGACTTCCCACTATAAAGCCAAAATATCCTGGATAAGAGCGCTGCCATCTGTTTGGAGCCAGACTCGATGTTACACCATGTTTTTATCGCATCAACTAACTAATTAAAACCAAACAATACCTAAAATAACAAAACCATATTTGCCTTTTTAGTTTGGTCCATGTCCCATCAACTAACACGGAGGAGACAGGATTTAAGACCTATTCTTTAACCATCCACCAGGTGGCTTCACTTTTGGGAAGCTGTCATGTCGTCACTCACATGACCTTAATGTAAATAAAACACTTTTGCATGGATTTTATAAATGCACAAATGTTTGCACACCCTTTTTTCTTTATTATCTACATGTCTTCAATTTTTTGGAGCTATTGTAATAAACCCAATTTAGCCTCGGGGATCAATAAAGTTTTTCTGATTGTGATAAGATGAGGGCAAATCTTAAAACTAATTTAATTTGACTGCTCACCTGTGTAAAGTTATACCTTTATATTCCTGCCCTGAACAAATACGGATGAGATGATGCACATTTTTTTCCTTCTATTTGTTTAATAGGATATAATCTCATTATTATTTTGTGAAAGTTGGGTTTCCGCAACGCCCATAACACCCGCGTGTGCGATGCCCTTGCACTCCAGCCATGTCTCTTATCTTTTATGGCTGCTGATTATCGAAATAATTAGATGGGTCTCAACCACAGCGCTTAATCTTATTCATTTTTATCAAATCATCGCTTCTGAGGGAAAAGTGACAAGAAAATGAAGTAATCATTCGAGCTGTTCTGCCGCTGCTCTGCTGCATAATGTAACAGAACGGAGAGAGAGGGACGGAGGGAGGGGAAAGGAGGGAAGGACACATAGAAGCTGAGTGAGGAAGGAAAGGGAAGGTTGCAAAGTGACAGTTCTGCTTCTTATGTTCTTTTTCTACGTGTAAAGGATAACACAAAACACAATTAGAATAAAACTTTCTCACATGCGAAAGCTTTTAAATACCATGAATTCATGTATGCAGCAAAAGCAAAGTACATTCATGAGTTTTAGTTTATGTTCATGGAAAAGGCTGAGAAAAGATGTTAAGGCAACATACCTTCTTTACACTGTACCCACCAGGCACAACAGAGGGAGGAGACTATATACTGGACATTAATCATTCTGCTTGTGGCTCCGTTAGTTTCTCTTGATTGCAAAGCCGGACCCTCGTCGCTCTCAAGTTTATAGATTTATACAATGACCTGATTGCTACTATAGATCCAGGTTTTTCTCAGCTATACACGTGTTAATACAGTAAACAAATAAGAGTGGTGGTATTTATTAGAAATAGTGAGTGAGAGCGGCCTGCGTGTGCCATCATGCTTCGTGTTATTAATAGGAAGGCTGGCACCTCCCCAAAGGGTGGCAGCTGGTCTGGACTCCATTGGCAGACAAGTGTAGCGTAGTGGAGTCTCGAGGTGGTGTATGTATGTAGAGCACATATATGAGTGTGGATACCTGACCCGGGTCCCATTGGGTACCGATGAGTCGGCCCGGGTTCGGACAAAAGGTTTGAGATGAGATTCAGGTTTTAGTCACGTTGATTGGGTTTTCTACTAAATGTATCTCTGCTGCACATGCCTGTAATTGGGGAAAACATATTTCTTGGGTCGGGCTTGGACACAGAGAACTGAATGCCTGTCGGGTTTGGGTGTGGCTCGAGTAATTCTCTCTCTGGCTCAGTCGGGTTTGGACAGAAAGTCGTGGCCCAAGTTATGTTTTCATCTGCATTTGTTCGTTCGTTGGCAGGATTGTCATGGAACTTCGGTTCGGGGAGGAAACCATTCAAATTTGAGGGGGCAGGTGCAGGAATCACTTGCGTCAACATTCATGAGATCGTGAGCGTTTGTTTGACATTATCACCAATTTCCTTATTCCAATAATTCCTGGATGTTGATGCCCGAAAAATCTGGCCTATTTAGGGAGCTGATATCTATGAGTGTGTGTGATTTTGGTGCAGCTTGATTAGATAACAGGGGAGTGTTATGCTCTCTGTGAGTGTTGGTGCTGAGACGTTTCACTCGTGTCGATGCATGGAAGCAGGTGAAGGCTGCAGTGGTTCCATACCAGTGGCACACTTACATACTGTATGTGACAGTATGATGTATTGCCTCCCACCCACTCTCCTATGTTCCTTTCATTCCCCCTCCCTTGCTATACGTGTGTGTGTGTGTGTGTGTGTGTGTGTGTGTGTGTGTGTGTGTGTGTGTGTGTGTGTGTTCAGCCACTAACCTACTTTTGACAGAGCATATACACCAGCTCAGGAGAAGAAAATGCCGCAATACTTTCACACCGCTCTGTCATTCTCTCAGTTTATCCCTCATTCAGCACTCCCGGGCTCTTCGTCTCTGCCCTTCCCTCTTCCTCACTGTTGTCTCCCTGTCTCTGCTACGTCCCCCCCCTCCCCATCCCTCTTTTTTATTCCTCACCACTCACTCTTTTCAATCATTCTGTGCCCACAGGACAGTTCCTCTCCTTCATTCTTTCTCTGTCTCTCTCTTCCACTCTTTCATTTAGTCTTTCATATATTTCCCTACCATGCAACCTTATTTCTCATTCTCTGTCTCTTGCTGTTTGTGTCCACGCACATTTGCTGATGCGGCATCTCTCCTTCCTTCTCTCTCCCTCTCTCTTTCGATATTGAATGAAGATGGCATGATAGGGATTTGGATGATTGATGGACGTGCTGGATGACAGAAAGGTGGATGGAGGAAAAATGGGAAGGAGGGATGTGAGAAAACAGGAGAGAGAGAGAGAGAAAGAAGAAGGGGAAAGAGCAGAGAGGAAAAGACATGTTGGAAAGAATGAGGAAGAGACGGAAAGATAGAGGGATGGAAGAAGGTGTGGGGATTAGGAAGTGGAGATGTATAGGAGAAAGAGATGAGGTTTAACCGGTTAGAGAGAGGGAGAAATATATCAGTGAGGAGCAGGCGGGGGCTTTACTGAGGAGGAGAAAAGGTGGAGAGGGAGGGAAGATGGAGACTGTACGGAGGGGTGATGGACAAGGTTAAGAAAAGGCCAGTGCCAGTGTGTATATGCGTGTGTGCTTGCGTCATTTGGCTCCAGTGAGGGCCTCACTTCCTCTTTTCTTGGCGCACCTCTCCGTCTACGACCTACTGCTGTCCCCATTACACTATGTATGTGTATATATATATATATATATATATATATATATACACACACACCTGCCCAGATAATAAAAAGCAAACGTGTGCAGAACTATGGGTACAGTGAGAGACACAAGGGAAGCAAAAGAGAGAGAGACTGAAGAAAACATCAGTAAGATGAAGGGAGAGAGAGGATGAGAGCAACATATTTTGATCTCTCTGTCTCTCTCTCTCACACCCGTGATTCTTCCTCTTTTATCTCAGCCATGTTGCTCGATCTATTGAGGAAGGAGGAAGAGGAGATTTATTATTAAAAGGTTTATGGCACAGCGTGAGTCATGTGTTGAATTTTGTATATATATGTGTATGTGTGCACAGGAGGCTTCTTGTGAATATTTCACGCACCTATAACTACGAACGTCAGTGTTTCCTATAAGGAAGATTGGTGTGCGGACAGACTTAACATTAGAAATATGGTACAACCAAGATTATTAGTATAAGAGTATTATTGCAACTTTTTCTCTTAAAATGTTATGACTTAAATTTCGAATAATCCTTTTTACCCCCCCTGGTACCATCCAGATTTCATGTTTGGAAATTTTTTCCGTCTGATCTTTCTCTCCCATTTCTTCTGCCCTTTCTTCCCCTGCCTCCCCTCTTCTCTCTCCCGCCCCTCATCCATGTTCCCTCTCTCTGCCTGGTACACTTGATAATCACACAAATTGATATGATAACTAGCAATTGCTTCAGTCTTCAGTCCGCTATAACGTGTGGAGAAGAAGCTCAGGTTGCAGTATCGTAGTTCCTGAAAGGGAAGAGAGGCCGGATAAGAGCTAAACTAAACCAGCTTGGACGTGAAAGAAGAGAGAGAAGCATTGTGCTGCCACTTTTGCTGGTCAGTGCCTACTGCCATATTTAGCTTGAAACAGTAAGCATCTTTTGGATCTTGCCACAGAGATGGCCGGTTTGTATTTGTATGTATATTGTCACTTGCATTAGGTGAGTGGTGGATCCTCGATTGTCAGTTTCCTGTTTGTCAGTGGCTCCATCTGTCCCCCCCGGCCTCCTTGTGCCTCTCTGCCTCTCTCCCTCTCTTTCCCTTTTTTTTTCCAATCTGCGACACTCTGCCCTCTCAGAGCCCAAAACGTACAAATACATACATGCATGTACACGCACTCACGTTAGTACACACACATAGCTTGGGGGGGGCAAGGAGGCTAATTACATGGTGCCCTGGGTGTTAGAGCAACGTGTCCCTGTGTGGAGCGGTCAAACACGCGTACACACATTGTGGTGTACGATCAGGCGATCATGACCAGAGAAAACAAACTGCGTATGTATGCCAGCATGTGTGTAACGAAGTTACACACATACACGCACACACGCACACGCGGGATGTATGATTCCATAAATAGCTCTGCCTTTCTTCCTTCACCATTCAAACTTTCCCCTCCTCCCCTCCGCCATGGGAATGTTTTTTCCCAAAGGAAGCAAGCAAGTAGGAAAAGGGTGAAAGAATAGAACAGGAACAGACTGGTGCTCATATCCCTCCTTCATATACAGTCGATATTGATACTTCACTATACTTTATATTCATTTTAAAATGTCCTAATTGTCATCTTTCTATCCTCATCGTCTTTTTCTTCCTGTGTCCGTCCCTCCCTCTGTCCTGATCCCTCATTCATCTCTACGATTGCACTCACTCTCTCTCTCTCACTCTCTCCACTCACTCTCGCTCCTATTTTAAATCTAACTATTTATCTTGTGACCTTAACCAGACAGGAGGATTGATTTAAAAAGACACTGCCTCTGTGTGTGTGTGTGTGTGTTTGTGTGTGCGCATTAGAGAATGTGACAAACAAAATTAGTTGTACAATGAGACACTCCCTCCTTCGTCTCTCTCTCTCTCTCTCTCCCTCTCTCTCTCTCTCTCTCTCTCTCTCTCTCTCTCTCTCTCTCGGTGAACTCGCCCTCGGACGTTATGTACATGGAGCCAAACGGTGATGTCACAATAAATCTCACTCAGTCTCCGGGCCACGGTATCACACACTAACACTTTCATACAGCCCCATGTTGCTGTTTGTGTGAGTGTTTATTTGTTTTGTTTGGTCTGTGTGGGCGGTGTGTTACCAGAACATACACTTAGCAGAACATATTTAACTGACTCATAATGATAGCTTGTGTGTGTGTGTGTGTGTGTGTGTGTGTGTGTGTGTGTGTGTGTGTGTGTGTGTGTGTGTGTGTGTGTGTGTGTGTGTGTGTGTGTGTGTGTGTGTGTGTGTGTGTGTGTGTGTGTGTGTGTGAGAGTGTGTGTGAGTGTGTGTGTGTGTGGGTGTGTGTGTCAGCGAGAGGCCAGACATCAGTCCCTCAGAGCTGTAGTTCTGGTCCAGGTTTTTAAGTCTGACCTGTTAGATTCTGTTCTGATTTTTAAACGCCGCAAAGGTTTCATTTGTGTTCCTCGATGTTGGGTCCTATTCACGTCCTGCCACTATTTCCATGAACACATTCTTGTAAATGCAGTATAAGGAATGGATGATATGATAAATATTCACTACAGAGTAAAAATATATATATCTATGTGTAAACAGTACATTTTTGTAATGAATCTGTATTGCAGGTTTGTGCCTTTGTCTGAGTATAGAGAGGTCTGTTGAAAAATGTGTTGACAATAGCATGTACGCTTAATTGAAACCCCGTCATTGAGCCACTTCAAACCAACAAAGTCATATTGATACGACATATTGTCAAATGTGTGAAGACCAGACTGTAGATAAAGATGGACGACGTATCTGCACTTCCTCCCACCAATCCAGAAATAAAGCTTTTTTTACTGTCCCTGGTGAAAACTGGCACAAATATGTGTTGATGAAGGGATGTGATTATCTTAATCGATGCAGCATATTGCAGCAAATCTTGTTGGAAAATTATAAAGGTGACTCACATGATTTTATGATTATGTACAACAACAAAAAAAGCACCTATCATGCCAAGCTGTACTTTTTAACTGTTCAGATTTATGGTTGTGGAAGTTGTTTGTTCCTTGACTGACCTTCTTCACTCCATTTGAGTGGATGATTCTCGCCACCATCATTGCCAACTGCATCGTCCTGGCTCTGGAACAACATTTGCCCGATGGAGACAAGACGCCGCTGTCTGAACGCCTGGTGAGTTAAAAAGACACGGGACTGTGTGGGAGTCGTATGTAAACATGATTAAATCCAGGTGACAGTTCAGAGTCCTTATTGATTTTGCTTCAGTGGAGGATGTATGCAGCTACTCAGCTAAGAGAGGCAAAGAAAACGAGGATGGTTTCTCACCTCGAAAACTATGACACGAGAGAACCATACACATTCTCATAGATACCATTATATTGTATAGGATTATGCAGTGCAGTATTTAGAAAGACGCATTATCACAACAATAAATAAGAATGTTGTGTCTAAAATAGAGTTGTAAAGTAATTCAATAATTAATCTAAATAGTGCGTATATAGTGATTAATTAAATAAAATGAATCTCATATCAATATTTGCTGTGAAAAGCAAGTTAAATATTGCATTTACAAATCTTTTGGCAAAAGGTAGATGGCAGCCTGCAAAGAAATGTCCACATCCTATATTGTGTCAAGGAGCTTTATAGAGTGCAATTAATCTATTTTCTTTTAATCAGAATTAACTTTTATATAGATTTACAAAGTTAGAAAAGACCCCAGATCCTCTAGCTACCAACATCTCTCTCACTTTATCTTGTTTCCTTCTTAACCTCCCTTCGTCCTTCTTTTTCCTTTCTTTTCCCCCCCTTCCCTCCTTCGTTCGCTCTCTCTCCCCTCAGGATGACACCGAGCCGTACTTCATTGGGATCTTCTGTTTTGAGTCAGGAATAAAGATCCTGGCTCTTGGTTTCGCCTTCCACAAGAACTCCTACCTGAGGAATGGATGGAACGTCATGGACTTCGTGGTGGTGCTCACAGGGTGAGTGGCGAGCAAACAGACACGAGCCAAACACATGTGCAGTGCACACACGCACAGCTTGTAACCTGCATGAAGACAAAAATTCTGTGTGTGTGTGTGTGTGTGTGTGTGTGTGTGTGTGTGTGTGTGTGTGTGTGTGTGTGTGTGTGAGCGAGCGGGCGGGTGTGTTCCCTGCTCCTTTGCCCTAATGAATGGCCCCATTCTGTGCGAGGCAGCAGTCAGATCACAGAGCAGAGCTGCAGGTAGCCAACTACCCGGGTAGTGAACAAATGTCACCACAATACACAGAGACAGGGGGTGGGGCGGGGGGGCGCAGAGGGAACAGATATTAGAGAGACTGAAGAAAAGAGGAGGAAAAAAAATCACTGGTGTTGGACAAATTAGCTTAATTTGGAGAAATATGGCGTTAATCAGAATTATTGTGCAGAACCACTTCAATTATCTGCGGAGCGATATAATCTGTGAGTCAGCAGAATAAAACGAAATAAACTGTCTCTCTTGATGATCAGAGTCTATAACACACATTTAGACTTTGGGAGAGAATGAATCAGATCCATAAAGTGAGTAAAAAGTAAGTTACAGAAAACAAAGGCAATGGCTCCATATGAAAATATCCACTGTGAACAACCGCTGGCCACATTCTTTTAGCCGTGTGAACACGGGTTTTGTGTGCCGGGCCACACATGAGCGATCGCCTACTCAGCTGACGTCCTCTGACCTGCCACAGTTTCACAATGAACCATAAATATTTCCCATACATTGATTTATTTGTGGCCACTGCCACCTTTTCAACAATGACCACCACATATTGATTTTCTTTTTTTTTTTTTACTATTTCAAATGAGTAAAACCTTATTTCATTGTGAGGCTGCACTGAACGCAGCACATTGATTTGCTCAGCCTCTCCTTGGCCCACACTTCCTTTCTCTCTTTCTGTCTCTCTCCTACACACACACACACGCACACAGACACACACACAGACACACACAGACACACACACAGACATCCATCTAACATTGTCTGACAGGCTAAAAACAACATTGTTTGGTCTCTAATAAAAATTACGTACAGCTCTCGAAAATATTGAAGAGACCACTTCAAGATTATCAGTTTTCCTGGTTTTTATTATTATTTTATTATTTATAGGTATGTAAATTTTGTTCTATTCTTTAAGCCACAGACAAAATTCCAAATTCAACAGACATTGTAATGAAATGAGTGGCGTACATGTGCAGATACAGATTCAAGACAAATCTGGAGTGGTCTCTTAGTTTCTTTTCCAGAGGAGGGAAGTGAGGTCCGATCATAAGTGCTCCGAGACACTGACAAACTTATGATTCAATCACGGATGCCAGGAATGAGCAGGGCCTTTGTTTTTAACACCAGTCCCAGATTGATACCTGGTCTGAGAGATGAATGGCCTTAAACCTAATTTACAGCTTGTGGGAAAGGCTGTGTCCTGAAATGCATTTCACCTCAGGCAGATCCGAGTGTGGTCTTCACACATCCTACACTGCAGGAAATGATGGAAAACAAATGAGGGATAGTGGTACAAGGCCGTCAACATAAAATAGCCTTATCTTATTTATGATTTTGACATATTATTTTAAAGCTCAGTGAAATGGTGAAGATGAGGGCAAAGGGAAGAAATGGGATGCAGTCTGGGGCCTGTGACGGAAAGGGTGTCAACAAGGGAGAATTAAGACCCTTGATAGGATTAGCTTGATGGAATTACTGTACCGATTAGATTATGGGTCATAGAAATGGACCAGAGTAAATAGATGACATAATGCAGTGACAGAAATAAAGCTTCACGATCACATGTACTCAAACGCTGGTTTTTCAATTTTATACCCATCATGTCATGTGTCTGTTAGTGCATCCATCCGTGTGACATGTGACTGTATGAAATGTCATTCCTTCTTTTCTTTCATATCCACGAAAGCGCTGCAGGCTGTGTGCTGATGTGTTTGCAGCTGTCACACGCTGGTCTGTGTGCCACAGTTTGTATTCACAGATTAACGTGATCAGATGAGTGATGGTTGGTGAAAAGAGGGAAAATCTGCATTAAATGTCTGCGAAGGTCTTACTGTTGCCGACCCTCAGTTAACCGCAGCTCTGAGCTCATGTCTCAGATTTGCCTGAGCACGTCTTAGTATCATCACAAAGCCCCAAGAATTAGTTATAAGTGGCTGTAAAAAAAACCAAAACAGAGATGTTCCAATACCGCATCGGAAATGACTCAGATGGTGCCAAAAATGTAGAGTTAGGTTTAAGTCTGTTTGTTTCACTCAGATAAAAACTGCCTCTTTCTTTTCCTGGAAATCACTTTTTCTTTGCCGCTCCAAAACTGCAGTGGCACTGTACTGCCACTGGCAAGTACTGTTTGTTACAGCGGCAAGGAAGAAGTTATTTCCAGTGGCGTAGCATTAAATGTCAGCAAATTCCCACAAGTAAAACAACGACGTGTATCATACGCAAGATTTCAGTTTGGAAGGGCGACGCTACGTGATTTCCTTATTTTAACTTATTTATATAAAGCGTAGCTGCTTTTTACCAGATCAATTTAAAGGATATTATTATTGTGTTTTCCTTGATTCCTTTATTTGTGTTATTTTTCAGTCATTACAGTCAAACTAGATAATAAAAGAAGATGTTATTCATTCTCTGTTATGTCTTTGTTTTTTAAACCTGAGCCAGGCCATGTAACAATGATAGCAACCATAATTTTCATACAGGGTGAGAAGAATCAGCTGTTAAAATATGATATAAAGGTTGTTGTTTATTAAAATACATTGGCATCATATCATTACTCTGTGTCGGCCGATACACAAAGTCCAGGGAGTGGAATCGGTAATGGGAAGGGAAAAATGATATCGGAACACGCTGTTCTTGATGCCAGGTTCAGTGACCAGCTTTCACATTACATTAATTCTGTCCGTTAAAACCGAAACATACAATAAATCACTGCAGTCTAAATCACACTGTTTCCTGTGCCATTTGCTCGCTTGACAAGTCGTGTGGTAAAACTGTGTGTACCGGCACAGATTGTTAGGTTGAGGTCATCGCATGTGTGTATGTGTGCATGTGGTGATTTGGAAAAAGCTTCATGGGTTACATAAACCCTCCGCATTTTTTGCTGACAAAGCACCGATGAAACTAATGTTCGTTTCTCTCAGCCCTCCCTCCCTCCCTCCCTCCCTCTCCCTCCCTCCCTCTCCCTCTCTCACACACACACACACACACTCTGGCAGAATCTCCTTATGCTTTAATAAGAGCAATCATGAAGCCAAGCTCATCTCGGCGTGCCACAACAGAGAGCCTGAAAGAGAGAAGATGAGAGGTAGAGAGAGGAAGGGAGAGGCCGAGCGGGAGGAAGTGAAGCAGTCCTTAAAACTTCCAGTAAAATGCCTGGTCTCCCATAATCCCCCACCCCTCCCCCCCCGTCTTTTATAATAGGAAATCTTTATATTTTTTGAAAAGTATAAGCCTCTGAGCAAGCATGACACAGCAGTTAAATCTCCTCCGGAAGGCACAGGCACTGCTGCTGTTGCACTGGAGATGCCGCTCCGACATGTAAGCAAAAATGTTTCCTCGCAGTTACTGTCCAGATGACATTAAAGTCTCTAGTAACAACCCCCCCACTCATTTTTTTTTTTTTAAATGTATGCGATTATTACCGTGTTAAATTTAGAAAAAGAACAAACCTGTGCTCGGCTGCAGCTGCTATAGATTCTCTTTTCATTCAGGGGCATCTATCGTGTTTGATGTGAAGTTATTTAAGGACAAAAAATTAAGAGGAATAACAGCATCATCGTAGAAAAAAGGAATTAGTGACTAAGAGAGAGGAAGGAGGCAGAGGACATGCATAATGAAGGATGAGAAGAAGAATGAGGCTTTATGAAATTTGTATTTTAATGAAGCTAAAATTAACTATATATATTAAATATATTAACATTAAAGTGTGTCTCCATGACCTCCATGAGGAAATGACATCAACTTACATTCATTTAGATTGACCCTAATCCTAACCTTAACCCTAAACCTACCCCTTACCTTAATGTAAACCTAAACTTAACCTAAACCTACCCTCTACCACAATCTTAACCTTAACCTAACCTTATTATGTTATGGGGACTTTGTTTTTGTCCTCATGAGGAGACAAATCCCCATAAGGTGCTAGTTTAAACAGCTTTAATTACCTACAACACAAGTTATACATAGATCACACACAGACACACACACACACACAAACAGAGAGGGGTTTTTTTTAGCTCTCGATGAATGGCGGTTGTGTTTTTCGCTCTTTGAACATGAAAGGCTACTTGGCCTTTCTACCCACCTCTGGCTGAAACCTTTGATACCTCACTGACCAGAGCACCCGCACACACCAACACACACACACCAGCACGCACACACACCAACACACACGTTTCCACATTTCCACATCAAACATTCCTTTCCATTTCCCTCTCACCCTGGTGCACTTGCAGGCGCTGTCTTTAAACACATACGAAGACAAACACACAGATGGCACTTAACCTGTCTGCATAGATTAGCTGCTCATTTTACAACCTTGTTGGATTTCGGTAGATTTGTGTCCACCGTGTTTCCGTGCCAAAGTGTGTGTGTGTGTGTGTTGTTGTGAATGTCCTGAGTGACTTGGCACTGGGAAGGAGCTAGTTGTTTTTTATCCCCACCATTGATTATAAGTCCAATTACCCTTAGTTTATAGCCGATCTTGCTTTGCATCCTCCCCTCTGTGCCTCCGTCTTGTTCACTTGTTCATGTGTTTTTTTATCTGGAAAAAACACATGAAATGCAATTTTTTTTAAATTTGCTAAATGTATGATAGAATATTAATAAGAACAACAGATATTCATGTAAACATTTTAACATGAGAGAGCTTTTGTGATCGCGGGGATACGTTAGATGTTAAAATGGTTGATTCGTGGCAGCAGAGGAAAGCAAAGAGGCGAGAGGGGCTGAGAGTTTGGAGGAGAGATGAAGCAGGTTGGTCAGTGATGTGGACAAAGATAATTAGCCACATTTCGCTGAAGTCAGCAGGAACGCAGACGGAGAGAGCTGACGAAAAAGATTGTTTGTATAATGTGTTAGATTCCCCAGAGAAGGGGTCAGCGGGGAGATTGTGTAATAGCAATATTGCTTAATGTGTTTCCCCCGAATCATTTGTGTTTCTCAGGATAAAGAGCAGGTTGTGCGTCTGTGTGTTTGCCTGTGTGTGTGTTAAGTTCAGGTATGTAAGATGTACCGTAGCCTCTCTGTCCCCGACAAGGAGAGATTGCTTTCCATTGGTTATTCTAAATGACCTACTTTCCAGTGTGCATACGTGAAGAAAATTATTCTCACTCAATATGTTTGATCTCCAACCAGAACCTGTTTGCTACACAGATGTGTGTGTGTGTGTGCATGGTTTTTGTCTGCTTGTGTGTGTGTGTCTGTGTACGTGTGTGTTTGTTTATGTGTTTGAGTTGTGATACATTTACATTAAAGAGAGAAGAGCGAAGGATAAAAAACAATCAATCAGGCTCCTCCCTCGGCCCTGTTACCAAGGTGATACAGAGATTCTATCAATGAGCCAAGGTCCCTGTTGCCATGGAAACACTTATGAATGAGAAAGGACCCAGTCACCGTGGAGACGGTGTGAATGAGGAACTGCCTCATCGGCGTGACACTGTTTGTGGCAGCAGATGCTGTAGAGAAAAATTCTTCATCATTTTCTTCATCATCATCATTACCATCCTCATCATTATTATCATTATTATCATTATTATCATTGAATAAATACTATCGTTAATACATATTAAATGCATATATATTATTAAATACTAAAATCCACTCAATGTATTGTAAATAAAAGTCTAATCTTTAATCTAAGATAATAAAAAAAAGTCCCTTTGTAAGAACTGAGCGCAAACTGGCACCAAACATGACACAAGTATCTTTGCTCGAGCCGCCGACCTTCTGGTGGGAGGACGACCGCTCTACCCCTCAGCCACAGTAGTGAAAAGCAATGGCGTGGTTGACCAGACCAACCTGGTCTGAAGTCAGCGTATTTTTTTTACATTTTAACTTGGTATATATTAAGACAGGAATCAACAATAAACCCAGAGCAGATGTGTTTCCTCTGCAGTGAAGTGTTATCTCTCTCACGACCATTATAGCAATCCACCAGGGTGCAAGTGCACCTGGCTTTCAAAGGGAATGAGATGGTGCCCTGGTTGGTTTATTGCATGTTACACACAAAAAACACAGCCACGATTAATTACGTTCAACCCTTTTGAACCAAGTAGATTTGGACACGCTCTGAATCCACTCTGTGCACGTGGGCTTCAGACCATGCACTTAGATTGTTTCTATAATCTTGCCCTTGGTGTTTTTGTTTCAGTGGCCACGGCCTCATTTTTCGCCAGAGTTCATTCGAAGCCATTAACACCTTTTGAAGATTGACTGCTCGCAGACACATGCATGCAACACAACCCACTTGGCTGAAAAAGTGGCATGCAATATTTTCCAGGCGCTGCCTTCTCAGGTATCGTCGAGTCTTTCCTCCGCTACATGTATGTCAGAGGAAAAGCGTCGTGGCAATTTTGATTATTAAAAATTGTGACAAAGATTCATACACGGTTAAATCGGCCAGTACTCGTCACTGCTCCCTGGTTGAAAAACTGAGACACAATTTCAAACATATCTCGGCGATTCATTACTGCAAATCATTTTTTACCAAGAAGGTTATGTTTACACCCCATACGTTTGTTTGTCAGCAAGATTACACAAAACCTACTGGATGGATTTCCAAGAAACTTGGGGTCAAAAAACAACCCGTTCAGTTTTGCTGTGGATCCACGGAAGGAACGGATCCTATAATTTTGGAGTGTGCAATTTGGTGGAGCTTGATTGAATTGAGGGGACTGTTGGGTTTCGATAGTGGTATGTGCTCTTCTGAGAGGCGTCTTGTGACTGGTTGCAATATATGCAAAGGCCTATATCCCAGTACTCCCAGTAATTCAAATAAATATTTAGTATCTCTGAGAAAAAAGCAGATTATAGGATTCATTCAGGGTTCTTTTGGCATGATGTGTTGGCCACGTATGCAGCTGAAGTACAGTAGCACCTCGTGACCAAACCAGGAACCTCTCAGTTACAAGTCAGCCTCTGATGAGGCATTTGATATCACACAATGTCATTACAAGGACCCCAGCTTACTCTGGTGATGGAGCACCTGCCACTGGGGAGCTTGCTGGTAATGCAATGCTGCATTGGAAACCACAGGCGAGTATACCTTTATCCATAGATCCTGGGTCGGTGTTGCTTTTCACTTTGTGCCAATTTTGTGGGTTTTCCAAGCAAAGCTGACTGACTTCAGACCTGTGATTAAGGCTGTGCTGTGTCACCGGGCCTCTTAGTGGAGCAGAGGAAAGTGGAAATGTGTCAGAGAGACAGAACAAAAGAACGAGAGAGAGAGAGAGAGAGAGAGAGAGAGAGAGAGAGAGAGAGAGAGAGAGAGAGAGAGAGAGAGAGAGAGAGAAGTGGGAAAGCGGATGATTCACAGTGTGCGTCAGACGATGGGACTGACTGGAAGTCTGGCGGCACAGGAGAACATCTTAACCCTCTCAAGTGCACACACACACACACAGTCGTGGTGTTTACAAGCGTCTATTCAGATAATGAGCAGCGATACAGGTGCTGCTGCGGCACACACCGCGTTCACTCTGGAGTCTGATGACGGCCTGAAGAGAAATTATTTAAATGTACCCAGATTAAAAATAAGCAGGAAGAAGCAAGTCAGCATCTCTGATTCTCCCCATCTGCCAAGTGCTCCCTCTCTCTCTCACGCTTTGTCTCTCCACACCTTCAACTTTCTTTCTGTCTTCTCTGTCCTGCCGTCTTCCCTCGTCTCCCCATCGCTCTCCGCCTTTCTTTCTTCCTTTTTGGTTTTATAGTCTCTCTCTCATCCTGATACACTTCTAAGTCCTTCCTCACTTGTCAGCTCTATTGATCAGCTCATGCAGGATTTACATAGTGTTCACCCAGTTGCTTCTAATGACCTGGCATGGGTTGGCATTAATGTGTGTGTGTGTGTGTGTGTGTGTGTGTGTGTGTGTGTGTGTGTGTGTGTGTGTGTGTGTGTGTGTGTGTGTGTGTGTGTGTGTGTGTGTGTGTGTGTGTGTGTGTGTGTGTGTGTGTGTGTGTGTAAAAGTGAGAAAGATGGGGCGAAGCAGGGAGAGGCTGACTGACAGTGACAAGCTTGACCAGCTTAAGTATTGATTGCCTGTGCACACGTCTGTGCATTTGTCTCCTTCTCTTTAGGATCCTGTCCACTGTGGGTTCAGATTTCGACCTGCGGACCCTCAGGGCTGTGCGCGTACTGAGGCCCCTCAAACTGGTGTCCGGTATTCCCAGTAAGTCGGAACTCTTCGTCTGACAAATGAATATATACCAAATAGCCTCCATGTCATTGCTTGTTAGTTATATTTCAGTTTCAGGTTTTATTGGAAGACTCGAAGATGCATTTTGTGTCAAGGTTTTCTGCAGCTTCTGTGTTTCTCTGCATAATGCACCCAAAGTGTTCCAACCAAAGTGGTTCTCCTATGCACTCGGCTCCTTTTTAAAATGTTACAGTGGCAGTTGTGTTCCGGCACCACTGCATTGTTATTAATAGCTTTGACTCCACTACAGGGCTGAACAGGCGAACCAAGGCTTACTCATCATTAAAGTCACCAAGCTTCCTGTGAAAACCAAATTAAGAGTCCCATTACAATGTGTGACATACATCAGAAATTAGATTAGTTTCCACATCAATATTTGGCAAGAAATTAAAAGTCACTGAATATTATTTTATTTGTTGAAAAACATATTTATTTTATATTTTAAATGTTTATATTTCAACTAAATGTGTGAGTGATGTAGTCGTAAAGTGAGAGTTTTTCTAGTTTAACAATTAAAAGATCCTTGGACCTAATCCTCGTGGCACAAACTAAGCGTGTACACTGTTTCCTCCAGGCTTACAGGTGGTGCTCAAATCCATCATGAAGGCCATGATTCCTCTGCTGCAAATCGGCCTGTTGCTTTTCTTCGCCATCCTCATGTTCGCCATCATCGGCCTGGAGTTCTACATGGGCAAATTCCACACAACCTGCTTTGACAATCACACAGGTAATGGAGTTGGTGTGTTTGTGTATTTTTGGAATGTGTGTTAATGTTTGTTCGAGTGCACTTCGAATAGTCACAGTGCTAGTTTGTGTAAGAAAAGACAACTTTTCTCGATACGCCGATTGAGGAGGAGTTAGTTTGGCCTATTGAGCTTTTAGGAGGATTCTCGAATGTCCATACAAGTTAAGTAGGTTTGTCCAGTTTGCTAACCACATATTATTATCGTGTGCCTGCCTTCTGTTCTGAAACGCCTCCCCACCTCCACCCATGTCCAGGTGAGATCCGCAAAGAGTTTCCATGTGGGACGGAGCTTCCGTCGCGGCTGTGTCCACAGGGCACCACGTGTAGACAATACTGGCTGGGACCCAACTATGGCATCACCCAGTTTGACAACATCCTGTTCGCTATCCTCACCGTCTTCCAGTGTATCACCATGGAGGGCTGGACCGATCTGCTCTACTATGTATGTACTGCTGAATACATTCACACACTCGGTGACCGAACTCACACCGTTCTGTCAGTTGAAATGATCCTGCTTCGACTGTTTTGCCCTTTTGAACTATAATAACGATTGGTCATTCGTTGCCTCAGCTGCTAACGCTGGCTTTGTTAATTTGCTATCATTCCGTGCTCTGTGAGACAAGTGTGACCTCTGCTCTCTGACCCTTCACCTCCTGAGCAAGGCACTCGTACATGTTTACCATGTGCCCTCGGCTCCACTCTGCCTCCAACGTCTCTCAAACAGTTGCGTCTATTCTCCGGAGACAGTCAAGGAATATATATATATATTTTTGTAACAGAGCCATTTTTCTTTTTTCTTAGGGTTTATACAATGTTGTAAGTTACAATACACACACACAGCATTTCCATGAGTCATCGAATCTGTTAAATCACAACGTGTTAGTGGATGTGACATGGACCAAACTAACAAAGTCAAAGTAAACTGTAAATACATTGGCTCCAAATGTGCAAGATGGCAGCGTTATATCCGGGATATTTTAGCTTCTTTCCTGCAAAGCGGTAGGAAGGGACGCGTCGACCATCTTTATATACAGTCTATGCGTATTACTCATGACATTAAACAGGAGACCCTCAGCCATTGAACAGGACCTGACCCTGATCCGTTTGCTTTCAAGGAAGCATGATCCAAACATGTGACATAATCAGTTAGTTTGTAAATCATTATGTTGCCGTGGGAATTGTACAGAACGGAATTGTTTTATCGTGTGGACCCTGTTTTTTGAGATTCTAATAATAATAATGTTTGACGGGCATTTAAATTGTGGTCATTTTTGGAGGCCATTTTGTTTGGATAAAACTCCCTTAAAATATCTGGAAAAATGATTAATATCGACAACAGTCACATTAATATTTTTAAATCTTTAGTCTGAATCTGCACAAACAAAGCACCTGTCTCATAAATTAATACAATGTAAGTGTTAAGACGTCTGGTGATTTTCACCTGTGCAAACGGTGCATTTACCCATTAAATCGGCAGCAGGTCTCGAACGGTGTCATCGCTCATGCCCAATACTGAATAGTTCCCTGTTGTCATTGGCAACGGTTGCTATGGAGACCAGAGGTAGATGAGGGTCTTTGAGTGTTACTGTAGTCATCTCTTTTTTCCCTTCTCCTCTCCCCCTCAGTTAATCACATTCTCCCCGTTGCTCTTTTTTCTTTCTTTATTCCATCTTTTTTTTTCTCTCCTTATCCTCCCTCCTCTTTCTGTCTTCATTCCTCCCTTCCTTCCTTCCCCCCCTGTCCCTCTCACTCGCTGTCCCTCCTTCCCGCTGCTGCTCTATATTTAAAAGGGCCTGTTCAGTCCAAGTTATTCTTGCAGCTGCCGGGGAGGGGAGCGATAAAAGTTTAATGGTAGAAAAAAGGGTCTGCGGTACGTTGGGTACACAGCGGCCATACCAGGGAAGAAGGAAAGATGGAGGAAGATGGTGGGGGGTGGGGAGAGAGGGGAGAGGGAGGCTATGGGAAATAGAGCAGAATGTGGAGGTGAGAAAGGGTGAAATGAAGAATCAATGTAGAGTCTGATCAGGGACTTTGAGGGAGAATGGAGGGATTGAACAGAGACAGGAAGAGAGTACAGGAAGAAATAAAACGAGTGAGCATCAAGATGAAAGAATTACGTTTGGTAAAAGCGTGAGGAAGCGATTTCGGAGGACGATGAAACCAAAAGGAGAATGAAAACAATGAGGAGTGAACAAAGGAAATGGAAGGAGGGAGAGTCTGGAGAAGAGGAGGATGGTAGAGACGAAGAGGAAGAGAGCAAAGCATTATACATTATTTACTCTGCTCAGAGAAGCTAAATAGAGTGGCAGATATGCATTTACTTATTGAGATGACTTAAAGCAAAGTCATGTCAGCCCTGCTGTTGTTTATATTTCCAGCGGCAGTGGACAGCACTTCTGAGTGCACGGGCCTCCATCTTTTTAATGGCCCCACTGTCTGGGTATTAAATGAGTTTCAGGCAAATGTGGAAAACCTGATCACTCTAAATGAGAATGAGTATTTAGGAACAGTGCCGACGGTGTAGAGCACCTGCACGCAAACACTGTAAATGCATCTTAATTTGACAAAGCTGATCCATGCAGCAGTAGTTATTCTAGCTGTCCAGCCTGCAGACTACTCTACACTGGTCATGCAAGCTCTATATTCGCCTTCTGATAGAGCCGCATCAAAGAAGGTATCATGTCTCAGTCGATCAAATCTTTGGTTGTGATGAGTTGTGGTGAATTTACCATTTCTCGCTTTAATAATCTGTTAACCAAGTGACGCTTCTGTTAGCTTAGGTGCTGTTATATCGAGTTCAGGGGGAAGAGCAAAACATTGATTACTTTGTCTAAAGTGTGTGTGTGTGCGTGTGTGTGTGTGTGTTTCCAGAGCAACGATGCCTCAGGGAGTGCATGGAACTGGATGTACTTCATCCCCCTCATCATCATTGGCTCCTTCTTCATGCTCAACCTGGTGCTGGGTGTGTTGTCAGGGTAAGTGTCACAGTAAAGGTTGTTTATTTGTAATCTGTTTCCTAATATGTAAGATATTAAACCAATATGGGGTTTATTGTATGCGTGCCACACCAACACGGCAAAATGTCCACATAAAAAATGTCCGCTAAGATTGGGTGTTGTGTGTGTGTGTGTGTGTGTGTGTGTGTGTGTGTGTGTGTGTGTGTGTGTGTCTGTGTGTGTGTGTGTGTCTGTGTGTGTGCGTGTGTCTGCAGGGAGTTTGCCAAAGAGAGAGAGCGTGTGGAGAACAGGAGTGAGTTCCTCAAGCTCAGAAGACAGCAGCAGATTGAGAGGGAACTCAACGGTTACCTGGAGTGGATCTGCAAAGCCGGTTTGTACAAACTATTTTTCGCACATAAAGAAACTATTTATTTAAATATTTTGTCCCCAACACTTCAATTCTCAATCCATCAGGAATGTTCTAGACATAACTATGTTGTTATTTTTTGTATTTTACTGTGCATGGATTTGTGGCCTAGAGCAACTGGAATAATATTAGTATAAACAGTTGGAAGATTATTTAAAGTTGAATTACGACATTTTTCAGTTCATCGGTGAACTCAACATGATCTGTCATGTGTTAAATTGCATTTCAGGGGCTTTCACACCTAGATTGTTTGGTCCGGACCTTTTAGAATTTTCAGTTTACTTTAGTATTCCGACTTAATGAAGTGGTGTCAGTCCGGATCAAGTTCAGTTGGTTTGCAGTGTGAAAACCATTAAACGATGGAAGCCTTACTGGTCCAGAAGCCGAGCTCAGGCTCACGGGATAATTTGTCTTCACCTCTGACAACAGAGTGTTAGAATGATGAGATCGTTCATTTGATTGCATATTAACTCGTGTA
Source organism: Hippoglossus hippoglossus (assembly GCF_009819705.1). Lineage (NCBI taxonomy): Eukaryota > Metazoa > Chordata > Actinopteri > Pleuronectiformes > Pleuronectidae > Hippoglossus > Hippoglossus hippoglossus. The sequence goes on from NC_047158.1 coordinate 16,994,626, forward strand.
GAATACTGCGCCTGGAGTTTGTGATGCTGGTACTAAAAACCATAAGGATATTACCATGGCAACAAAATTAACAAAATTAATCACTTATTTCCATTAATTTCCTCCATTCAAATGAAAATACTTTTGTAAAGTAAAAGAAGTATTTCCTAAAGGTTGAATAGTGAATGCAATACAAACCAGTTGCTGTCAAGTGTAGGTAGACACAACCCGTATAGGTGATGACAACAGGACTCTGTATGACACACATAGTCCTGTTGTCATCTTTATTCCACTATCTGAATAGACATGAACCTTTGGAGTTTCACATCTGAGAAAACAACAAATTTACAAGAATACATTTTGCGTTTGAAGTCGTGATGTTCGAGCAGTTTCAAGCAAACTGACCCTTTAACAATCACGACCAAACAGTTTGAATGTAAGTGAGCAGCCTTGATTAACATGGCTCTGGCGCAGGATTAAAGACACTTGTTTGATGCTTGAGACCCCGGCCCAGTTCCCTTTCTCTGCTGTCTCTCTCTCCGCTGTGGCCCGGTGTGGTGAGGGCAGCAAAGATGTGGAGAGGATAAGAGGAATGGAGAGGTGGAGGCTGGAAGGAGCAGATCAAGGGGCAGATAGAAAAAGGGCAGACCTTTGATCATCTTGAAAAGACGATCTACATAAAAACAAGGAGGCTGAAAACAGAGAAGGGAGCGATGAGTTACAAGGACAGGTGCAGGCCGAAGACTCTGTTTGCAATTTTAATTAAATGAGAAATGACAACAACAAAAAAAAGATTGATTTATAATGTGGAAGTCGTTAAATATACATTTAGCGTGACTTTACACTGTATTGACATTTTTATTTGTGTGTGGTTTGCAGAAGAGGTCATCTTGGCGGATGATGAGAATGAAAACGATTATGATGGTAAGAATTTGTTTGTGCATGTTTTATAGTGCATGTACGTTTTGCACATCCAATAGTCACACGTGTTTGCTTGCTTTTTGAAACAGGGTCTCGTAGGAGAGCCACAAAGAACCATAAGAGCAAAGCTGAGCTGCTGAACCCAGAGGAAGGAGAGGGAGACCTGGCCGTTGGTAAGAGAGCCTCACACAAAAACACACACACACACACAAACCACAGGTACATACAGATGCTATCTTATCTTGCATATCAGCATTACCTGACCCCGCTCTCCTTCCCCCTCCTGTCCTCCACTGCTCTGCACTTCTCTTCTCGTCTTACATATTCTTTTCATTCTCTCGTCTTTAACCCCCCTCATCCTTCCACATTTTTGTCTGCATAGCGAGACCTGACCCAGATCTCTTCCATGGTCGGAAACGTGGATCAGAACCAGTACAAGGTTTTGGGGTGAAGACCCGTAAAGACTTTAGATTTGCAGGTTTATGATACCGGTGAAGAAGATGATAATCCTAGAATGCAAAAACCTTCAGTCCAAACACCTTAACTAATCAGTTAATTAGTTAATGGTTGGTTTATTAGTTCATTAATTATTACCTCACAGTGGAAATTGTAGATTATACTCATGTGCTTAATCCCCCTCATCCCTTCACCTTTCCCGGCCTTGCTGCCTCCTCTCTCCTTCTCTCCTCCATCCCCTCTTCTTCCAGTCTTTTCATCCAAAGTTTATATGCTTTCATATACTGTATATTAGGAACTGGACAGCACCACAGAAACATTGGACCTATATAATGTGTCTATGTCTATGCTCAAGTAGAACATTTGTATGTATTGGATCTTGTTACTTATTGTCTCTGCTCCTGTGTTTATGTGACCAATGAGGGAAGCAGATCATCGTGTGTACGGTTTTGTCTTTCCTAGATGCTGAATGTACACAAACATCTCTGTTCAGATAATTATATCACATTTATCTTGCTTTCCCTTCCAGGTTCACCATTCGCTCGTGCCAGCTTGAAGAGCTCCAAGCTCGAAGGATCAACCTTCAAGAGGCGCGAGCGCCGGCTGCGCTTCTTTATCAGACACATTGTTAAGTCCCAGGCCTTCTACTGGAGTGTGCTGTGTTTGGTGGGCCTCAACACGATGTGTGTGGCTGTGGTTCACTATGACCAGCCAGAACCACTTTCGGATTTTCTGAGTGAGTAGGAGGGCGTGGGGATACATACATACTTTGGGTGCAAGCATAGCACAGATTATCTCTGCAATATGCACAAACACTCTCATCGCAGATTACTGGAAGAGAGTGGGTGAGCAAATTCTTAAAGTAAACGTGACTAAATCCATGACAGAGCACATCCAAACAAAATCTGTCCTCCTCTTGTACACAGTTTAGTATTGGTCTCTATTTGTTACATGTATATAGTACATATAGACATTTTTATTTCTCCCTTGCATACTTAAACAGTACCCTTCCTTGGATGGATGAATGAATGGAAGGTTGAAGCATGCAAGGTCTCCTCTCTCGTTTGAGCTTCCTCTCCTCCTCCTCCTCCTCACATCTCGTCTTCCTCCTTCCCTGTAGATTTTGCAGAATTCATCTTCCTGGGGATATTCTTGACAGAGATGTGTATAAAGCTGTATGGCCTGGGCAGACAGGCCTACCTCAACTCCTCCTTCAACTGCTTCGACTGCATTGTGAGTCCCACTGCACACAGCCGTAGACTGTACACATATACACACAAACACACAAAAATCCATCGATGAGTTACTCATCATGACGCTTGCGTGTGCTCGTATTCGTGTCAGGTGATCGGTGGTAGTATATTCGAAGTGCTGTGGTCCATCATCCAGCCGGGCACGTCGTTTGGCATCAGCGTGCTGCGAGCTCTCAGGTTATTGAGGATCTTCAAAGTCACAAAGTGAGTCGGTTATGATAAAGTAATGTTATTTCTTATATTCACACAAGGACGTAATGTTAAAGATGTCGCAGAATAAAATCCAGAATAAAAAACATGCTTTCTGTCTGTCTGTCTGTCAGGTACTGGGCATCTTTGCGTAACCTCGTCGTTTCTCTGCTCAACTCCATGAAGTCCATCATCAGCTTGCTCTTCCTGCTCTTCCTCTTCATCGTCGTCTTTGCCCTGCTGGGCATGCAGCTCTTCGGAGGACAGTCAGTGCTGTTTGCCTTCACCTTTGCTCGCTCTGTCCCTCTCTCCGTCCCTTTTTTGGAGTCTTTATTTAATTTTCTGCTCAGAGATTCATTTTTTCCTAATCGCCAAAGTCATTTCAGAGCAGTTTTTCAGAGCAGATATTTGTTGTGCTAGCAAGATGCTTTTTCATTTCCTGTCCCTCTCTGCATTTGTTCTCACACGTCTTCTTTCCAACTCTCTCTCTATATATATATATATATATATATATATATATATATATATATATATATATATTCTTTTTCTCCCCCTGCTAGGTTTAATTTTGAAAATGGCACTCCTCCGACCAACTTCGATACCTTCCCCGCAGCAATAATGACGGTGTTCCAGGTGAGCAGAGGGCAATGAACTGCAGAGGGGAGGGAGGGATGGATGGAGGGAGGGGAGCAGCCTGGTAGGAGAAGACGAGGACTGGATTAGGACGGAAATGATTAAAGGACCAAAGAGGATTTGCACACGAGGGAACGATATGAAATGTAGAATTCAAGTTTTGAATTCCTGAATGTCATTAGTCAAAACAATAATTGTGCTAAATCTTTTCTGTATTTAAAGGTGTGTGTGTGTGTGTGAGACAGAGAGAAGCTGATTTTTAGTTTTGACTTTGTTTTTGCATCTTAAATAAATACATAATGTGTCTGGGTGTATATTATGTACTCTATCAAAGCATCAATCAATCGTCAAATCCCTAGAGGTCCTTGGTGTGGGTATGGCCTTGTCTTACTATTTACGTGTGTGTGTGTGTGTGTGTGTGTGTGTGTGTGTGTGTGTGTGTGTGTGTGTCAGATCCTGACTGGTGAGGACTGGAACATGGTGATGTACGATGGCATCAAATCTCAGGGCGGAGTCAACAAGGGCATGGCCTTCTCTATCTTCTTCATCGTCCTCACACTTTTTGGCAACTGTATCCTCCGACAGTGGAACTCACACAATACTGCAATACTCTGGTTTGCCAGCCAGTCGGTTACTTTGTGTGTATGTTGTTCAAACAAACGCCCACATGCTGGATTTCCTTTAACTCTGTTCTCAGACACTCTGCTCAATGTGTTCTTGGCCATCGCTGTGGACAATTTGGCCAACGCACAGGAGCTGACCAAGGTTCACTGCAGTCACTGCTTTAACTAACATCTCCGTTTCTTGTCTGAATTCTAAGAGCTACAGCAGTTATGCTCCTCTGCTCCATCTGTTTCCCTCATTGGCGATATTTCCCGCCCGACTCATCTCTTGCTTTTGATTTCCCTCCCTCCTCATTGTCTGTCTGTGCAGGATGAGCAGGAGGAAGAGGAGGCTGCCAGTCAGAAGATCGCCCTGCAGAAAGCCAAGGAGGTGGCTGAAGTCAGTCCGCTGTCTGCCGCCAACCTCTCCATCGCAGCGTGAGTTTCCGACTCTTCCTCCCGCGCTCTTGTTTTGATTGAGGAGTTTTTTGAAAGCTCAGTATACTGCACTTACAAATTGAATTGTTCTGTGTAAGTTTGGACCTTCACTTCTTCAGGTATCAGTCTGACTCGTGTGTGACGCAATTGTGCATCACAGTGAGCCTCAGTGAACCATTCATATTCGTCATCGATACAATAATAAGTATTTTCCCTTGCTTCAGAATAAACGTTTTAACATTTATAGGTCGACATGCACACTTTTAATCCACTGACAGTACATTTAGAAATAAACCTAAACATGTATATAGATGTTTTTTTCTCCCTCTGTCTCTTCACTCTGTTTTATTTCTCTTTCTCGTACGCTTTTGTGCATACTAAAACACACACACACACACACACACACACACACACACACACACACACACACACACACACACACACACAAAGCCTGCATTGGATTGATCTTGGCCAGCCCTCCTCTGGTCAGGAGAGTCGGAGTCTTTGATCCCTTTTTCTCTGTGTACACAGGGGTCTTTCCTTTTCACTCCTGGTAAAGTTCACACACTCTCACTCATAGACACACACACACACACACAATCCACACAGTTCCGCCTGTAAAATAAAAAAAGAAGAAGCACAACAGGTGAGCCCAAGCCACACACACACGTACACGCAGTCCTGACCTTTACTGCTTTGATATATGTGCCTTCGGGCCACTTTATATCACACACACATTATATCATACAGTTCATTCACAGATGCAACGAACAAACGTTAAATTCTCCCTGCAGATGCTCATGATTTGTGTTCATCCTCTTGTGAATCACACTCGTCGTTACTTCGTGTGCTGTATGTTGTGCACTTTACCGTGCTGTGTACATTTGTGTCTGTGTATCAGTGAGCTTTATTTTAGCTGGGAGTTCTGTAAAGGTTAAATATTTATTTCTCAATACAATGTGTGTGTGTGGGAGAGAGAGAGAGAGAGAGAGAGAGAGAGAGAGAGAGAGAGAGAGAGAGAGAGAGAGAGAGAGAGAGAGAGAGAGAGAGAAGGCTGTTTGTTGGTTTAATTAGAAATCTGCTTTTGCATCCTGCAGCAAACTTGCAAACCTCCGCCAAGGCCCAACAGTCCCACGTATGAAACCACATTTAAATTCATTAGAATTCAAACCGGCCAGAAAAACATCCCACCGATTTTTTATTTGGATCTGCACCAAATTGTACGTACTCATAGAAATCAGTCCCCTAGACATGCCTAATATCAAGATGCATGAGAAATTAGAAAGTGGAGAAAAAAAATAGGATCTATCTGCCCCCTGATCCAAATCCACTCCAAAATCGAATGGGTTCTTCCTTGGCTCCTGTCCCACCCCTACACAAAATTGAATTGAAGTTGGTTGAGTAGTTTTTCCGTAATCCTGCCAAAAAACTAATTAACGCAGACAAAAATATATTCACACGTTGATTATTATATACTTTAAAAGCCAAATGGCTAAGTATAGACTCGAGTGTTGCATAAAGTCAATTTTAGTTTCCGGTTTCTTTTCTTTCTTTTTGATTAAACTGTAAATCCCAGTTCTGCTGATGTAGGGCTGCAAGGTGCATCACATTCCAATAAGTTAGTTTAAATCCAAACCCCTCGTTTCTGTAGTTTTAAAAAGGAACAACGTTGAAATTCCAAAATGTTTTTTTTTCTCCGTCGAGCACCAAGCAGGGATTTTAAACTTTGAGACCAGTGGTGCATGAAGAATCTCTTAAGAAGATATTCTATGGTAGATTCAGGACAGTCGGCTGCCATGACAGCTCCAGAACACCCATGGAAAACAGTTGTAAGGCTACATAGCAGTAACTAATCTAAATAGATTGAAGCAATGCAGTAAATCAGTTTTTAGACATTTTACTGTGGTCTTACCAAGGTATTTTCAGTAGTTAATGGATTACAACCTCTGTGATATGTGTTTACTAAACTGAAACTGTTAACCTGCTGTTTAAAGTAACATGATCTCATTGGTTTATATGCTGTACTCTTTGTATGATTTATCCTCATCACCACAGGCTTATTACTACATTATAATGCAATATTTCTGCAATGTGCATAAAAAGTATTTTGTAGTCGTAGTAATTAGTACACCACTAGTATACCATTATACTAGTAATACCACTAGTAATTAGTAATAACTATTCGTAATTAGTAATAACTATTCGTAATTAGTAATAACTATTAGTAATTAGTAATATTAGTAATAAAATAGTTATAAATTATTATAATATTAGTAATAACTAGTAATTAGTACACCACTACTATACCATTAGTACACCACTGCAATTTGTTGCAGTGGTGTACACTGTTAACCTTTGCATTATTTTAAGTTAAACACAACAAAATACACAGTAAAATACCATAAAACATCTTTACAGTTAGTTACAGCAATTTGCTCGGCATTGTGGGTAAAGTGCACGATACACTACGTCATTTACAGTAAAATAATTTGAATTTGAATAATAAACATGGAAGCTGAAAAAGTGCGAACTGATTTGCAGAAACGTAGTTAGAGAATTAAAATGTTTGAAATGAAAGACATTGTTCAGACTAACGGGAACATGAGAGACGAAACTCCGATTGTAAAAGAGGCAAAGACCGATCAGAAGAGAACGGGGCAACATAAGTGAGTGATGCAAGAAAGATGAAATTTGTGAGATTGCAAAAAAAGGAGGATGTTGAAAAATGAATTGATGAAGAGATGGAAACAAATTGTAGAGGTTGAGTGTGCGTGAATGTCCTAGTGTGTGTGTCTTTGTGTGTTTGTGTGTGAAGGGTTGCATTCCAAAATTCTAAACCTTTTCGGCCAAAATGTCGCCAGATTTGTTCCCTTTTTGCATTTCAGGAATGTATTTAGCAAATTTGACAGCTGACTTGAGCAGTGACCATGTTTCAGTGCAGACAGGCTGTTTCTTTTCATTTATTAAATGGTGGATGGACAGCCCATTTTGGAATGAAATCCTCCTTCTGTTTTTTCGTGCCATCTCACTCACCAGCTGTTTCCCTCCTCAGCAACAAAGTACACAGTGAGTGTCACAACGCTTCCGACCCCTTTCTGGACTGGTATTTATTTATTTGTTTATTCATTTCTGAATACCTTCTGTTTATTGACTTTACCACCATCCCTCGCTTTCTTTTCTGTGCTTTAGAACGCCCTCCTCTCCTTGTCCCCTTGTTCTTTACTCTGTTTATGAATCACATACTTGGCTTTCTCTAGCTGTCCTTTGTGTTGGCTTATTTTTTACGAGTACATTTTTCTGTCACCTGCACCTCGCAGTACGGCTGTTGCTTTACTGTGGTTGACTGTCGGCCGCGAGAGAAGTGGGAGTTAGAGCTGATTTACTCGTAGAACTTTTGGAAGGAGGCGGTCAATGGCTGTTTTTGGGGACGTTTCTGCATCACGTAGATTAAACACCTGCTCCGTCAGTCCGGCCAATAACACATTCTTGTAATCATTGTGACGAGCTCAGTGGGGGGGTTTTGGGTGCCATTTTTTGTTTGGGTGGGTTAATTATAGATTATCATAAGAAATTCTGACCTTGCCTCGGTGTTATCCTCCATTTTGTGTCCCTACATGGTTTATCAAAGCGAGGCTGACCCGCCCACGTGCTTTGGCAAGCTGTGTCGACACCAAAAACCTCGTTCTGTCGCGCTGCCTTGTTCTGTAGGTCCAGCCAAATGACCCTTCAAATGTCTGCCCCCCCAGTGTGTCTTTATGTCCTGGCTATTTTACGTACTTATATTTTGGTGTTGGTTTTCACATCCCTCTCATGTCTCTGTGTGTACATTTGCGCAGCAGTGTGCGTCTCAGAACGGCTCTTCTAACGCTGCCAACCCCCTCCTCCCTGTCCGCCCTGTTCCGTTTTTGCAGTAAGGACCAACAGAAGAACAACAATAAGGGAATCAATAAGTCGGTGTGGGAACAACGTACCAAGGAGCTGAGGAAGCAGACCCTGGCGTCCAGCCGAGAGGCCCTCTACAACGAGCTGGACCCCGACGACCGCTGGAAGGCAAGGGCAGGGAGGGAGGAGCAAAACAATGTAAAGGACAAGGCAAACAAAGCCCCTAGACTTGTGGTATCAGTGTACACAAGTGACGGCAAATATCCTGATGATGTGGTGGTGATGAATTACATGTTTATCTGGTGTTTATTATGTATAGTTTATTTATTAATGGTACATTTGCCATCGGTGATCAATATAATGGCCGGACAATACCAAAACGTACGACGGTGTATAAGGGCCATGTTGAAGAAAAGACATTTTAAGAATAAAGTCGTTGTATTAACAGAATAAAGTCATAATTAAGGTGAAAGTCCAAATATTAGACAAAGACACGTCTATTTTAATGTTAGACAACATTATAGGTTTCATACACAATGTTTTCAAAGTCCTGATACGTACGATGATGTGGTGCTGAGTATTATATTATTTGTGCAATTTATAGTGAAGTATAATTTAACAAGATGCTCCATATTCTTTAATTTAACACAGCAACATGACATTTATAATATGACTGACTTGTTTGTTGTTGTTTTTCAACATGGCCCTAATACTCTGTAGTACAAATGTGAATATATTCTATAATCTAGATCTATTTAATATATAGTTTTTTCCACTTTTTGTCCAGCTAGAAAGACTTAAAACTTCTCTTCTCTCTTCTGTATCTTCACACTTTCCCTCCTGGCTGCCAATCCATCCCTTGCTCTCCTCGCAGGTGAACTTCTCTCGAAACGTCCGTCCAGACATGAAGACCCACCTGGATCGACCCTTGGTGGTCGACCCCCTTGAGAACCGCAACAACAACACCAACAAGACCACTGCCAACAATTCAGACCTCTGCTTCAGCCAGCACCATCCCGCCGATGAGCTCCACAGACAAACACGCCTCCACGAACACGCCGGGGAAGTAGGCGGGGGTGGTGGCGGAGGCTCGGGTCCAGTCAGACCTCCCTTACAGCGGGGGGAGTCCACAGAAAGCAGGCGGAGCCGTAAAAGTGAGCACCACCACCACTCCTCCCACGTCCGACTGGATGCCACAGTGATACCTGGGCCAGGCTCGGAGGAGAGGCCGTCCAGACGCCACCACCACACCCGCAGCGGGAGTCGAGGGGGAGGGCAGTCGGAACACAAGAAGCCCAGGTCGCATCGAAAGATTGCAGAGGAAGGCGAGGAGGGCGGGGGAGGTGGTGGGAAAACGGGGAGGCACAAGAGCAAAGGGGTGGACGGAGGTGGAGAGGGAGGAGAGAAGGAGGCACCTGGGGAAGGCAGTGAGAGGAGGCCAAGAAGAAGTCGCCATGGCAACCAAACAGACGGCGAGGGGAAGAGGATGTGTCAGCATAGAAGGAAGTACGTCCAATGCACGTGGAAATAAGATATTTTTTACTTTAACTGATGTTTGGATGGATAAACTCATCTGTTGTATGCTCCTGTCACTTCTCTCCATTCTTCCCTCTCCTCTCTTTCTCCGTCTTCTCTTTTTCTTCTCACTCCCTCTTTTCCAGGGAATGCAGTGTCCCCAACCTCTCGACCACACGGCCCATCCAAAAGAGCCTCTCTAGGCAGGACAGCCAGTACAGCGAGGATATGGACAACCTCATGAATACCAAGCTGGTCTCTGGCACCACCCCGCCCGGCGAGGGTCACCCCATTCCAGTTGCCAGCCGCACTATGGCCCCCGGCTATGGATCTGCCCTCCATCTTGCTAACAGCGGCACTCACGGGAGTTTAGTTAAGTTAGATAGCTACGGGAACATCGGACATCACCGTGCCAACAGTGTCCTCAGGCTGCCCCACCCTGACTACACATCAGTAGACATGCCAATTTTTCCATCCACCAATGCCATACTGCAGGGTAATGGCAAAATGACTCAGTGTTTTTTAAACTCTGTTCTCTCTTTTCAGCCTTAATAACAAACTCTGGTTTTTCTTTACCCCATTTGTTCTCCCTCCTCCTCCTGATCCAGTCAACAAGAACGCCAACACGGAGCCTCTGCCGGCGAAGGAGGACAAGGACGACGACGACGACGAGAAGGGAGGTGAAGGAGGACCCAGGCCCATGCCTCCCTTCAGCTCCATGTTCATCCTGTCCACCACCAACCCGTAAGTTAAACCTGGGTTTGATACACAGGTCAATTGCATACAGAGGCCGAGTTTACATGCAGTAAAACAGAAAATACTGCAGCTCGAATGGTGTCCGTAGCACAAACGTCTCTGTCTGCTCTTAGGTTTCGACGAGCATGTCACTACATCTGCACCCTGCGTTACTTTGAGATGTGCATCCTGCTGGTTATCGCCATGAGCAGTATCGCTCTGGCTGCCGAAGACCCCGTCTGGCCCGAATCTCCTCGCAACAATGTAAGACATTCGCTACAGCCTACATTGGTACTTTCATGTGTGTATATGTTATCACTGAGTCTGAATGCCTGAATCAAACAAGCGCACCTAAATCTGTCCTTCAAACTAAGCCCGAGAACCATCATTAGATAAAAGGTGAATCACACTCGAATGTACGATTTTTTTGCTTCACATCTTAATTTGAACTGTCTCTCTCTTCGTACAGGTTCTACGCTATTTTGATTATGTCTTCACCGGAGTGTTCACATTTGAAATGCTGATAAAGGTAAAAGTATATCAAGAAAAACGATTCACTCCAGAGAACTTCAGGTCAAATTAGACATTTTTACTCCACATTGTGGCCAAATTGCATCCTAGTCACGCTCTCGTCCTCTCTCGTAGATGGTCGATCTGGGCTTGGTCTTGCACCAGGGCTCTTATTTCCGGGACTTGTGGAACATCCTTGACTTTATAGTGGTTAGTGGTGCTCTGGTGGCCTTCGCCTTCACGTAAGTCTCCCCTCCTGCCTCCCCCTTCCTCCTCCCTCTCTCATGTCTGTTTACTGCCTCACTGGCACCTTGGAGTACAGCCTCCCCCCCCCCCGTTCTTCTCGAATCACCCATGTTTGGACTCTCTCATATCCCTTTCTTCTAATTCATCTTCTGCTCTTTCAGTCGCTCTCGCTCTCTCTCTCTTGTCTGCTCCTCCATTAAACTTAATCCTATCTCTGCTGACAAATGGCCAACCCTCCGTAGCTGGCCATTTCCTCTGCCTTTTCTCTCTCATTCAACTTTAGTCCCACAGTCCCGCCATTCCTAAACCCCACCACCGACCCCCAACGTCCCTTCATGGCATAAAATAGTATCCCAGCATTCCCTCCCTGGCCGCCTCCTCTTCCTACTGTGAGAGGTGAGGACCACCCTTTGCACCTGTAACCCTTTAGTGCCCAGGGCGTTCTAGAATTAAAGACCCCATGCAAAGCCTGGCCAGGTCATGCTGAGGTCGCTCCCAAATCTCTCCACACCCATCACCTCGACAAAGCAGGTACTTTGAATCTTACCTAATCTGCATGACTGCGGGTTTTTAATAGTTAATAGCTTATAGGTGATGTGTACTACGCTGGGTATGAAGCATGAATTTTGAGCTTTAAGATTTGCTGTTCTGCTTTTGCATGGGGAGTATAAAGTGAAGCAGAGCCGCAGGATCTAATGTAATATTGTTATAGTTAGAAGATGCACATACTAAGTCCAGCAAGTGTATGATGGTGATGCTGTAACCTTCTATCACATTCTCACACAGGTCACCTGCAGAAACATGAGGTTGTGCTTGACTTTAGAATAACTTTATTAATATGGGACCTCTCAAGAGAGCTTCCCAACAAAGGACAAATAAAAGACAAGAAGAAAATGATTAAAACAAGTGGAATAGCGCATAAAATAATTGAAATTCATGAAATCGCTGTTTTCTGATAAAAACAAAAATCACCTACAAGGCTAATTAGAGGGGATCATACGGTTTAAAGAGCAGAATTTGTTGATGCAGCAGATTTCGCTGGACAGAGGTAACTTTTGTTCAGTTGGATTTTTTCTAAAAGCAATACCTTGGTCTTCTATACCAAAACTTGGATGTTTGTCTGACACTGAAGCAGTGTGAGCAAAATCAGAGGCTTCAGTGTTTAGTGCATGAAAGCATTGTCTGATACTGTGTGTGGTTGACCCGTGACCAAAGTCCGACTAGACTGGGTTGTGACGAGGGAGGCATCAGTCACGAGAGAACGTGCGGCGAGGACCCAGTCGGTCCTAGATGTCAGCGCGCCGCAGAATGCTGACTGCAGGAAGACTGTCCCTGCTTTGTTTGGATGAGCAGGAACTTTTGTTGCTACATTGAAGCAACTCATCACTCGCATGGATCTGCATCCTGAGCTCCTGTTGGTTGAGAGGCGAGGAGTGAGGGGAATGATCCATGGTGCCATACTCGTTCTGAAGAGAAGAGGATGATCTTCCTTCTTTTTGTTGACCCTTTCCAAAACCCAGCAGGCAGTGGGGGCACAGGAGGCCAAAGGTTACGTTAAGTTGAACCCCGCCCATTCTGAAGCAATGTCGTTACTTCCAGAAATGGTCAAAGAAGCCCAGTTTTTTAGCCTTACAGAGGAAAATCAGGTATTTAGAAGACAAAACGTTTGATTCCTTTCCTGTTTACCTCTTGATGCTGTCGTGAAGCCTTCTCCTTCTACAAGATGTTTCTGGGCACCGAGGATGTTATTGACAGGTTCCGATTCCAAGCGACAAAGTGGGAGAGAGAGCAGGCAAAGGGACGGGTTGGAACCGAACCTGCAGCCGCTGCAGAGGACTCCAGCCTCGGCGCTCACCCAGACGAGCCATCGGGCGACCCTCTGCGTTACTTTCTTAACTAGCCCTGCTATTGTTTGATGAATCATACAATTTGGCTCATGTACAGGCTGCTTGTCCAGAACCATATACCTGTTCTCCAGCTGAATTCCAGTTGAGGCATCAGAGGGTATGTGCTTGTTGTTTCTGACTCTTCGTAGAAATCCAAATCCAAAATGATTGAATTCTGCACAATGCCTTTGATAAATAACATTTTTTTAAACGCTTGATCACTTGACTAGAGTCATAAGCTGATTCTAACAACAAAAAAACTCCACTTTCCATTTTTCCCAGCATGGTATCCTCCAACAGTTTTCCCATTGGTCTGGAATTTAGACACAATCACTCAACCTTCAAACTACCTGACCTGCAGTGAAGTCTAAAGTTGGTTATTACGGTCAAAGAACAAAATACAGAACAGTCCCCACGTAGAATTCACCTTCTTCCTCCCTCCTCCATCCTTTCACCATCTTTCACCAACACCCGAAATCTCTCGTACTTCTCCCTACTCATCCTCAAAAGTCAACGCAGATCCCACAGACCTAACTTAAGGAAAATGCATCTTTCAACTTCATTATAACTGAGCTCATCACAGATATTTTGTAGCGCAGTTCATGGTCAGTACTATACGTTGCCACAGAAGGAAAGATCATCCCTTTCATTTGATTTTCATCAGTAGTTTCAGTTTGTGAATCAATGCATTCAAGGTCATTTTGAACTATAATAAGCTGCTTTGTGTTTTTCGAGCCACAGCCACTTCTTTAGTTTTAGTTTTTAATGTCCCGTGGCTGCATTGCATGATGGTGCATTAAGACGTATATCAATAGATGAAATGGTGTCTCTGCCAAGTAACATCAATGAAGAATTGTGGCCTCAGAACAGAAGACACAGAAACTGAATGTTTGCCACAGATCTTTTGCAAGCGCCGCAAACGTCTCTGCTGTCAGACTCTGGCTGTGGTAGAGCAACGTCAGCATGATCTCACATAGTTTTTTTTACAGCTTATCAATGTGTAGATTATTTGAATGAAGGCCGTGCAACTTAAACCAGTAACATTGACACAACATGGCAGGTGCTCCAGGGTTCTAGTGGTGGTGCCCCATCCACAAGACAAGTCTTTCTTCCTGAATCCTCTTTATCTGTGTGTTCTCTCACTAACTCTCTGATTTTGGTTTAATCTACTTATGTATGTGCTACACATAAACCTGTCTGTGTGTGTATTATCTGTGCGCTGTGCCCTCTAAACTCTCTGTGTTGCATATTGAGATGTGGTTGAACTCTGCAAGTGTCTGTATTTCTTCTCTCTGTGACGTCTGTGTCTCTCTGAAGTCTCCCGAGGAATCGTCGAGTATAGAGCGATGAAGGCAGTCGTAGAAGTGTGAAGGGATATAACGTTAAAAGTGAGGTTAAAATTACTGAATGAAAATCATCAACCGTGAAGAAAAATAGTAAATAACCAAAGAGAATACGAAAGCAGCACGATGGCAATTTTATCAATAAATAACCCCCCAAGACAAATAGATTTTCAATCAATCAATTTCATCAAGCCAGTTTAACCAGTAACAATCTGATTTAACTACGATGGGGGTTAAAGACACTAATGCCTGATGGTTGAAATCCGAACCAGTCCGGGACAGACTCGTGCGCATCCAGATAGTGCCTTAATTCAATCGGTGGAAATCAAACAGCATTTCAGGAAGGATCAGCAGTCTCGCCGGAGATGTTTATCGCCCCTTTAATTGTATTAGTCTGGTCTGAGGGCTGCTGGTGTCTTGGGCCACTTGAGCCGCTTGTCCTGCACATTTCTGCAGTCGGTCTGAGCTCCACGTCCGAGACGGGCTCCAGACGCACAGACGCTGGCTGCACGGGAACTGACCATGTGTGGCTACGGCTTGAAGGGGTTTCTTGGCATTTTGAAATTTTCCTCTCATCAGGCGATATTTGTTCGAGCAGAAAATAAATGTGAGCACGCCGGCCTCGCATCACTTGCAGTCCTCAAACCTGCGAGGGTTCGGCTCCCGGTTCGTTTAGAGCTTTGCTACATCAGAGATTTTAAAAGTTCAACTACATTTGGAAGGTTGTGGTGGAAATGGAATTCAATGCAGTCATTCGTCATTAATGCAACTCAGCAATTGAAGAAATGATATGTAAAAACTTTCATTTAACAAGTGTTATATTTAGTTGACTTAGTTGTACTTAAATTATCCAAAACGTTTCCAAAAATATTCCAACCCAGAGAAATCCTCAATTTTATTTAAGGTAAAGGGACGTTTCATTTTGGTCGCATCTTTTTTTCGCTTTACCTTCCGGAGCAAGCGACGTATGGTGAAGGAATAAAACACTGAAAGCCAGTTAGCCAGTTTATTCATTGCCATTTGCTGCATAGCGGGAATTAAACTTTAATAAATCATGTCATCCGTGAACAGGATTTGCACTTGAGTCGTGTCAGGTTGATTTTCATCGGTAATGGTGGTGAAGACAACAACTCCCATGATCCCAGGCTGCGTCATCAAACTAGGTCTTTTGTCATTGTTTTGATTGAGAGACCCCTAGTGGTTGAAGTTACGTATTGTACGTTTAATAATAATGAATCCAGTGTTATTTCTAGATGGAAAAAAAACAACAACTGTGTTGTACTCACGCTTCTTGTCTTTACTGGGAGTGTTTATTTGCCTGTGTACCAGTAGTCAGTGGGTGGGAGGGAGGGTTGACCTAACAAAAAGCAGGCTCTGTCTTTTCTTCTTTTCTGTCTCTCATGTGAATGTTTTCCCCTCGAAAATCCCTCCTTTCTCTATGTCCCATTCTGTTTCTTCCTCCCAACCTCTTGTCTTTTTTGTCCCTTTGTCTCACTGTCTCTCACCCCTCTCTCATCTCTCTGTCTGGACCTACAGCAGCGGCGGCGGGTAAAGATCTCTCTCTTTTTCCTCCTCATTTCTTCCCCTCTGCACCCTCGGTGCCCGTGTTTCTGACCACCTCTCCCTTTTCCTCCATCCCTCATCCCAGTTGATTACTGTACTCGTCTCCTCTTCCCTTTTCTGAATCATTGTTCAACATGGAACAGCTCTGACTCAAACACAACTAAACCTCAAGTTGACACAGATACTGTGTGATTTTTACAATTGTTTTTTTTTGTGTGTGCTGTGGAACCTAAGAGCGGTGCGATCATGCACATGCACACACAGAGACGGACATGTGTGCACACAAAAGTCGCAGTCTAACATCTGGTGTAACAGCTGTAAGACACATGCACCATACACACAGCTGCCTACTCCCCTCAGGACCGATCAGTGACCTGTAACCTTATCCTCCTCACCCTGATCTGAGGGAGTTTTCTATGATACTAAAAGTATTTATTGTACTGTAAGTAAACAAGTTGAGATTTAGCTGTTTACAGTGTAGCTCACTTTTGGTATCAGTGAACAAAGTATTGATTATTTACCGTGGGATTAGATTTAGTTTAGTAAAGCACAGGCTCCCATGCAGTTTTTAAAGTTTTTTAGTGCTGAGTGAGTGTTTTGGTGCAGCTGATATATTACTTCCTCTTCTCTCGTACATGTAAATCGAAACAGAAGAGGTTTGGATGAGCATTTCAGACAAAGAAATGCTCGCTAAAATATCTTTGTCTTTGGCAAACGGCCGACAAGACAAGATTCCATGCTGTCTGAACAATGCTGTGAAAGCAGATGATCCCAGTAGTAGTTTAGAGTTCAGAGTAATTCACTGGTTGAGTCATCAGAAGAGAGAGTTTGGTTTTGAATTAAATTTAAATTAAATTGTGACTTACTTTGGAAATCGTGGGAGTTATCACCTCTTTGAATCTACAATTGGAAGCGTCTCCAAACTGTCATCATGTTAACAGGAGGACACTTCTCCTCGACCAGGCCTGCGTTCGGCAGCTGCTGACAGAAAAATACGGGGTTGCTTGTGTCCAACCTCGACTAAACTCTCTCTGCCAATGTCTCTGTGTAGAATAGAGTTTCTCCATCACTGCTGCTTAAAAGGGAGAAATATTGCAGCATGGAAAGCAAGGTTTCGATGCAGCATGAATATATTTCACTGGGCATGTGCAAGCCAAAGCTTTACCCGTCTCTGTAAAGCATTGAAACACATTGCAAGGTGTTAAACGGGTGTAGCTAGCAGATAGCATTCAGACGGGAATGATATCAGTCGTTCCCATAGCATGTACTGCAGCTGTAATACACCACCTAACTCTAGCATGTAGCTACCATGCTAACCCCACACGTAGAAAATAAGGCTCAGATGGAATATGATAGCAATGCTGCATGTGTTGCTACGTATTTAACCCAGACGCAGTTACTCATCTCGAGTTAACTCGGACACAGGAAACCATCGAGGAATGTCTGCCCACTGCCATTTTGGAATCCAGAGGATGAAGTCTGTCAGTCACCCATGAACCAGCTGACTCTTTCAATGTGTGTGTGTGTGTTTTTGTGTACATGTGTGTACGCATGCATCTGTGTGTGTGTGTGTGTGTGTGTGTGTGTGTGTGTGTGTATGCATGTGTATACCTACAGGGGGAGCAGTAAGGGAAAAGACATCAGCACCATCAAGTCCCTGAGGGTCCTGAGGGTGTTACGACCTCTGAAGACGATCAAACGTCTTCCCAAACTCAAGGTACGTTCAGGAGATGATGTCCAACCTGACTTTAGAGTTATCTGTACTTTTCTGGAAACAATGGGGGAGCATCTGATCTAAAAAAGTCTAACATCTTTACTTTTCATTATATTTCAATTAGGGTGAGGGTGGAAAGTAGAAGGAGGGGGTTAGGGGTTTGTGAAAAACTAGAGGAGAAAACCAGTAGAGCCCATACCTCCGCCAAGGCCCGATAATCTTCAATTATTACTTGGGAAATTGGTGAATATGTTGAACAGAAAGTGATAAAAACAATCCTGGAACCACAAAATTGAATGGTTTCCTCCCAGACTCCTCCTGCATCCTTCCACCCAGTTTCACGTGAATCCGTTATGTTGTTAACAAACCAACCAACAAACAAACAGACAGGGGTAAAAAACCTTGGCGGAGGTAATGACCTATATATCTCAGACTCTTTCAAGCTGCTCGTTCTGCTTCCACACAGCAGCGCAAATGATCTGTCGTTTAATTTTTCATCTTAACCATTCAACAGCATTGACGCTGAAATTTCTGACCAAAATACTGAAATAATTGTAATCCTATGTGTTCCTCTCAGACAATAATTACAGTCGGTGTCTGTGCCCCTCCTCTCGCTCTCTGTCTCAATCCTCAGGCTGTGTTTGACTGCGTAGTGAACTCTCTGAAGAATGTGCTCAACATCCTGATCGTCTACTTGCTCTTCATGTTCATCTTTGCTGTGGTGGCCGTGCAGCTTTTCAAGGGACGCTTCTTTTTCTGCACTGATGAGTCCAAAGAGTTTGAGCGCGATTGCAGGTCAGGAAACTGTATTGACCCTGAGCGTTTAGATAAAGTTTCTTGCCGTGTTTAGCACCTGCTCAGAAAACACAAGCGTGAACACACAGTGTGCTGACGATGTGGTTTGTGTATTTCAGAGGCGAGTACCTGGTGTATGAACGCGATAACGAAGTGAAGGCGCAGAAGCGGGAGTGGAAGAAGTACGATTTCCACTACGACAATGTGGCTTGGGCCCTACTCACCCTCTTCACCGTGTCTACCGGAGAGGGGTGGCCGCAGTGAGTATGCGCGGACACGCTTAGTCACACGCAGCGCACGTGTTCCCCGACGACCTATAACCTTCTCCTCGTTCCCTTCGCTTCCTCCGCAGGGTGCTGAAACATTCAGTGGATGCGACTTACGAGAACCAGGGCCCGAGCCCCGGATACAGGATGGAGATGTCCATCTTTTACGTGGTGTACTTCGTGGTCTTCCCCTTCTTCTTCGTCAACATCTTTGTGGCTCTCATCATCATCACGTTCCAAGAGCAAGGAGACAAGATGATGGAGGACTATAGTTTAGAAAAGAATGAGGTGAGGAGGGATTAACGGAGCGAAGGAGGATAGAGATGCAGATTACGGGGAGAATGTCTGGAAGGCAGGAAGTGGGAGGATTATAACTGCTGGGCGGAAAAGAAGGGATAGATCGAGGAAAAGAAGGGAAGTTGGGACAAGATCCCAGCAGAACAAAACATGTGTTGTGTGTTTCTTTTGCAGAGAGCCTGCATAGACTTTGCCATCAACGCCAGGCCTCTGACGCGCCACATGCCCCAGAACAAGCTGAGCTTTCAATACCGAATGTGGGAGTTTGTGGTGTCGCCGCCATTTGAGTATACTATCATGGCAATGATCGCGCTCAACACTGTCGTGCTCATGATGAAGGTAAACGTCTGCGTCAATTCAGCAACACTCCTGCAAAGATTAACATTAACACACTTCAACTGATTATTGAGACGCACACGAGTTAACATCCACGTCTGTCTGCACCTTTATCTCATGCTGTCTCAAAACACCTGCATTAGTTCAGACTTTTCTTTAGATGTTGCTTTTTTGCACTATTTTCCTGATGTTCTGCTGAATGTGTCTCTGAATAGTGTGAGCTCAATTGTGTCCCTGACTTTCTAATAACCCTCCTTTTCTGTCTCTGGTGGTGTGTGTTTGTGTGTTTGTGTCTTCCGTTCGGTTGTGGTGGTTTGCTGGCATGAATGTGTGCGCTGCTTGTGTGTGTGTGTTTGTGTTTGTGCTTGTTTGTAGTATGACGGAGCTTCTGATACCTATGAAGCTGTGTTAGGCAACCTGAACATAGTGTTTACCTCCCTCTTCTCCATGGAGTGTGTACTCAAGATCATCGCCTTTGGAGCACTGGTGAGTGTATGCGTGTGTGTGTGTGGGTCTGTGTGTGTGTGTGCACTACTGTATTTTTGTAGACAGTCCTGAAGGTCAGTTATTAACATGGTACCACTGTATCCACATAGACTGTTATTGGTCACCAGGCAGAGAACAACAGTGAGAAGGGAAATGCAACCGCTGACAGACAAACTTCAGACTTTACAGGAAAAACACCTCAGAGATACTTTTAACCTTTAGAACAAAGATATTAATGCACCAATGACATCAACTCCTAAGATTCAGGCTGTATCCATACAAATGCGTTTTAGTTTTAAAACTTAATAAAGAAAACATACTAACACACATACTAACTCACCTGAGAACGCATATCACGGGACCAGTCAGGTACACTGGGCCGGTGCATGACGATATAAACAGGAAGCAGATTGTCTACTCCAACAAACAAACAACAATGGTGAAAAGTAAGATGAGGGATTTCTATTCTTGGGCCGACGTTGACTTTGGATCTGTTACTGACAGTAAGTGTTGACAGCATTTCCAAATGCCTCAGTTTTTTCCTGCTCATATTACAAGGCATTTTTCAAACAGGGGGCCGAATTAGGTGAATCAAAATCAGAATCAAAAACTCTGGAGCTGGGTGGACAGCAGGTGTTAACGCAGCAACAGTGATACGTGTCAAAACTGTAGTTGTGTAGCTGGAGCCATAGTGTAGATCCAATATATCTGACGCCCACTCTTTCCTCACTGTCCAGTTCTGTGTTATGTTTTTTTTGGGGTTACTGTATAAGTCGTAGGAGAAAGGTATATTCAGCTACACTAAGATAAACTAAAGCGACTGAAACCAAACAATGTAGAGAACAATCGATTAGGAAAATGACATGCCGCTATTTTTCATATTGTGGAGGACTTCACCGCAGCCCCCATCCATTATGTTGTACCACTGGGATGCATTGTTTGTCGTTGATTAATGCTCACGTAGTTCAAGAGAAACTTCGGGGGGAAATAATGAGCAACAGAGACACGATTATGGGTAATAAAGAAATGGGAAACTGCTAGAAACCAGCGGAAGAACGGACGGACGGCGAAGAAGAGAAATAAATGGATAGAGGAGAAATATTAGTTCAGGGAGGAGATACAGGACGGACAAGACGGTATTACAGTAATTAGAAGAAGGAGAGTGAATGACAGACGGGCGGTAATAAGCAAAGATTACAGGGAGGGTGGAGATTAAGTGGGACAGGATTTTGAATCTAGGGGAGCAACCTGAAACACACTCGTGCCCCTCCGCCTGCATACACACAAACAACACTAGGCCTGTGTGTGTGTGTGTGTGTCAAGGTGGTTTATTTTAATAGCCACCTCCCTTGCTCTCTCCATGTCCCTCCACTTGTCTAATGCACAGTTTGGCTACAGGCGAAATGTAGGAGAGCAAAAAAAGAAGCAGACTTCCCTCAACAGCATTTTGTCCTCATCGTCTTTTCTCTTTGACTCCTGACGTATAAAGAGAACTATTTAAAAAACCTTAAATTATTTGTTTGCGTGTGTACGCAGATATATGGATCCAGTTTATTAAATAGATGTAAGAGATGAATTCAGTTTGAGTTTGTTTGATTTATAAGATTCAGATACAGTATGTGATGTTGTCGTCTTCTGATGCAGTACAGTTTGTCCTCAGCTGGCCTGTCTGCTGGCATCCGCTCAACATGCCATCACTGATGGTCCATTTGTCTCATCTAATTCCTCTCCTGTTCCTGTCGGATACTGACATGTTTTCTTGTTCTCCTTCTCTCTCTTTCTTTCCCTCCTTCTCTCGCTCTTTTTGTCTTTTTTTTTTCCATTTCTCCGTCAATCTCTCTCAAACATCCGCGTTTGTCTGAATCTTACCGTGTCATTCTCATCACCTTCCCAACTTCCCTGTTTCCTCTCCCCTCCCTCCGTCGTCTCCTTTCCTTCTGTCTCTCTCTTGTCCTGACCCCAGAATTATTTCAAAGATGCCTGGAATATTTTTGACTGTGTGACAGTTCTGGGCAGCATCACCGACATTCTGGTCACCGAGCTGGGGGTAAGTAGCAGGATCTCGTGCCTGTCTCTATGTTTGAGAGAGAGAGAAGTGATATCGTGTTAGAAATGTATGTTGTTTGCCTGTTTAGTGACCAAGTGAAGACTGTTAGGTGAGTGCCAGCATGCGTCCGTGGCCTCGCACATCCGTCACATTGTCTGGAAAACATACAGCAGTCAAGACAAGGAAGGGAGAGCATGAGTTAGAGGCCTCTGTTGAGTCTCGCGTTGCTCAGTCATGCACAAACATCTATTGAAAGTCTTATATAATTGTCCCAGTTGGTGGGACGAGGAGAGACCCGACTGAGGCTCGCCGGCACTGAGCCGCAGACGGGAAAAAAAAGGCAGAAAGCCCGGCTGATGCTCTGTAGCAAGTCGGGGTGCAACGGATCTCAACACCCGCGGCTCGGATCAGATCAGGTCATGGTTCTTGGTCACGGATCGGGTCGTTTTTTTGGGATCAGCAAAAAAAAGTGAGACAAATATAACAGAACTTGAAGAACAGTTTACCACATGTCTGATGTTCAATGTTTAAATAAAGTTTTAAGCCAAAATATTTAATATTTACTTTTTAAAAAATAGCCTTTGTGCGTTTAGTGTTTCACATTAATTATCTAAACTGTGGTGACCCGTCATATTCTAACCGTTTTATAATGAACCAAAAACATTTACATTTAATTTAATGTAGTATCATGAAAACATGAGAAATCTATAAGTTAGTGTTTCACTCCACTGATTCCTTGAGCTGTCTGCAGCGCTATTTGCATCACGCTCGCTCGCTCTATCGTCCATAAAGTCTTTACCGTCCACGCAGACAGTCAGACCTCCTGCGAGTGGCATCCAATGCAGTTTTCTCACAAGCGAGAACTTCTTATCCGTCGATATGGCCGTGGAACTTCTGACGTGTGCTGTGTGTATATATGTATCTATGTGTGAGTGTATATACATGTGGAGAGAGTCTATTTTGATTGATTATTTTATTTAGGAAATTATTTCAAAAGGTGCGGTCAGACAGAACGTGAAGTGATTTTCAGACACAAAGCAATAGCATACAAAGTCAGTGCACATATGTTAGTCAGTGTTGGAAGTGAGTTATCTCCACGCCAGTCAAAACTGAGGTGAAGATGCATCTCTGTGATTTGAACAAGTCACAAAAAAAACAGTAGATCTGAGCGAACTTATTGGGACAATAACCTGCGATAATAACGTGAGCTGAAAATTTGCTTTGCGTTCTGTCCGATCAACTTTTGGAGAGTTGCTCTTGCAGATTTGAAGATGCACCTGGTAGGAACGGGATGCTTAAACTGTATTCGACAGATTTATCAGGAAAAAGGTTGATGCAGCTTCACCAACTCCTTACCTACCAGGTCTGTCTGCCGAAGCAAGGGATACCAATGACTCAAGCTCGTTTAAAGAGTAAATTGATGCTTTTTCACCAGCCAGCTTCTAGTAAATATTCCTGCGGCTGGTTTGTTTTTAAACTCATTTCCAGAGACTGTTTGTTTATTCCGAATCGATCCCGCGCTGTCTTGGTATCCCTGCTACACGGAGAATCTGCAGACTGAAAGCTGCTGCTGTGCTAACCTGTCTCTGTAATGACGTTCCATTTCTTTCTTGTTTTTTATCTTTTCACATGCTTTCTTTAAATCGTCTACAAACTTTACGACGACCCGCTGTAATCTACTTCGCCCCCCCTCCCCCCATGCCCCCTTCTCCCCCCCTCCCCCTCTCCCCCACTCCCAACAACTACTACGTCCTGCGACTCCATCCAATCAAAATGCACTATGAATCCTCTGTGTCCACCCATGACACCCCGGCTTGGTCAATCTCTCTGGTTGTTCTTCGAACCAACCAAAAAAAACAAAAATCCAAAAATTTGCTGCTATAAACCATATGTCTGCAACATCCACATGTAGATGGTTTGTAATTTTTTTGGAGATCTTATTTTCCTGCATCTGTTTTCCCTGCATCCCGGCCAGTGTTTAACGGCTGTGAAACGTGAATGCTTTGCCTGACCCTCCACCACACAGAACTCCGAACTTTTGTGAAAATCTTTCATTTGTCACCACGTTTACTAACCTCTCTGCCAGTCACTGTATCAATACTGTATTCTTATATATTACTCAGCCATAAATCCTGCCCGTAGTCTTCATCCTTTACAGAAAACTAGAGCTCTGTTTGTAAAGGATTTGCCATTCATTGTATGCACATATGTACACGTCCGTACATAAGACAGTGACTGGGAGAATGTTTCCAGAAACGACTGAGCGAGTCTAAAGCTTTGCCCCTGGCAGAGAGAACAAGTGATGCATGAGGCCCCTTGCATGTCTGTGGCAGGAACACACACACACACACACACACACACACACACACACACACACACACACACACACACACACACACACACACACACACACACACACACACACACACACACACACACACACACACACACACACACACACACACACACAGCAATGTGATACATGCTGTATTGTGACCTGCATGTGCCTGCTGCCAGTCCCAAACTTGCCATCTTTTGTATTTTACTGTGGTAAATGGTTGAACTCTATCATATTACAGATTTAGTTTACATTTATAATAATGGAAATAATATAATGGAATAAAATGGAAAAGCTCACATAGCAGATCATCATACACGGAGCATTAGAGCCATATGTGGGGGGGGAATTAGAATAAAGTTGTAATATTACGAAATTAATGTCCAAAAATGTCATAATATTACAAGAATAAAGTCGTAATTTAATTTGAAAAAGTCGTAATATTAAAATAAGATTAAGATAAGAAAACAATCATATTTCAGTATCTAAAATCTTAATTAACAATTTCATTGTTTCTTGAGAAACTACAAAACACTTGTGAATTGCACTCAGATGTAAACAACAATAGCCTCGTAATATTACAACTTTATTCTCTTAATATTAAAACTTTATTATCTTAATATTATGAGTTCATTCTCGTGATATTACAACTTTATTCTCGACTTGTTTCCCCTTTCATGTGACCTTAATACTACATCATATCAAACTGCTGATATTGGAAATATATGAACTTGTATATAAAGACCTTAACTGGTCCATCAACCACCGTCTTGCTCTTATTCGGCTGTGACATAGCTGTCGTATGTCACATGACTTTGGCAGCCAATCCTATTGGATTGCCTCGTATTGGTGCACATCTGCATGCTGTGTGCTTGCTTTATTTTTAAACGATTGCATATTCCTGCCTTGAGAGAATTAGTGCATTTGGTTGTCCTTCCAAGAAAACGTCCTGACGTCCCTGCACATTAACTACTCACCACAATGACTCCCACATAACCCAATTGGATGAAACTAGTTAGATTTGGATGACTTCCCTCCCCCCCTGTGTTGTTTTGTTTGGTTTTGTCTAACCCGATGGATATGAAACGCTTGTCAGAGCCTTGCTGATTTGAGTTTGGTTTGCTTTGACTTGTTTGGCTCCTGGTTCTTTTGGTTTGTGTTGAGTTTGAATCAGTTTTGTTTTTGACTGTCTTTCCTTTCATTTTATTGCTTTGGTTTTGTGCGGAAAATAGTTTGCACACTTTGTACTAAAACTGTCTCCCTTTATTCTGACCCCAACTCCTCCCTCTCCTTCTGCTTTCATCTCCCTTTATTGCTTCCTTCACTTTCCTATCTTCACCTTTCAATCCTAATCCTTTCTACACCCTGCTCCCTCTCCCTCTCCCTCTCTCTCTCTATCTGTTTCTGTCTCTCCCTCTCTCTCTCTCTCTCTCTCCCTCCCTGTCTCTCTCCCTCTCTGCCTCTCTCTCTCTCTCTCTCTCTGGTTATGCCGTTGCCGTACTCTGTAGAATAATTTCATCAACCTAAGTTTCCTGAGGCTGTTCAGGGCAGCTCGTCTCATCAAGCTGCTGAGGCAGGGAGAAACCATCCGCATCTTGCTTTGGACCTTCGTTCAGTCCTTCAAGGTTCACTCTCAACTTCTCAGCATATCACACACACGGGGGGGGGGGGGGGGAATTATATGCATCCACATGTCTGCATTTTTCATACACACGTCTAATATTGTGTATATATACATAGACAATGCCTTGGTGCAGTCTCGTATACTAGCGTGCACGGGGCCCTCATACGATGAATGTTTCTCTCCTCAGGCTCTGCCTTATGTCTGCCTCCTCATTGCCATGCTGTTCTTCATCTACGCCATCATTGGGATGCAGGTGGGTGACGGCCTCGTGCTAAAATGTGCTAGGATGCATTTGGGAAGCATTAAATGTATTTTATAGGATAACGATGATGAGTAGGTTGACGAGGTATAGAAGGAGCCGGAGGAGGATGATGGCGGTCGTAAGGATTCGGTGCATGATGGGAGGGGAAGGTTAGTTAAGAAAGCAGTGGACATTGGTTGCACTCTTTGCAAGGCAGTTTTATTTATGAAGCACATTTAGATGCACAGAGGTAGATTCAAGGTGCTGTACAGGGACTTTAAAGACAACACAGAGACAGAATTAGGAGAAATTGATTCAAAATCAGAAAGCAGAGTTTAAAAGAATATTCCAAAAAGAAATTAATAAGAGCAGAATAAAGGAGGTAAAGAAGTAAAAGAAATAAAAAGGATAGAATCTGTATGAACAATATAAAAATAAGTTGTAAGAGTAAAATAATGCAATTAAAATAAAATGATGGAATGACCTTAGATTTTGTAAACTAGTTTCTGGATTAAATCTGGATTCAAAAAGTCCTGCGGTGGCAACAAAGTGATGCCTGAAAAGTGATGAACAGCTGGTTTTCCATGTTAACAGTGTGTTTGGGTTTGACAGCTGTTTGGGAATATTGCTATAGAAGAAGACCAAGATTCCGCCATCAACCAGCACAACAACTTCAGGACCTTCGTACAGGCTCTCATGCTCCTCTTCAGGTGCGTGTGTTTAAATGTGATGTTTGCAATGTCTACATAACATAGTCTTTTATCGTCCAAAAACATTGTTAAAAATCCTTTGAATCCTGAATCCCTCCTGAATCAAGGAATCTCTTTGGGTTTTTCTAGGAGCGCAACAGGGGAGGCGTGGCACGAGATCATGCTGGCATGTCTGGGAAGTAAAGACTGCGACCCCCTGGCGGGGAACCCGGAGCCAGAGTGTGGCAGCCAGTTTGCCTACCTCTACTTTGTCTCCTTCATCTTCTTCTGTTCATTCTTGGTGAGCACACAATGATCCGGCTCCTTCGTCACCATTCAGGAAGACGGATAATTTGCTCTTTCTTTGTGATTATGAGATTAATACAGATTCTGTATTTTACAATGATACAACTACGATCATATTTAGGAGACAAGATATTATTCGAGCAATCTGCGACAATAATTTCCGTGTCCAGCAGGACCTGAGCCGGTCAGGCCGTGTGTACATGAGCGGTCACGTGATATGCGTTTTCAGGTGTGTTAATAAGGTTGAGGATTAAAACTGATAAGGAGCCAAAGTGCTCGTATGGACAGAGATTATTTTAATTTACAAGCGAAAACATAGTAGTTTGGATGTAGCCAGAGTTTAGTGGCTAAATTACATCTGTCTTCTGGGTTTGACTCCGCGAGAATGTTGTCCGAGACAGTTTGAAACACTAGGTGGCGTTGTGAGCTGATGATCTGTTTTGATTTGCTCCACTTGTAACGTCTACTTTCCTCTTCACGTGTGTTTTCATGTGTAGATGCTGAATCTGTTCGTAGCCGTCATCATGGACAACTTTGAGTACCTGACTAGAGATTCATCCATACTGGGACCTCACCACCTGGATGAGTATGTCAGGATATGGGCCGAATATGATCCTGCGGCCTGGTACGTGGTAACATGCAAGCCCTCGGGTGCACATACTACATATCTTTTTTTTTTTTTTAAACACACCCAGTTAAAACTTTTATTTACCTGCCTAGAACTACTTGCACACATTACGTTTGCACAGGAGTTAGAAGTGGTCAACAGTTCAACTCTTAACATTTCCCACTTTTAAACACAGATGCTGTTTTACAACCTCAGATACACCAAATGCTCTATTGTATGTTTCTTGTACGTGTCTTAATATGCTTATTCACACAGAGCAGGGCCTAAGCAGTGACCTCTCAACAGTTTCGTGAATCTTTTTTTGTTTCGGTTTTTTTTTGCGTACTTACTTTGGTAAAACGCCGGTACACACATTGTAATTCAAACGGCACATTACAAAAGCAGAAGCGTCAATTCGTTGATAGCTGCAAGAGGGATGTACCGGATTAGAGAATAACCTCAAACCTCTGGCAGCTGGTTATCTCTCTCGCACCGTACAACCCCTCCCTCCTCCTCCACCCCTTTTTCTGTAAACTGTCTTTAAATAACCCCCCCTCCCCCCAAACCCGTTCCAAAACACCTCCCCTTCTTCTGGAATCTGCATACTGCCAAAAAACTTAATGTGGCAACGTCTACACTCCAAACCAGCCTCCTCCCTGTCTGACTCCTGAAGCCTAAACATACTGTAGACATGCTAAGTTTCATGGTATCTGTATTCCAGTGCCTGTGTGTTTCCCTCATGCTGTCCACACGTGCACACACAGGTAGAATACTTTAAACAGCAGCAATAGGAAACGTAAAGGAAAAGGAGATGAAAGGCTGAAGGGTCATGTTCAGATCTACAGGAAAGATCATTAAGATGTGAAATCTTTACCTTCTTTCCAAATGTCACCTCGTAGATGTTAGAACATTGCTTTTTCTCGGAGCTAGCATCGCTACATCACGGACTGCGGTACGGACACAGTTGCTCGGGACGCAGGCGACAGGAAGCGCAGACACGTGGATGACACTGAACACATATTTAAGAGGGAGGCGATCTGCACACAACACAAGCAGCTATTAAGCATTTAGCTGTTCGCCCAAGCATATGCTTTTCTACTCTGTTAGCAATTGCTTAATTACATCGTGCGCATATCCTGTCAGGGGTTTGGACTGGAGAGAAGACGGAGAGGAAAAAATAACAACAGAATAAAGTGTGTATGGGTGTGTGTGTGGCCCCGTACACACCTGGTATTAACATGTGGTTTCTGTGATCCGATCTCAAGTTCGACAGCTCTGAGTTCGATAGCGATTCCATCACGCCAGACGTACATTCGGAGGTGGTTTTTTCGGCTATCTCCAAAATATCAACCCTGACCTCGACATCAGGACTGATACTTTTTCTTAAATTCGTAAAATCTTCACTGCAACTGAATCAGATTCATTCAGCGCCTCCTGACTCGTCTCTCTCTCTCATGGCGACACACAAACACAGGACACATCTGTAAACTCAGACTGGCTCGTCTGATGACAAATTAGCCTCTGGGGGCAACAGCCAATATTTTGTGGCTTCCAGTGTAGACTCCGTCTCCCGTTCGCCGTTTACACTCAAACATCACGCATAAGTACAAATGAATGAAGCCGAACATTTCTCCACACAAAACACAAGCAGATATCTTTTGTGGGTGTTTTAGGTCCACAGGACATTTTGGCCTTTTTTTTTCTTCTCTCCATACTTACTGTTGAGCTGCGGGCGACCAAAGTTTGCTCAAATGTGATTGGTCAAACTAGAAACAGACTTTGGCCCCTAAATCTTGATTAACCCAGATTCTGCATATTCTGATGCAGAATCTGTTTATAGAGATTATTGGATAGTTAACGTACTTCAGTATAAAAGTATTTACTGTGTATACTTGTCAATCTTGTGCTCTTCCTCCCTATGTTCTCTCTTATTTCTGGATGTTTTTGTGTGTGTTCTCCTGTGTGTGTGTGTGTGCTCTCGTGTGTTTCTTAACTCCCTTTATTCTTCTTGCAGCGGGCGCATTCATTATAAGGACATGTACAGTTTATTACGAGTTATCGATCCGCCTCTGGGCTTAGGCAAGAAATGCCCCCATAGGGTGGCCTGCAAGGTTTGACTTCCATTCAAACAAAATCTCTCTCAACCACACGTGCTAGCCACAGCATCCAGGAATGGAGTGAATGCTGCTTTATTTATTGATTTCTTTTTCATTTCAATTTTTTTACAACTTCTTTTCCACCATTATCGACTTGCATTCTGAACTGCTGAGAGAATGTGCGGGACAATGCAGACACCCAGAGACGCATGTGAAATGCACTCAGTGAAATGAAAAAAAAAAAAAGCATATTAAGAAGTTTTACCACGTTGTAAAATATTTGTTTTTATTTTTAATACTCTTTTTATTTTGCTTGCTGTGGAGCCATGGCTATAATGTAGCAAGCTATGGTTGCCCACTGTAGTGTTGCATTGTTCTTGGTTTTTGGGGGTTGGGGGAAAGACAGAAACTGCATTGACACCCCTTCCTCCTCCTCCCCTCTCTCCTCGTCTGCGCAGGAGCAGCTTGGCGCCTGCCCTGCTCCTCTGTGCACACACTCGGACACACGCACCGTACACACTGTTGTCCTGCTTGAACAGAATTGTCTTTTGAGAACATTTATTTCCTCAAATCTTCCTCCTGTTGTCTCCCGTCCCCTTGTCATTTACCCCCCCCTCTCTTTTTTTCACATGACAGCGTTAGAGTCCTGTAGCTCGTAGAGGAGCCACTCGGCCAGAGTTTCTCCAAATCAGCCCAATAACCTTGTCTTCCTGTTGTTTTGTTCTTTTGCTTTGTTTTCCCTTTCTCCTTTTGTCTACTCTCAATTTCTGACGCTGTGACCCTTCTCTCTCTCTTTTTAACTCTATCCTCTAATCACTCGTCTCCTCCATCTCTCTCTCTCGCTGCAACTTGTTTCTCCCTTTCTCAACACCTCTGTCTCTCCCTTTTCTTTTGTGCTTTTGTTAACGGGGTTGGTGGCACTGGCCCACGATGCAGTGGCAGGATCAGTTGCAGGGAAATGTATGACATGCTGAGGCACATGTGTCCTCCACTAGGCCTCGGGAAGAGGTGTCCAGCACGGGTGGCCTACAAGGTCAGAAAGGAGCCCATCTACACCCGAGTCTCGTATGGGTGTCAGGGAGGGCCTTTGGGGGAGGGGCCAGGAGGGAGAGGGAGGGGCCCGGGACCTCTAAGCGCTCAACGTGCTGTAAACTTTAGTGTCGTTGTTTCTTTGGTTTCCTGTTTCTGTTTCTTTTCTCGTGGAAAGTGGGGGTGGGCTGATCGGTGTTGTGGCGTTGTGTGGTGGTGTGGGATTGGTGGGCGCAGGGAGCAAGACACTTAGGTCCAGGGGTTACGCAGGATGTGTATCCACAGGAGGGGACGAAAAGAGGGACCTTCTCAGCTCGTTTGCACCGTATACGACGGACACGAGACTCGTTTAGACAAGTATGCACATTACAATCAGCGCTGTTTCATATTACTCGGCAAACAGAGTGATTGTAGTGAGTGTATACAGCAAAGCAATTATTTTAATATGTTGAAATATGTTCATCAATCACACACGTGGACGCTGCTGAAGACACACACTCTTAGAAGCATGCGTGTGCAGCAGGGCTTGGAAGGTCCACCAGACTTACGTCCTCCGACTCGTTCCGTCCTGTGGATGGGGGGGGGGGGGGGGGGGGGGGGGGGGGGGGGGGCGGACTCGCACACATTTCCACACAAACACACACAGAATCAGGTCACATCAACCTCCACGTAGGATCTTCTCTGTTATTTCTCATGGTAGAGAGAGCAGAAGGGCTTGTGTCAGTGATGTGTTTTCCTCTGAGAGCCTTCGGTCGCCACACAGAGGCTGTTCTTTTTTTCTGTCACCCTTCATGTAGCAGCTCCAAGCCCCCCTCCCCACCCCCCCCCCCTTCCCCCGAGCAGCCTTTTTATATC
This sequence comes from Hippoglossus hippoglossus, assembly GCF_009819705.1. NCBI lineage: Eukaryota > Metazoa > Chordata > Actinopteri > Pleuronectiformes > Pleuronectidae > Hippoglossus > Hippoglossus hippoglossus. Next base: position 17,026,503 of record NC_047158.1, read on the forward strand.
TGCAAGTCCAATCTTCTCTTTGTCCTTTGGTTCTGTCGTCAATGCAGTTCTATTCTGTTTCCAGCCCCCCCCCCCCCTGCACCCCTCATCTCTTGCATACCGCTCCCCTCCCCGCACATGACACACTCCCTCACCTGTCTTCTGCATGACCGTAAAAACCACCACGACCAGCTCCCCACCTGCACACGCGCACCCTGTCTGTCGTACGCAAATTGTTATCGGGATGAGAAAATAAAACAGAAATGATAACAAACAGATTTACCCTCATGTTACCACGATCTCCTGCGACTCCTCTTGTGATCAGAGCGACAGAATCACGAGACATCATTGGCAGATCACTGTGAGCCTGCCTCAGGGGACAGCCGGCCAAACAGCCTGTAGGCACAGGAGATCACCCCATCGCCAACCATTGCTTTATCCTCCCTCCTCCTCCAGCAGACCTGGGGAAATAGTGCTAATATTATACACTAAGTATGCTTCCATGTGGTTGGGGTTTAAATAAGAGTGCAATTTATAATGTGTCAGTCAAGGTGGGTAGACTCTCCTACCCACACTTTCCATCCATAACCTCCACTCCAACTCTAGAATGGCACTGCCGGCATGAAAAAAGATCCAGATTTTTATTTGGATCTGCACCAAACTGCACACACTCATCAAATATCAGTCCTAAATAATACCTGATATTTTTTCATATGGAGTTATTCTCTGAGAAATCAACAAAAATGATGAGTAAATGCAATGTTAAAGAAAGTGTACGGATCTGGATCCACACCAAAATACAATGGGTTCCTCCCTGACCCATACGGCATCCTTCCACCAAGCTTCATGGTAATCTGTGCCGTAGTTTTTATATAATCTTACAAACAAATAAACAAACGGGGGTGAAACCATGACCAGCTTGGCAGCTAAATTGTACTATTCCACCCAGGTTTTGCAGCTCGAGCTGTTTCCTCCTTAGTAAATCATGTTTATGTATTTAACCCCAACCTCTGCCATCTTCCATCTTTACATCAGGTGCTTTCTCTCTCTTCTACCTTCTTCATTTTACCCTCAAACTGCTCCTCCTCCCTGCAGTCAAAGTGCATCTCTCCCACTCAACAACCTTACGTGCTTGTCATGCCTGGTGTTTGGCTAAAACCTTCCCGAGCATCTTAACCTGCCCCTTGATGATTATTACCTCCCTTTTCCAATCAGAGATATCCCAGGCTCTGATATACCTTTGACCTTCCGACCAGTCCACAGAACAGTGGCCCGTCTAGCTCCACTGTTCCTAACCTCCGAACTTCTCTGTCAGACACAGCCAACTAAGTATGGTGATGTGTCTTTTTTTTTGTTCCTCTGGTAGTTTGGTCACTTTTTCTCTCTTTACCTGCTCCAGCTTATAAACAATCGATTTTTATTCCTCTGTCATCTCTGTCCCTTCAGCTTTTCCCCTTTCACCTCTTCTTACATCTACTTTCCGGCTGAATGTTCATCGTACATTTCCTACATACACGTGGATTACGGTCGCCTGCAATCATGCGCCAGAACAACACTTTCATGGCGGCCATGTTTTAGTTCCTCCTTCATATTTCTTTTTCCGCAGAATGCTGCTCTCTCTCACCTATTAACCTCCGAGTGTGTGCCCATTTTCCACACATTAGACATCAGATGATTAGCGATAGAGCTAGAGCCTCTATCGTTATACAGCCTATAGCCCCATTGTCTACAGATTCTTCTTATTTCCCTCCAAGAACAGCCACGTTAAAAAAAACAACTCACAAACTCATTTTAATGTTGTCAACAGAGGATGCTTTCTGTGTACGGCTGCGCAGCTGCTTGTCCTGTGAGGCATTTTGTGTGCGCATCGCATGCCGCATGAGGGTGGGATGTGCAAGAAGGGGTTGGGGGGGGGGGGGGGGGTTGTGGATTTAAAACAAAGTTTTGATGGGTGGATTAGAGGAGAGGCATTTAATCAGGATGTAGGGGGAAGCATGATCTGCTGCATGTCCGGGTTTTCGCCGTCTTCTGTCACCAAACGCACACGAACGTCATCTGTGAGTTGGTGTGTGTCTGTGTATCTTATATAAACCAACAAGACCAAAGAAAAAAGGATCAAACCAATAAACAAAAACAAAAGCGTTCCCTTTCCTTAGATCGTTTTGTGGTTTATTGGTTTGTCATCTGGTCTGTGTTGTTTTCAATGTGAACCTCCAAACCCTTAGGAGGAGCTGTGGATAGCGATAGTCGGTCCTCCTGTTTTCTCATTGAAGGTTCAACAAACCTGTGAGGCCTCGAAACGCATACAAACATAACATGAGAGGGAAATGAATGACTGAATATAAGCCTGGGACGATTCTAGGTAAGCGTCTTCATCGGTTGCCGTGGTGCTCACAGGTTCTTTCATATCAAAAACAGCATCAAAATCCTTGATGCTTAATATCCACTAAAATTCAAATACGTGCAATTTGACGCCGCATCCGAGTATAAACGTGTTACAGGCAGAGACGGACGCAGTCATTGGCTGCTGCAGATGTTCTTCACAGCTCCTTCACCCTCCCCGACCCAAACCCCTCCTCCCTTCCTGTCACCTGGAGGTTCCACACACACACACACACACCCCACCCCAGTTCTCTCACGGCTTTCCCCCCTCGATTGGCTCTCCCACAGAGGCTGCTCCGCATGGATCTGCCCGTGGCCGACGACAACACGGTCCACTTCAACTCCACCCTCATGGCCTTGATCCGCACAGCGCTGGACATCAAGATCGCCAAGGGTGCGGAAGGTTTGGAAATCCCTCTTATCTCCTTTCATTCAAAGTTTTTTATACGCTCTTCTTCTGTTTCATGTCTCCCCCCCCCCTCGAGTGCAGCACACGTCTTGTTTCTCTGTGCCGTGAACCCAGAGGCCTCCGGCTCCTCCTGATGCTTCTCCTACTGTTAGCGTGTGTGAACGTGAAGGTTGAGGTCCTGTGGAATCTCAGCCTGCGTACTGTACATCGTCCTCTACAGTTGAATTGATCGTATCTTCTATTGTTATCTACTGTAACTAATAGAAACTTTCTTCTGTCTGTTTGTTTTTTATGTCTGTGTGTCCTCCCTCTTACCTTTTGTCTGGATGGTACTGTTCATCTTGCGTACATGCATGTCCACGTGTCTGACTTTGGGTTTGTCTATGTACTTGGGCATGGTTGTCCGTGAATCTGTCTGCGTGTGTGCATGCATGCGCGTGTTCGTTGAATATGCCTAGGTGGTGTTGACAAGCACCAGATGGACGCAGAGCTGAGGAAGGAGATGATGGCGATCTGGCCCAACCTCTCCCAAAAGACTCTGGATTTGCTGGTGACGCCGCACAAGTGTAAGTTGAAAGAGTGCAGGCGCAGCAACGCGGCTTGGATGCAGCCACCCTGCGACGCCCGGCTCTCCGACGTTTGTTTTCTCTTCACGCCACCCGAGGACCGCTTCTCTCAGCCAGTCTCTCTCACTGCTGCACCCTCTGAATCAGCTGGCACATCGCCGCCTCCCCCCTCCCCCCTCCCACACACACACACACACACACACACACACACACGCACGCACAACCTCACACCTCTAGTCTGTCGAGACATATTTATATCATGGACATCAGCAGCAGAAGCATAAGTAGTGTAAGATGTGCACACAAACAGTCAGCACTAGACAGACAGCTGTATACACACAATCCTCTCCTTCAGCAACAGAAAGTTACACTCACCAGAAAAGACCCCCCCACTAGTCGGAGACCCCCAGCTGTCTGTGCCTGAGATCAGAGGGTGCCCTACTATAGATCAACTCTCTATAGATGTCTTTTCACTCCAGGGGCAGCAAGTGGCTGATTGCATGTGACAAAAAAAAATACTGTGTATTTAAACTTTGAATTAGACTGAGAACAAGTGCACATTTGCATGAAATTTGCGATGAGCATTGTTAGTAGCTAGGAAATTGAGTATATATTGAGAATGAATTTGCAATCAAGTCCAAATATTCATTTTCAATCACAGATTTTATTGCATTATTATTTTTGTGTGGTTCTTATGATCGCATGTTAACTAATTTCTGGAGCGACCGTGTTTTTGTTTCGTTTCGTTGTGCTGTTTCATGCATGAGATCCTCCGATACAAGATTTGACATCTGTACAATATAAAGTTAAACAAAAGCCTTTATATATAAAAAAAAAAAATAAGTGACTTAAGATTTTTAAACAATATCAATCTGTCTGTGAAAAGACCTTTTGCTCAATGTTCATGTGTATGTGAGATGTGTGTGTGTGTGTGAGAGCGAGTGTTTTCCTGTGTGCACGCATCACCCCTCTCTGCCATTCCTTGCGCTCAGGGTCCATTCCAAAGGGTCTAATCTTGCAGGGTAACTTGTCATTCTCTCAGCAGCGACAGACCTGACAGTGGGGAAAATCTACGCTGCCATGATGATCATGGAGTACTACCGCCAGAGCAAGATCAAGCGCTCGCAGGCTCTTCGTGATGAGCAGGTATTGTCGTCTTCAGGCAGAATAAGCCTCCACTCGACCTGCATCCGACCCTTTTAAAGGCAGACTGACGCACTGAAACCAAGGCTGCAGGGCTGCTGCCCCCATTCATACGAGCCTGGGCTGTGACAACCCCTGTAGATCAGGGAGGAGTCTTCATTCAGTCACATAGAAAAGTCCACACAGGGGGTGAACACAAAAAACTTCACAATCTGCTTCCTCCTTTTACCAACAGTAGAAACCATGCTGCCATCTGCTGGACAAAGTCTGTCACCTATTCTTTTGCAGTAACTTTAGCTCCGAGCAGACGAAACCATAATTCATACTCGTAACAATAATCCAGTAGTTGTTTATAAACTAATGTGCATATTGGTCCAGTTTATATGTCTGTGGCTACAGGGTTTTATTTTCAAGCAGGCTGAGATGTTGTCACAGCCCCTAAGGTGCCCGTTCCTCGACATCATGGAAACCTTCGACCTTCTCTCACCTCGACCGCTTGTGAAGACGCCTTTACCTTCTCACTCCCCCATAATCCAAGCTTGTGACCCCGGGAATGTTAGATTTGCATTACGATACCACCGCAACCTTCTGTCTGCACACTTCCCCCTTTAATACAAGTGTTCAATGACACCATATCTAGATCTTGCACATATAGATTCAGGAGGTTTGGATTTGAAACAAGGAAGTTACTTGTTTTCAAATCACAAAGCTCAAAAATACAGAATGTGAAAGATTTAATTTGACATTTCTTATGATTATTTATCCAACTTGCATGTGTAACACGCTTATGAGCACGTTAAAACGGGGTGAGGTTGTTATTAGGTGTTACTGTACGGTAACACCTATACTGTACTGTACATCCTAAGTGTATGACGAATAATTGTATGGCTGAATGCAGGGTTTCATATTTGACTTGTCCCATCATGCATTTCACCTGGTATATGTTCCCTCCCACAGGGTTTGTGCAGTGATTTTCTGCCACGATGTTCCCTCCTCTGAACGAGGCCCCTCTCTTATCGCTCCCCTCGTCTTTACTTCTGGTTTCACTGAAATGTATTTTCTTCAGCTTTCTGCATCCACATCAAAGTATTTAAATCATGACATGAAATCCGGAATAATTACTGATCATTCCTATCGATCCGATCCTGAGCTACTGAGTGGGTGAATTCCTGTTTGGGCTTTTAAGTATAAGGGCCTCTAATGGTTCAGAGTTGGGGATCTGGACAGATAGGACTGTTATGTCCCAGAATGCACCCATTTCCTCCTCCAACCAGCTGCTGGGCATCCGAGACCCCCCCTCCCCCCCCCCCCCTTTACTCCTCGTCCCTCACCTCTTTTGCCTCGCTTCAGCCGACAGCCCCCTTTTCTACGTCCCTGCTGCTCCTGCTCTGCCTCTTTTCCTCCGCATTTCCCTGTCAGTCTGCCTGATAGCTGGCGACGGCCATGTTGTATATCTCACACAGAATCGAACGCCATTACTGTTTCAGCGCGTGGAGCCTCCTTCCCCCACCCAGGATGGGGGCCCGGGACTTAACAACGCCCTACCTCTACCTGAGACGACTGTAAACAGCCTGTGAGTTGGATGTTGCTTGCGTGTTTGACGTCACAGGAGGTGCTCCGTTGAAAGCAGACCATTTATGGAACGTGTGTGTGTGTGTGCGTGCGCCATAGGCCAGTGGAGGGGGGGGTCCCGGAAAGCACTTCATGGGTGACGGCCCGTGCTCAGGAGATGTCCCAGAAAGTTGGCAGCTGGAGCCCAGAGGGACACCCTGAGGATGGCCTGGGAAGCATGAGCAACTCTCAGGTAGACAGCTCTCACACACACACACACACACACACACACACACACACACACTATACAGACCACAAACATGAATGCATCCTTGTCATATACCAAGTTTATGTGAACAAGTACAAACACTCGATCCATTCAGCATTTGTTTTGACTTTCATGTCATTGCTACCAAATGAACCAAAGCAAAGAGGAGCTGAGGACACTGAAGGTAAAACGAAGTGCGATACAGATTGTGTCTCCACTTCTATGGAGAGCAGAGTTCCACCGGGACATCACGTTTGTGTTGGTGTTCATTGGAACTGAGGTTAGAACGGAAAACACAGCAGCCTGTTGTTGATCAGGGCATCGACTTGATTCTTGCTTCCCAGTCCCATCAATGTTATCTTACACATAAGCTTGAGGTCAGTGTGAGAATGAACAACTTCCCTCATGTGCTGTGTAATCTGAAGCTTCTCTGCAGTAAATACGACTCCATTCAGATCTGGTATTAACGTCCATCCAGAGGGATCCGATCGCACGTGAGATACATGGCCACGTTCATTTCACTGTGCGAACGCCAAAGTGTCCGGGGCCGCATATGAAAGACGTCCGGTTACATGTTCACGATGAATAGAAAGATTTTAACACTTAACACTTTAACACCATTTTATTTTTGAAATGGGTAAAATCTTTCTTCATAGCACGGCTGCTTATGCCTCATTGATTCATTCAGCCCTTCTTGACTCTGCTTGCTTTCTCTCTGTCTCTGTCTCTCGCTCGAAAGACACACAGACACAAGCACACACCGACACACACATGCACAGTCGTTGGACACATCTGTAAACTCGGACTGTGTAAAAAACTACATTATTTGGTCTTCATGAGCACAAATCACATGCGTGTTTAGTCGCACGTTGAGCGGGGAAGTGAGATCCGATTACAAGTGATCACAGGAGAAAACAATCAGGTGTTAATACCAGGTCTGAACAGGGCAAAGATATTTGTTCAAACTGACAATGGCCTGGACAACTATCTCACCACGGCACAAAATAGAGAAGCTCATACGCTCTCATCTGTCCTGCCTTGTTGCCTCGTAGATCATTTTCATTTCTCGCAATCTCAATTCATACGTTACCAGTGATATAGCGTTGACCATTCTTTGACTGGCTCCATTTTGTTTTGAACGCAATTCTCTATCTGAGTGAATTTTTCCTTCACCGGTGTGTTTGCTCATTTCGTTGGGAGTCTGTCTCGCGGCTCATGTGTCCGTCTTCATGCCGTTAAACCTCTCTGCTTGTAGACCTCCCCGAGCGGCTGACAGGTCCCTGTATCAGTCAACGCAATCACACCGCTCCATATCAGTCAACAGAGGTCTAGAGAAGTTTAAAAGTTGGATAGAAGAGAGTGGCTGTCGGCTTCATGCAAACCAGTCAGATAGAAGGGAAATGGAATCATACGAACATCAGGCATAATGAGACAACACAACTAAAATGACCAGTAAGCATGTTGCCAGCATTTCAATAAAAGCTTCCTCTTACCTATAGACTATATATAAAGATGGACGATGCACCTCCACTTTCTCCCACTATTCAGAAATGGAGCCGGAAACCAAACCTACCGGGAAAAAAATGAACACTTGAACAGACATACCTACACAACCTCATTTAAAACGCACAATGTAGCAGTGTCTGCACCAGGTCAACAACATCTGATCAGAAGTGGTGGAGGAAGTACTTTTGTAAAAGTATAAACAAATAGACAAAATGTACTTGAGTATAAGTAAACTTTTCTATATGAGGAAGTACTTAATATACTTAAAGTACTCAAAGTAAAAGTACTTTCAGTGTGTATCCTCTTCCCTAATGCAACAGTCCAGTACATCAATCGAGTCTCGTGGTGTTTCCTCACCAGTGATGGAGGCGGGGTCTAATGTTACCTGTGCACTCTGATTGGATCAGGGAACCTGTTCCCCTCTCATTACTGTTTACTTTTAAAAATATAGAAAAACAATGTGAAGAAATATATTGCAAAAGTGTAGTGGAGTAGAGTACAGATACTTGCTGATATTTGTAGTGGACTAAAAGTGAAAATAAATCTACATAAGTATAAGTATGTACTTGAGTACAGTAATGTAGTAAATGTACTTTGTTACATCCCACCTCTGCTGATCAGATGTCTTTTTTTCACACATTCTTTGAGCTGCATATGATTCTCCTCTCCAATCCGTTCCTGCTCTGACTCACCAGCTCCATCTGGCATAAACAGAGAGCCTCCACCTCCCTGTGCCAGCATTCGCTTGCTGCTCAGTGTTTGACAGCAAACACACAACTTTGGTTTGGAAAAAACTCTACACTCCACATAAAACCTCTCTTTTTTCCATTCATCCCACAGTTTAAAACCAAAACGACAAAGAAAGTGGCAAAGTCACTCACCACACACACACACACACACACACACTCTCATCAGATTCTCCCTCTGACTGCTTCTACCTCTCTAAGACCTGAGCTTTCTTTGGATAACAAACTTTCCCCCACCCCCCTGCTCCCCTATCAGTTTTCATGGCAGCCAGTCACACCATCTCCTGCTCTCCTGCTCTGTTTGCAGACGGTAGAGATGAGAGAGATGGGGCAGGATGGTTACTCGGATACTGAGCACTTTCCACCAATGGAAGGCCACGGCAGGGCCGCTTCCATGCCCCGCCTCCCAGGCGACAACCAAGTGAGCAGCATTCTCACTTTTCCACTCTCGTTCTATTCCCCCTCATTACGTACATGTTCCTCATTTCCTTTTGTTTGAAGCGATCACAATCACAAAGGTCTGACTCGTTGCGTAAAGACGTGTTGCTGTGGTCCCTGGAATCCATGTTGGAGAAGGTTTAGCACAGGGTTAAAGGTCCAGTGTGTTAGATGTAGGTGAAAGGGATCTATTGGCAGAAATTGTATATAAAATAATCCTAGTGATGTTGTCACTAGCGTCTTTCATCTAAATTGTGTGAACCCTAGAATGGGCCCATTATATTTAAATACTTTATATTTACATCGGGGCTGGGTCTCCTCTACGGAGGCCGCCATGTTTGTTACAGTGGCCCAAACTGGACAAACTAAACACCTTTTGAGTTTCTATGACAACTGAAGGCTACCACAGGTTCTCTGTCATGTTTGGAAGTGGAGGTTGAGGTGAGCGGTATTCAGCTGCAACGTGCAACTTCACCACTAGATGTCGCTAAACTCTACACACTGAACCTTTAAAGGGATTTCTTCTAAATTAAAGCAGTTTGGTTCCGAGTTGCATTTTTAGCCCCAACAACAACCTGTAATGGGAAAATCGTTTGCGGGGCCGTCCTGTCCTGACGATATTTCAGCCTAAAACATGAAAATGTTTTTGTTGAAACTCCAAACTTGAATTCAGAAGCACCACAGCGAGGCAAAGTTCGACCTTCTGTTCCTTTTCTCTCTTCTTCTCTTCTCTCCTCTTGTCTTTATCTCATCCTACCGCCTGCATGGACGTTTTTTAACAGTTGTCGTCCCGTTTTCCATCCAACACACTCATCCATCTTATATTGTTTCATATCCCAGTGAGTGCTCTGGTTGTCATATGCACACAACAGATCAATGTGCGCACACAGACACACACACACATGCAGTTGAAGCACTTTTCTGACCCCTATTATTTCCTCTTTTTTGTCAGAACCCTGATTCATTTATCTTTTGTTGATCTTCTACTAAACTGTCTCTTCCTTCCTGTTAAAAATGTTCTGCCTCTTTTAGAATTTTGGGGGCTGTTTTTTTTTCTTTCAACCAGGACTGGAACCAGCATGATATTATATGTTCCAAGCGTGTGTGTTTGTGTGCGTGTGTGCGAGTGTGTGTGTGTGTTGTACAGTACATATTCTCTCACACTGTTCCTGTCACATTGTTGTCTGCCGTTTGACTGTTGCAGTGTGTGTGTGTGTCTGTCTGTGAATATGCATATCCATATCTGTGTGTCTCTTTGCTGATTGTCGTCATTGCTGTTGTTGTGACCGCGGTGCCGTTGATTGAGCTTTTTCATGGTGAAATTGTGTGTATTACACTGTTCTGGCTCCAGCCACCCGCAGTGTCTGTGGTAAGTCTTTCTCTTCCACCTTCACTGCCGCTTCGGTGTCTAATCAGACTCTCTCTCTGTCCCTCCTCCTCTTCCTGTCTCTCTCTCTCCTCTCTACACTGTTGCACCCCATCTCTTTTTGGGTCAAACCACAACTAACTCTCCTTGGTTTTTACTTATATTCCTCTGTACCACTTTTTTGTCTTTGTCACTGTGTATCCATCCATCCCTGTCTCCCTCCCCTCTGCCTCCCTTTCTGGTTCTTTGTGTATCCTCCATGTGTGACTTTGGTGTATTTGTGGCTCTGTGTGTGTGTGTGTTTGTGTGTGTGTCTTCTCTGTGCTCATACAGCAGCGGAGGAGAGGGAAACAACGTGGCAGTAACCTCAGTGTATGTACCCTGTCTTCCCTGTCTCGTCTCTCTCTCTCTCTCTCTCTGTTTTCTCTCCCTTTCCCTTGAAACTCTGCGTTTTCCTTATTTACCGTGTCTCCATGTTGTGTCTTTATCATTTCCAGGCCAGAATCTATATAGAATTTCTAAGTTTAACATTTTTTCAGCATGACCAAATCTGGTGTCATTCCGACTTCCAAACTGACCCCAGCATCCGTGGCTACGTCTCTAATGCACTTAACATAGAGAGTTTGGAACTGGGCCGAATTCTGCATGTCCCCTCTTATTATCAATGGCCACGGTCCTGTGGCCTCTGTTTCTCTCTCTCTCTCTCTCTCTCTCTCTCTCTCTCTCTCTCTCTCTCTCTCTCTCTCTCTCTCTCTCTCTCTCTCTAAGCTGCTTCTGCTATTGCTTTGTTGCTCTTTGTCTTCATGCCTGCCTGCTCGTCTATGATGGCGTTGTCAATGTTTCCCGTCTGTGTCCAAGTCTCCATTTACACCTGCATGCAAGCAAATTGTTGAAATGCATTCAAGTGAGTGTGTGTGTGTGTGTGTGTGTGTGTGTGTGTGTGTGTGTGTGTGTGTGTGTGTGTGTGTGTGTGTGTGTGTGTGTGTGTGTGTGTGTGTGTGTGTGTGTGTGTGTGTGTGTGTGACTGAGAGAAAAAGATGAATGAAGACAGAGGAATGATTTGGATATCTGTGTGCATGGATGGATATGTTGCTGGGATTCTCAGTGCTACTCCAATGAGGCCCGATATTCTGGTGGTTTCTTTACATCTGCCAACCCGTCACATGTCAGTGACACAATAACTGGAAAACTTGGCAAGCACAGCTGCCAAAAGGACCTAGCACTGACGTAGCCTGATGTGGTTTACATGCCCAGGTCAGCTACTCATGGCACCATAGGCTCTGTCCTGCTGTCCCGCCCCAGAGCGTGAGGCCTCCTGTGGGCAGAGGACCCAGGACAACCCCTATGTACCTGCATGGCTGGAGGAAAGCACGCTAAGGCAGAGCAGAAAAATAAGAGTTTGGAATGTGCCATGTTCGTGGGGGGGTGGGGGGGGTGGTGAGGATGGAGGAGTGTTGCAAGTCGTACTGACCCTTCTTCCCCTTTTGCTCTTTCACAAAGCAAGTTACAGAAGCATGGAAGGCATGGCCGTTTGCCGTCATCTCTTTTATTTGATTTCTTTTTCTCCTATACTTTTTTCTCCCTCTGCATCAGGGGTCGGCAATTACTGTAGTTTCAGCCCTGAGCCAGTTTTTCTTAATATTGTACATTTGAGGACCAGCACAGGCTTACATGCGTAGTGGAGACACATGGTGGGAATTTTTTTTTTTTTTAAATGTTTTGAGATTAATCAAACATTCAGGTTGGTGTTTCAGTGTTTTATGGATTAACCATAGCCAAGGATTTGATGTCTTGATTAATTTGTTAAATCTCATAAAAACTTGCACTCTGAGAATTTATAGTAACTCACTCTAGGAAACAACTGTGACTCTGATAAAACGTCCTCACCCAGCAGAGTGCACACCTGTATGAAACCAAGTTTAAATTCACTGGATCTGGATTTATTTTTATTTGGATCTGCATCAGAATGCTCATAAATATCGGTCCCCTAAACATGTCTGATTTGTTTTCAGGGTCCATTACTTATTCTCTGAGAAACCAGTGTAAATGTAGACTAACGCCCAATCTGGCAATGTGAAAAATAATTCCTGGATCTGTTCACTGATCTGGATCCGCACCAAAAAATTGTTGCTTCTTTCCTGACACATACCACATCCTCCCACAAAGTTTTGTGATTATCCATCTCGTAGTTTTTGCGTAATCCTGTGAACTAACAGACAAACACACAAACAAACCGATACAAAAACATTAGCTCCTGTGTATTCAAAGTGTTATTTGTCTAGTAACTTAATTAGACTTCATTTCAGCACCAGGACCTGTTCACATTAACGTATACTGGTGCAAAATAAAGGATGTTATTGAATATTCAATGGGTGATTAAGTCCATTTTGATTTAAATATTATTCCACCTATCTACAGTGGGTGTATGAAAGACTCTAGTGGCCAAATAATTGTGATGGAGGGGCCAAATTCTGCCCATGGGCTTCTTTTTGCCGACCCCTGCCATATAAGCAATATACAGTGTCTATATTTTGGAAATGGCATGATTGGAACATTGTTTCTAATGTGGGAGTGTTTGATTTGTGAAGGAATGTGGGCGGTAGGCGGGGGGGGGGCTGCATTCAGATTAAGAAACGGACCCAATTCCCACACATGTCCACAAAGACACACAATACATCGTGTCTCTTAACTCCATCGCTCGCAGAAGACACCAAGTGAAAAAGCAAAGGAAACACCTCTCATTGCCTCACTCCCCTTTTCTCTCCCTCTGTCCCCTGGTCGTCTCTCTCTCTCTCTCTCTCTCTCTCTCTCTCTCTCTCTCTCTCTCTCTCTCTCTCTTTCTCTCTCAGACCATCAACGACAGCAGTCCCATGAAGCGCTCTGTCTCATCGCTGGGCCACAGCAGGTCTGGGCGAGGCCACAGGGACAAAGGAGGGGCGGAAGACTACCACATGGACCGTGTGATACCTGAGGAGGGGAGGACTTCCAGACACGGACACCGACGAAAAGACCGGAGCCATCGGGCGTCCGAGAGGTCCCTCTGCCGTTACACGGAGGCCGACACAGGTAGGACAGACACACACACACACACACACACACACACACACACACACACACACACACACACACACACACACACACACACACACACACACAAACAACTATAGGCAATAACGTGAAGGTTTGACAGATGCCATGTTCACACAACTGCCCTGTGTAGAAGCTGCATTAGAGCAAAACTAAAGAAAAAATATAATTTTCTCTATGATGTCATATTGTGTATCTAATATTATCACAATCTTTAGTGTTTTCACCACACCTCACCCCACTGACATCTCCGACAAACATCCCATCAGGCCTGGGCACAGACCTGAGCACGACCACCCAGTCAGGCGACCTCACGTCCAAAGAAAAGGATCGCGACAGAGATCGTGGACGATCCAAAGACCGCAAACACCACCACCATCATCACCACCACCATGGCTCCGTGGACAAGGAGCGCTACGTGGCAGAGCGAGGCGGCGAGTACGGACACAGGCACTCCCACGACAGAGAGCACGACCGGGAGCACAACCGAGAGCACGACCGGGAGCACGACCGGGAGCACGGCCGAGAGCACGACCGGGAGCACGACCGAGACCACGACCGGGAGCACGGCCGGGAGCACGGCCGGGAGCACGACCGGGAGCACGACCGGGAGCACGACCGGGAGCACGGCCGAGAGCACGACCGGGAGCACGACCGGGAGCACGACCGGGAGCACGACCGAGAGAGGGAGAGGGACCGCCGCTGGTCACGATCGCCCAGCGAGGGTCGTGAGTGCATGACACACAGACAGGTGGGCTTCTGTGTACTTGTTTGCATGTAGTGTCTAGTGTGAGAGCAGTGCGTTGCTTTCTAATAGACATTGTATTGGTGGAACACATTTTCTGTATTATGCTGAAAATTATAACACAGGGGCCTCTAGTTTGATGGAGGTTAACTGGTGCAAAATGTCAATAATGTCCTGGACGTAATGGAAGACCTTACGTCAGAGCTGTGTTGGGTTTTGTTGTGAAATGCTGATCATGGACAGTTGTACCATTCTAGTTATTGTAGGGGATCCGGATACTCTACTATGTGAAGCCGCCATCAAACTAGAGGCCAAAAAGTGTTGTGTTCCCTAACAAGACACAGGTTTTGACTACATGCACACAAACCAGCGTATTATTGTGGGTAAATTCATGTAAGTACATATGCAGATGTTCTTTTTGTTAATGAAGTCACTGTTCCAATGTTTCAGCAACCAAACAAATATGCATAAAAATGTATATTTGACTGCTGCCCCTATCTGCCCTGCCTGAGTGTTTTTGGATTGTTCTCTCACGTTCCCTCACTACCTTTCCTTTGACAACATCCTTAACGTTTTAGACTGCTTATTAAAATAGAAAAACACAAAGGTATGATTGTCGTACGCTCAAAAAATGTTGTGATGCACATCATTCAGCCTAATATGTTGACTTTTTGACTCTTTTTTTTGTTATAGCTTGAAAAATAAAGAGTAATTCTCTTTCAACTGGAAGACTTTTCTCCCGTTTGAATTTCGATTTGAAAAGTAGCTCCTTGGAACTTGCTGTCACACAGCTCACATCACGAAGTTTAAAGGCAAACATATTTTATGTATGTCTAGTCACCATATTTACCCTGTGCCACATTTGTTGCTCCGGAAATCAACCCTTTACCCTTCTTTTCTCCTGTCGTCTTTTGTTTTCTCTCCTCTGCGTGACGTGTTGCTTCTCTGTGTTTGCTGCTGTTTGGAATCCACATCTGCTTCGTTTCTGTTTGGATGCCTCACATTTCGACACTCCTCTCCTCCACTCCACTGACATTATGACTGGTGCTTTTATTCTTATTGTTGTGTCTTCTTACTTTTCTATCGGGACTCCTCCTGCTCTCCCTCTACATTGTACTCTTTCTTTCCCTTTCTATTTGTTTCATACTCCTCTCTCTCCCATCCTCTACTTTATTCTACATGTTCTGTCGTTGAATTCGTGGTACGTTCTTTTTATTTGCTTTATTCCACTTTTTGTGTAGGGCAGTAGTTCGGTCAGCGGAAGTCCTGTCCCCTCAACTTCGGGGACCAGTACGCCACGTCGAGGCCGTCGACAGTTGCCTCAGACCCCCGCGACACCCCGGCCCCATGTTACTTACTCCCCTGTGGTCCGTAAGGCCATGCCCACGCCACCTGCAGGGCCACAGGGCAGACCACCTGCCCCAGCCCCTCGACGCTTTTCTCCTGAGCCTCCCCAAGGCCAAGGCCCTCCCCACGGCCAAGGCCCTCCCCACACTGGCCTCCCACTCGCCCACCATGGCACTGCTCGCCAGGGTCATCATCCACCGCCTCGTTGGGGAGACACAGGTGGAGGAGGCGGCTCCATGGAAGGGGATGCCTGCTTCTACAACCAGGACTACCAGGACTATGAGCCCCACCATGAACCACCTGCCTATGAGCAGAACCCCATACAGGGGGGCAACCCTCATCCACACGGCATGGCCAACCACCCACTGCCGCCTCCTCCACAACCACAGTCACATAACCCCCATCCCCTCCCTCCACCCCAGCCACACCCCATAAACAATCCACACCCTCATCCGCCGCCCCACCCACAGCCCACTCGCACCTCACCTAGGACTGCACACCACGCGCCTCCTCCCACCACTGCTCTGACTGGGCCTGTGCAGGGCCAGGTGCAGCCTGCTGCCCAGCGTCGCCTACCCAATGGCTACCGCTCCTCCTCACCTTCCACACATCTCCATGGACCTCCACATACTGGGCCTCACAAGGTCCCCCCTCCAGCTGGGCATCCTAGGGGGCCCCGCAAGGGCCTGCATGAACCCTACAGCGAGACGGAGGACGACGACTGGTGCTAGCCTCTGGGGAAGGGGGAGGGGCGTAAGGAGGAGAAAGGACAGATAGATGGACTGAAAGATGGACATGAGAAGCTCTCAGCCAGAGCAATGACTGCCAAGGGAAACCACGACTTTTTCATTCTTGTCGATTCAAGTCAATTTTCCCTCTCCTCCAGTGCTTGGCATGTCCCAGTGATGGTGGGCTAGGTAAAGGGATGGGTGTCAGGATGAGGGGATGGAACAGGAATGCTGAGGCAGGATCTGGAGAAACTAATGGGTAAGAGGGGGATCACAAACCACCTCCATGTTCTGCTGGCGTTGTTGTTGCATTCATTCTCTTGATGCCAAATGAGATCAACCTCAAACTGCAAATTTTAAGGATGCAAGCAGGAGGGGTGATGGACACTAGTCTTTGTGTGTCTTAAATTATGCCTCTGGCAACGAGCTACAGCCACTTACAAGATGTCAAGAGTTGCGACTCGACAAAAGACACTTTACAGTCAGAGACAAGAACGACCACGTTTTCCTTTTTTTTGCTTCTCTAAGCTAACGCCAGTTAAGTTAGCCACGAAAAGAATCGAATCCAACCCTCCCAGCCACCAGTTGAATATTGATGAGTTTTATCATCTGTGTTTTTAAATAAGAACAAAACTGACAATTAGCCCTCCGCCTGTATGAGGTGAGAAGGCTAAGTGGGTGGGAGAGTTGGGGAGCGTTGCACGGGGTTGATAAGTCTCTCAGTCAAAATCTAGAGGACAGGATGGGGTTGTTTTTGGGGACGTTTACCCCTGTCCCTAGAGAACACCCTCCTCCCTGAAACAATTTAACCAACCTCAACCAATGACCTAAAAGAGAAGAAAAACAAAAATGTGGAGATGGGTTTCAGAAACGAAAAAACAAACAAACCAGTAACTGTTTTCTGCAGTATTTCTTCTATTCCTGCAGCTGCTTCTTCTTCTTCCTCCTTCTCTTCTACTTCTTCAAAACATCGAAGCTTGAATCTTCTGTTGCACCCCACACAGCTTCGTTTTTTAGACTTGCGGAGTTGTACACCCTGTGGAATCCTGCATGAATGATACAAAAAAAAAAATATTAATAGCAACAATGAGAATCTACTGTATGTGGGGGGAAGTTTTCCTCAGTCCTTCCTGTTGTGGTCTGTAGGGTTTCTCTTTTTGTTTCTTTGGTTTAAAAAAAAAAAAGCCTTTCTGTTTCTCTCTCTCTCTCTCTCTCTCTCTCTCTCTCTCTCTCCCTCTCGCTCTCATCTGTTTGACATTCCTCTCTCTGATTCCTCTCTCTGTACCTTCATCCACACTCAAATCAAGTGACAGAAGGATACGGGGAGATCGGAGAGCTGCTGTTTGTAAACTCGACAGAACAAAATGATTACTTTTTGCTTGCTTGTCTGTATGTTCTGTGCCAAATGCTTGCCACTGATTCAGCTGGAATTGCACATATTTTTGTGGAAGTAACTTTTTGTAACTAAGGTGATGAATCCTAAAATGATACACTGGGAAGCAGGGTAAAGTAGGGCGGTGAAAAAAAAAGTGGGTGTCCATGTTGGTGAGCAAGTTTGACCAATTAGTAACATCTCAAAAGTCTTCCAGGGTTTTGGGTTAAAATAGAAACACCAGAGAGAAAGAGACCAATAGAAAGGAGAGGAACTCGTCATTGTTGTTTTCTTTGTTCCTGATTGTCATAATGGATAAACAGATGATATAATAACTTAAAATGATCATGATGATCGTGATAATGAGGCAGATTCTCCATGTTTTATATATAAATATATATTGTTTTCTGTGCGTTTGTTTAATTTTAAGCTCAGCAAATCATTTTTCCAACCCACACTTGCATTGTGGGAGAATGGGTTTGCAGGAGGGCAAACATGCATCAATGATAAGCAGTCAATAGGCTAATGAATTTTAGAATATAGACAGTGGACGGAATTGAGATTGCTTCACTACTGGTTTACCCTCCTGCAGCTGCTCAAATAGAGTCCCTCCACTTGTGACCAATAGGTGGCAGTGTCAGACAAAACAGCGTCTCCCCCTTTACTTCACCTCAGAGTCAGAGCTGTTCCACACTCATCAGTTCATTCTCTCACTAATAACACCACCTCATCTGTGGTAACACACAGGTGACTGACACTTCAGAAGGGTTGGAAAAAAAAGATTTCTGGGCCTTGTCATGATCCTGGGGGGGGGGGATAAAAAAGAACTATGTTATGTGTGTTTCACTCCTATATATCTTTATTTCGATCTGCGTGTTTCTCTGTGTGCCTCAAACTAACACTTGTTGTCACTAACACACACCACTGTCAGCCCCATCATTATTTTAATTTATGTATTTGACCAATATTTTACCTGGAGGCCTATCACATGTTGACCAGAGAATGCACCGAAAAAAATTGAAAAGATAAAAAAACTGCCTATTAGTGTCTTTCCAACCTCAGTGGAATGTCACAGACGAGTATATTTTCACATCACTACACTTAAAATCAGAAAGCACACTAGGTATGTAGCTCCTGGTTGTGTGTGTGTGTGTGTGTGTGTGTGTGTGTAGATGTTTTATTCCTGTGCTTGCTTTGCTTTCTAATTCTTGTCTCCAGAAATCCATTTTAAATCTTATGATTTTTCAGTCAAATCACTGTAACAATTCTCGTGTGTGTGTGTGTGTGAGAGAGAGTGTGAGAGTTATGTCAAAAACCCCTGAATGAATCATGTAAAGCCCCAAACATTCACAATCCATCTTAGTGTCTATGCTGCAGTGAAATCCACTAACACGCTGATTAACCACACAAAGTCTTCAAAAAGCAATGTAAAGCCGCTACTGAATAAAAAACTGACAAAAAAAACATTTTTAAGTACAAAAGATAGAAGAAAAATGAAAAAAATATCTAGTTCCAGAAATGCATGTGCTATGTGCATGCCACACCGTGGATTAACAGTCATCTTCAGGACATAAAAGAAAAAGCAGATTAATGAATTCAGAGGAATAAAAAAAAAAAAAGATATATAAATAGATAGATGTTTTTAAAAAGCAACGTTTCCTTTTTTTCCTTCTATTTTTGAGAACAAAAAAGGTTAAAAACTACGAAAAAAAAAAATGTCTAAAGAATGAAAACACAAAAGAGACTTTGGTTAGAGTCAGAGTCTCGTTTTTTTCTTCTGTTACATGGGTTTGAGGCACAACACAACCATGTTCAGGACACCACAAAAAAAGGAACTGTTTTTAATGGAAAAAAATATATATATAAAGAAAAGAAAGTGCAGTTCAGAAAACGGTGTATTCTCCCTTCTACTTTTTGTGGGGGTCAGGGGGCGCAGGAGGAGGCCACATCTGATGATGTAATCATTATAACTGGCTGTGGAACCTTTGAGCTCTCACTCTCTCCCTCTTTTCTTTCTCTCTCTCTCTCTGACTCTCTCTCTATCTCTCACTCTTTATCTGTCGCACTCTCAACCTGTCTCACCGCTATTTCTACCAGTGCATTTTGTAATTCCAAACAGAACTCTTCCTAAAGAATAAAATCCAGAGAGAATGCACACCGTCTGGCCTCATTTTCTTGTCCTCATTTTTGCTCTACTCTGTTTTGTTTTTTACTGTGAGGGGTTTGTGTGGTTTGTGTGTGAGGCTCATACTTTGGCCTAAAGGTGAGTTAAATATGTTTTTTAAAGTTGTGCTTACATACATGGGCATTTTCACACCTGACAGTCCAGGACGTGGTCGAAACAGACTAGTAGGTTCATGTCTTACAGTTTGTTTGTTTTGGTCTCGTATTGTGATTTAAAGGTTCAGTGTATAGAATTAAGTGACATCTAGTGGTGAAGTTGCATGTTGCAGCTGAATATCCCTCACCTCCCCTTCCAAACATAAGAGAACCTGTGGTAGCTTTCAGTTGTCATAAAAACTCAAAAGGTGTTTAGTTTGTCCAGTCTGGGCTACTGTAAAAAAAACATGGCGGCCTCCATAGAGAGGACCTGCTCCCTGTAAATATAGTATTTAAATGTAAAGGGCCCATGCTAGGGCAAAGAAAACAACAATTCATACATTTTAGGTAACTACACACTAGTGAAAACATCACTAGGGTTATTTTATATTCAATTTCTGCCAATAGATCCCTTTCACCTAAATCTTACACACTGGACCTTTAAGGAAG
Source organism: Hippoglossus hippoglossus (assembly GCF_009819705.1). Classification (NCBI taxonomy): domain Eukaryota; kingdom Metazoa; phylum Chordata; class Actinopteri; order Pleuronectiformes; family Pleuronectidae; genus Hippoglossus; species Hippoglossus hippoglossus. The sequence continues at coordinate 17,046,905 of NC_047158.1, forward strand.
AAAGTTGTGTACATGCACAAAGATGTAGACGCGCATCTGACACCAGCGTGTTGTCAATTCGGCAGGTAGTCCTTCTGTTTGAGTGGATGCACAAAGTTATTTTGGTTCAGGCTAAAGTCTGAAGGTCTGGAACAAACAATGTTGCTGTGAAAGCCTCCTCAGTAACGTGCACTGTACGATTTAACCACAGCTTCTTCCTTTAAAACACCGAAGCTGGAGACAGAGTTGATGAGTTGTGAGAAGTGAGACTGAACTAAACGGAAACCTTGAAGGTAATGAAACCAAAACAATGAGCTGTGTTATGCATAAAACACCCTGTTGACTGCCTTCAAGTTAACAAACCCAATCTGCCGATGAGGAAACGCTGTAGAATTGATCTCATGTATCACAATCCTTTAACCCCAGTTTCAGTTCCCTTTGTTCTTGCAGAAAAAACGCCAATATCCACCAGAAATTGTTTTTAATGCTTTTGTCTGCAGACGACATGCATGTGTCAGCATATTCATTCATAGGTGGTTTGCCTGTGTGAGAGCAAGGGGACGGGGTAAAGAAAGGCAAAGGCAGATGCACTTCCTTACACAAGATGGGTGAAAGTGTATGACGTGTGTATTTTCACAGGCATGTCCAGACGGTTCCGGCCTCTCCTCAAATCCCAGCTCCTGTGTGTACACAGACAGAGAGACTGCTCTGATTTCAGCCGGAAGAACGAGCGGCACAGTTGGGGCCTCGGGGGGGGGGCCTCACAGACACACACAGGCACTTCCCCCCACATTCCTCTCTCTCTGTTTTCCTGGGTTAGCCCCCTTCCCCCCAAACACACACAGCCACCTTGTCGCACACCCCCCACCATGCAACTCGTCTGTGTTGCTGTGTCTGCTATGCACCGCATTCGGAAAAACGTACAAAAAACATGAATGTAAAAGTAATGGAACCTATCGTCCATGTTTCTAAATATTGCAACGCTTGATCTTTGTTTGAAATAAGAATCTGTTCATTTAGAGGTGGGCTTTGTAAACAAAAAACCTCTACGTTATCTAACCTTGCAATGCAGAATGATACGTCACTTGAAATTGTATTAAACACGCTCAAAATTTAATCTTAAATCAAAATATAGTTGGTTACATATACATCTACCTGTGGTACTCCATAAGTAATAGATTGACATTTGCCTTAACCTGTGCTTGGTCTAAACCAATGAAGGTTGCCACCACTAAATAAAGGGCCCCAGCCAGGGGACCCCCAATTGTCCCCAGTGTTTCTGACAGCCCACTGGATTGTCCCTGCTTTTGTCCTGCAAATCACTGTGGGGGGAAGGAAACAAACTTCTTCACACCCAAACCAGCTTCCTGTGTCCCACACACACAAACCACTTCCCTGAATCAAATCCCCCCCACACACAAACACAACAACACTGTTTTTCCTCGATATCACACAGGAGTTACAAATAACACAGCACTCAGGTTTCACTGTTAAGTAGAAAAGGTTTAATAAATACTGAGGTAGTTGCAGTCATTGAATGGTTTTGTACACATTTGCCATCTTCAGTCAGCACGAAGGCCTCAACACAACACACTCGTACAACAACACATCTAGTAGAGTTTAAAGTGCCCGTACAGATGTTCGTGTAAAGTTCAGTATTGTCCATAAAGGCCGTTTTAGAGCCTGGTCCGGGTGAAGCAACGCTCCAGCTGAGCTCCTGCAGATCGCAGAGCCACTGAGGACGTCTCATCAGCCGCTCCCGGGATTCCTGGAGCATGTCCCGGCTTGTTCGGAGTCACGTCCGGGCCCGGGGGACTCTCCGGGATCCACCATCCCCCGCGGTGTTCATCCGTGTGACCCCCCCGGGGTCCTGGCCCGCTGTCGGGTGCGTTCAGGCTCCTGTGGGCCCTGTGGGAAAAGTTCACATCCCCCCTGTTTCAGTGTTTCAACACGCTGCTATGGCTCTGTGTATGGTCATGGGGGCCGGGTGCGCTCCCAGGCCGCTGCAGTTCACATAGTCCATGAGAACCGGGCTCATGAGCAGCTGTTGGGGGCAGCTCGCCTGCTCCAGTTTCGCTTTCTTACACGGGAGGAAGTCCGGCTCGACGGCCGCTTTGCCGCGTCTCTTCCTCGACGGTTGTGCCGGGACAGTGACGCTCCGGCACCGGTTCTCCTTGTCCTCCTTGCGGGAAACGACGACCTCCTCGCGGGGTAAAGTCCGGAGCGAAGCGGGACCCCGGAGCTCCCCACAAGGGGACTCCGTGTTCCCTTGAGCCGCCGCCGCCTCGGGCTGTTGTTGTTCGCATCCCGGCTCGACACCCTCCGCGGTCGCCTGGGCCTCGTGGTAGATGTCCCGGGCGGACTTCATGACCAGGGTGAGCAGGAGGCTCCGGTGCAGGCGGAGACCTCCTCTCTGGCTGCGGGAGCTGTACAGTTTCCCCAGAGCCACGACCATGATCCTCTTGGCCTCGGCGCTGACCTCCATGTTTTCCAAATACAACAACAAAAAAAACCGTTTCCGTTGTGTTTCACGTCGCTTCTCTCGTGATTCACACGCAGACACAACACCCAGCGGCCGCGGGACTCGTATTTATCACCTCGCTGACGTTGCCCGGGCGTCACGCGAAAGAGCCCCGCCCACGGGCCTGACCCCCCGGTGCGAGGTTTCAAACAGCCCCGCAACAACTGGTTAGACAACTGTGGCTATTTTTAAACTCGGTGTCCCGTGTCCACACATGATTACTGATCTGAACACACAGTGAAAACACAAAGAGACTGATGGCAGTGAATGACTCACACTCATAACCGGTGCTCATTTAAACATGAGGTGCAAACAGCAGGAAAACACACTCACACACACACACACACACACACACACAGGTTCGTGCAGCTGCCCTTATTAGGACTGTGCATTGACTTCCATTCATAGTGGGAAAAACCTTTTCCCCAACCTTCAAGGGATAGTTCACCGAAAAAATGTAAATGCACTCGATATCTACTCACCACTATGCCGATGGAGGGGGGGGGGGGGGGTGAAGTGTGTGAGTCCACAAAACCCTTTAGGAGATTCAGGGGTAAACACTGCTGCAGCCAAATCCCCCAAAAAACAGAAAATATAAGCCCCGACCTTCAAATCCGACTGGAAAAACAGCATCATTTACACCATGTTTTTACATGTTTTAAGCCTGAAACCACAAGGAAATAGAAAAAAAACCCACTTCCAAATTAAGAAAATAACTGCATCTATTTTGTAACAACACGTGTGCTGCAAAAAGTCACAACGTTTGTAAATACAGAAGCGCCACGAACTTGGCTTTAATTCAATTCTTTGTGGAGTTATTGAGTTCTGCTACTCGTCAGTGGTGGTGGAACCTTTTTGGGTCCCCTGGAAACATTTACGTTTGCAGCGTGTTTCTGTATTTGCACGTGTTGTGACCTTTTAGCGCGGATGTGTCATCAAATATATGAAGGCTCTTTCTTAATTTGCAGTGCATTGAGCTCTCTCTCGGCCACCGTACTTACCAGGCATTGGTCGCCATAAGGTCCACTGGTCCTGACAAGGGCCGTGTGTATGCTGGAAAAGGTCAAAGGAGAAATTGGAGATAGAAATATCAATGAAAGTAGTACATTTGTAAATATGCAATACAAAACACAAGCAAATATTAAAAAATATACACAATGTAAACAGGATATGTACATTGCGAACTGTAAACAGCATTAAACAGAATATATAGGATGTAGAAGGATTTCACTAAAGACGTTGAATTGTACATATTGAAAATGAGTATTGCACATTATACATGAAGTACAACCGGAGAGAGTTTACAGTGCAGTCAAAGGACGTGGTGCATGTGGTCGACTGGGCCGGTTGTGAAGGAACGGCCTGTGATACATCTCCTTCAGATACATTAGTTTTAACTTCTCACCGACACAGTTAGTGTCTCATTAGTGAACAACCTAAGGCCAGGTTAAATGAGCCCAGCCACATTCAAGGTTCGACATTTTCTCCTGCAGACGAAAACACAACAAAACTCCCCACACATTTGCTTTGCCACTGTGAAAAAACTCAGGTTGTGGTGGATCATGATCGTGGTGGCAGCCGATCGTGGATTATGATTACAACTAGATTACTTAGATGTACAATATGTCTGCTCACATATACTATCATTACTGGCAAAGCCTCTATCAGCACACTTGCCATTGCTGCTCCCTTTATCTCTGTCAGACATTTTATTTTGTATTAATACTTTGATACACCGCTCCATTTATGTTCGACACTCTTTTCTTATGAGGGTTGTAAATATTCAACACGCGGCATCTATTGCACCTCTATCTGTCCTGGGTGAGGGATCCCGGTCTCTCTCTGAGGTTTATGTTTTGTCCCTGTTAATGTTTTCTGTTTGTAGTTTTACTCTTGCTGAGGGTTTAGGGGATCAGAGGATGTCGCACCTTGTTAAGCCCTTTGAGAAAAACTGTGATTTGTGAATTTGGACTTTACGAATAAAAAAATAATTGATTGCTTTCAAAAAACAAGTAAATAAAGGTCATTTTTTTGGAATGTTAAAAGACGTGTTTCTGAATCATTTACAAATTTGAAGTTGACTGTCTGCAATGACCTTTTTGATGAACAGACGTTGAAGCAGATATTTCTGTCCATGTTTAGTCTCTCTCCCACGAGGAATGAAAAGCATTCCACTGCCCCAGCTATCTGGAACAGTCATTGATGGCTCTCCTCCAGTCTCACCCATCCCCCTCCCCAGTGTCTTACTTCCTTTAGCAGGAAAAACGAAAAGGGAGGAGGACGGGGGGTTAACAGACAGATGCCCATATTAAGCACATCCTGCTCCTGTGGTACACGCAGAGGAAAACCCATGACGTGAGTGGGAGCCCTTGTTTCCGGGAGCCATTTAAAGCAACAGCAGCCGAGCATTGCGTCAGGGCCTGCCACTTCCCTGAGAACCATATTTGGGCAATGGAATCCATTCCCCCAGTTTGTGTGGTGGTTAGAAACTGCACAGTGCTTTCACGAGTAGCTGGAACTAGTAGTTACAATGGGTGTGACATCATAACAACTATAAGGTGCTTCTCTCCAGCATCAGTTTGGAGGGGTGCTGCCCCTGCAGAGTTTAGAGAGTCTTTCCATTTCCTACGCTGTGCCTACTTCCAGAGGAATGTTTGTTGTGCAACTTATTGTTTCTGGTGCGGTGGCATTTTGACAAATTACGACCTACAGAGGGAAACAGGCCGACGTCTGCATTTTTTAAAAACATGATTCAACAGTGGGAACTTGTCTTTGTGGCCAGAATGCATCAAAATGAACAGGAATGTGACCTTCCCTCATTTCTAGACGAGTGGCTGCATCTTTTACGGACACATACAACTAATCTACTGAAATGCACGGTCACACTGGTCATGGGTTCAAAGCAGCACCTTGTTTGGAGGTGAATTTGGAGTTTGGTTCATTGTTGAGTGCTTCTTCAAAATCCCATCACTGACAAATAGTGCCCCCTGTGTTCATTCCATTGCATTGAAGCAAAACTGTGTTACATTATGTGCACGTTGGAGAGGACGGAACACAGAAGTCACCTGTAAAGCTGAGAGAAGCATTAGTCACCAGATTGTTTACTGGGCCTGCTTTATTTCAATCATTTAATTCATCCAGACTGATATCTAATGACTCTCCTGCATTTTACATCTGTCCGGTGATATGGCTTCTGTCAGTGGGGTCCACACCATTTTACCGATGGCATCAGCAAAGCTCTGTGATCTCTCATGCCCGTGCAAAACGTTATCACCTTTTTGAAATGCTAAGATTCTTGTGCCCCACATCTGGAGAATTATATAACTACCAAACTAGAGTGTAGTGCATTTTTCCCTCCAGATGTTTTTGAATCAGGATTTGATCGCCCACATTCGGACAGACAATGTCACGAAGGCAAGTCTTGTGGTGAGAGCGAGTTAACTGGTAAGAAGCTTGTTTTTCCCTGTTTCTAACTGAATTGAATTATTTAAGTATACTGTAAAATCAAATGTTTCTTATCATAATATTGTGCAGGCGGAGGAAGGCTGTCTTAGAGTCCATGACGAGTAAATGTGCACTCTCTCGCTCAAACACAAAATACACATGAGGCAAATCAGCTGATTCTTTAATAAATTTATATATTTTACATCCAAAGATATTAATAAAACATTTGTTGTAGTAGTTAGGACCCTAATGCCTAATGACGGCCATGATCCATGTGTCACGATCAACCAGATTAATAGTTAAACGATGATGACGAAGATGATTATGATGAAGACGATGGGCTCCTCCTTCAGAGTGGCTCTTGACCCCGCCCCTCTGTGTGACTTCACTGCAGTGGACCCGCCCTGTGATTATGTCATAGCTTGGCTTTTTGGCGGTCTCTGATGCCGTACAGAACGGCGTGAGCTTTGTCGAAGGCGTCACCGACAGCCGTCTGAACTCTGCTCTTCCACATCTGCAGCTGAGGACGGTTGTGCAGGACGTCCCTGCCACCCCCCATAGGCTGCAGAGACACAGGTTAACTCAGGTTAGCAACCGCAACTAACTTGACTCAGTCAGCTGATCAATGTCTCCATCAATCTGACCTGCATGAGCTCGCAAACGGCGAGCAGATCAGCCACGGAGATGTCGTCACCACAGAGGAAAGGCTGCCTGCGGAGGTACATGGACTCCAGTTTATCCAGCGTGTCATCGAGCTGAGACAGAGCACGATTCAAATGCACCTCATCCACCGGAGAGCCCGACTGCGCTGGGAGCAGAAACTGAGGCGGGTGGAGACAGAGACAGTGATGATCAGTGACTGGACACAAACATTTATTTCTCATAAGGGTTAGTTAATGACATCATAGGAATCATTGCCCATTTTTATTATTAAATATATTTATAAATATCGGCAGATATATGGGCATCAGAAATGTGTTGGTACCTCCAGAATGAAGACTTTAGCAGCATGTGGTCGTGTGTAGCTTTGATGCCAGGCTGTGTATTCGTCCACTCTGGCTCGTCTCTCTGGTTGTCGTGGATACCAGTGCTCTGGGACATCATACTTGTTGGCCAGGTACTTCAGGATGGCATCACTGCAACACACACACACACAGAAAACAGATCCATGTCGTCAGTTCAAACAAATATGTGTGTGTGTGTGTGTGTGTGTGTGTGTAAGTGTGTGTGTGTACCTCTCAGTGAGGACAAAGCCATTATCAACCATGACAGGAACCTTCTGCATGGGATTCAATTTAGTGAAGTCTTCAGTCCTATGCTCCCCTGTAAAGTTGAAAAAGCAGCTCAGACCAAACTCCATTCAGAAATCAAGTGGTGTTACAAAAACGCCACACAGACTAAAGAGCGTCATTTCCACTTTAACAGGACGTTGTTTAGCAATCAATCACATTTTATTTGTATAGCCCATATTCACAAATCACAATTTGTCTCATAGGGTTTTAACAAGGTGCGACATCTTCTGCCCTTAATCCTCAACGAGAGTAAAACTCCAAAAAAAACATTTAACAGGGGAAAACGAATATTGTCAAATTAAATGTTTCTAATTTTCATAATATTGTGCGAGTGCTTTCTCAGAGTCACTTACAAGTAAACAATAGTGAGCAGAGCAGCTGATACTGTAACACGTTTGTTTACCAGTGTTTTCACGTGACGAACTTTACAGATTTCCCCTTCTAACATGTTTTAAACACTCAGTTGCGTTTCGCCCGTTTTGTTGTTGCACATTTTAAACTTGAATCGTGCAGGAGGTTTGTTTTGTTCCCCTGCGACAGGAGTGGGGCAAAGTTCTCGGGGGCAAAGGTCACGACGAAGGAGAAAGTGTCCCGAGCGGAAAAGCAGCGACCGTGAAATCGACCTCAGCACCGACCGGTCAGTCGGTCGGTTCCCTCGGTAACAGCTGGTTGTGGTACTGGTTCGTGTTGGACCCACCTTTCCTCAGAGCCACCGTCTGGACTCTGTGCGGGATTCGGACGCAGTTGAGGAAGATGTGCAGCGCCCGGCAGGGCTGCGACAGCAGGTCCAGATACACCTTCACCGACCCGCCCGCCGCCGCCATGTTGCCCGAGAGGAGTTTCACCTTTCAGCGACTGGAAATGATCAATAATCACGAGACGCGTCACTTTTATTATCCATAAACTGCAGCTCTTCTTCTTCTCCTGCGTCTGCACGACGTGAGCGGCTCCCGGGCGCCATCTGCTGCCCGCTCCACACACTGCAGCTACTCCAGTTCAGGTGTAATATAAATAAAATACATAAATAACTCTGTGGGAATACATGCGAAAATAGATACATCACCATATATGACAAATATAATTCAAATTAATTAGTATATATATGTATTCTAATGAAAACCACACAATACTTTTAAATATCAAAGGTTTCCATGAAGAAATATATTGAAGAAAAATACAGAATTTCCTGATATGATGTCCAGATTCATATGGTCAAATTTTCTCTCCAAACTTGCGTGATAATAATACAAAATTTCAAAAACTTTAACATTCAGTGTGCAAAAAAGTCCCTCACAGCTGCAAAATTACAATGACACGGCTTCAAAAGATAATGCAATTACTATTATTAAAATTAATAGAAATAAAATATTAATACAATAACTATTTCAGTAAATGCACCGTGGCCCTACACTTTGAGCGCCTTTCTGAAAAGGTCTACCGCCACCTAGTGGCACACCAGTGGAAACAGTACGAGCTTTCGTTATTTACAGTAAATTCTACTGTCGGTGTGTTGGGGTTTGCTGCCATGAAAAAAATATGACATGTATTCAAATACAAGATAGTAAAATCCCACCATGAACAAGAGGGGGGTGAAATATCTGTGTCACCTCTTAAGGATTTAAATGTTTTTATTTTGAGCAAGTTATGAGTGCCATAATGAAAAGAAATAAAACTTTACCTTTAATTTTCTCAAAAATTCTACAGTAAAATCTTCTGAAACTTGACATTCATACAGTGAGGGGTCACCACGATAGTGAGGTGAAATATCTGTGTCACCTCTCAAGGAAGTTTCAAAATTAATATTGAATTTGAGTAAATTATGAGTGCCATAGATTATCTAACATCTAACTTAAATTGGGCGTGTGTTCCATGTAAATATTTTTGCCCCCCACCCCCAAAAGAGTCCCTGGTGGTCATGCAGAAATTCTTCACTAACGTACCTGAACCTTTGAGGTGGGGCCTGCACACACACGAGATCAGTAGAGGACTCTGGTGTCACGGTATTCTGAGGTTTCCTGTTTTTATTTTGAAGTTCTGATCTCCCTCATGTGTTTCTGTGTAGCTTACTTCCTGCCTTTGTCTGGTTTTACCTGTTAGTCCTGAGTTCAGTTTGCCTGTTTACTTTCTGTCAGTTTCAGCTGTCAGCAACTGCTCTCCACAAGCGTGACAGGCCATGGTTACACATACCTGCATGCAGGTGAATGTTGTTGGCCCTTCCAGGTAGTGCAAGGTTAATCAAATCATGCACTTTATAAAATGATATTGTGATAATGTAGGGAGCACAAGAGAAAAGATTAATTCCTTTTTCAATGTGTATTTCAGATGAAGCTGCGCTGGCACACACAGAGACTGCTGTCGTGATCTCTTTTAGTGTTGTGAGTATTTGGTAGTGTTGTGAGTATTTAGTAGTGTTGTGAGTATTTGGTTTTGTTGTGAGTATTTAGTAGTGTTGTGAGTATTTGGTTTTGTTGTGAGTATTTGCAGATTGTCTTCTGTTGGCTGCTGGTGTGTCAAATTAATGAAGATTCCCCATTTGCATGTGTTCTCTTAAATTGCATTGTGTTGATCGCCCAGGCCCACCGTAGTTTTGTTTTTCCGTAGGTTAGTATGATTGGATTAATGGAGAGAGATTTGTATTGAGTGGGTGATTCATTAATGTACTGTTTTGTCAAGATCCATGAATTATTCCCTGGGAAAATGCTGAAAATGTTTAAAAAACGTTAAAGAAAGTGGGGGAAAAAAGTCCTGCATGAACCCGCTGATCCAGATGTGTATCAAAATTGAATGGATTCTTCTCTGATCCACACTGCATCCTTCCACCAGGTTTTGTGGAAATCTGCTCAGTTATTTTCTGTAATCCTGCTTCCAAACAAACATACAAACCAACCAACCAACAAGCAGGACAGGAGTGAAGACATAACCTCCAGAGAAAACCTGAAGGAGCGTCAAGTGTTATTTCCACGAATAGGAGGGTCATGACAAAAAGCACATGAATAAAAAGCTGTTTAGTTACACAGTAGTCTGTGGTTTGCTGTCTTTAAAAAGTGGTTATATGTTTTGCCCTGCCCAAATATTTTCTTCTGCCATCTGATTTTGACATGCATGCAATTCCGGTCGGACCACATGTGCATAGTAAATAATCTTCTCAGCCAAAAACCATTACACTGACGATCAACTGCATGTTCAGTATGTGCAGAGTTTGCGAGTTCAAAAACACAGTTATGAGTATCCACCTCATCAAGACACTCTCAAGGTCCCTGAACTGCACTCAGGGAACCACACAAACAGCTCCCTCCATTATTGACTCCAACAGAGCGGTCCCTCGCTTCCTTCTGCCAGCACCTGTCAGAGTAAGAATGCATGGAGGATGGCATTTCATTTAAAATTAAAACACCTTCCAGTTCTGGTTTGAAACAGGTTTCTTGCACGCCACTGTCAGGCACCTCCCAAATTCCATGAGACGGAAGGTATTCTTGCAGATCCGAGAAGGGCTCATTGCTCCATTTAAGATGCAGATGTGTCGCCTGCGGTGTGGCCTCCTCCCGGCCCTGATGATTCTGAGCAGTGTCCTGGCTTCTGTGGGTGGATGTGATTTTGCTCAGTCAGTTTGTGGGGCCCATACCCCTGGGGATGTTATTTTAGGTATATTGTTGCCATGTCACCAGAAAGTGAATGCGATTCACGAACGGATAAGACCGGAAACCTTCCACTGCTCAGAGTGAGTATGAGACCTGTTGTATTCACTATATGCACCAAGAAGGTTGTTTTGCTACAATAGTTCCAATTAACATTTTTGACATATAGGTCAGTGAATAGTCAAGTGTAGTCACTGTTTTGGAGACATGTTGCTGTTGGAAGTATTAAATATCATTTTAGTCACATTTCAGAAATCTCAGATACAGGTATTGGGCTTCTGCATAAATTGTATTCTTTAAAAAAAAAAGAAGTAGAAAGTACACTGCAATTGACGAGAGGGAAATGTGTTTTGTAACTTTGTGGATTTGAATTTCCCGTCAAACACATGCCATCACTTTTAAAATGTCAGTTTTTTTCTATGAGGTAATTTCTTGACAAAGTTTGCCTCCCAAATTTATACTTTTCTAGCTAATTTAGTCAGTCTGTTATTGACGTTGAAATTTACCACAGAACTCAATGTTTGTTCGGTTTTCCCCACTTTCTATTGTCAGCTTCGACCCTCAATCGTTTGTTAGATCCTTGGCTACAATTCATGAAATTGAGAAGATAAACGCAGCTGGTTTCCTCCCAGGAGTTCGTCTTGGATATTTGATGTGTGACACGTGCTCATATGCGAGCAAGGCACTGCAGAATGTCGTGCACATGCTTGCAGTCAACGGCTCTCTAACTGCAGCATGCAACTACACTGACTTCAGGCCTGGAATCAAGATTATTTTAGGGGCCCAATACTCTGAGGAGTCCATTGCTGTGGCCAGACTGCTAAATGTGTACATGGTCCCTCTTGTAAGTCACACATGCTATTCTACTAATTAATTTTACTTCATTGAATCTATGTTCTCATTTATGACCACTGACTTTATGAAGGTGTCTCATGCCCTGGTTATTAGATTTAACTGTCACGTAGCAGTTAGAGTTTTCATTTGTTTAGGAAATACTTCAGTACTGTTATGTTATGCTGTTTAAGTGACAACACACATGTCCGAGTCAGCTTTTCTGCACCTTTTCCAAAACCTTCCCCGTCAGCCCCATTGTAAAATGTCCAAGTTAGCCCATGTGAGTTTACTGCAGGAAAATGTTATTCACAGACGTTTCTAACACGCGACAGTGTGTGTTTGTGTGTTTGTTTGTATGTTTTTTGGTCTAATCTAGTCTTATTATATTTTACCAGCTGAGCAGCACATCATCTTCACCAGAGCTGAGTGACAAGCTCCGCTACCCTGGTTTTATTCGTACCATTCCCAGTGATATTCATCAGACCAAAGCACTGGCCAAACTTATGAGTCACTATCACTGGAACTGGGTCGGTGTTGTGTATGGAGACGATGATTACGGCAAGGCAGCTTTTGATAGCTTCCTCAGGGATGCTGGTGCAAATAATGTGTGCTTGGCCTACCAGGAGGTGGTGCCACATTACCTCGATCATGAGAACAATGAGCAACGCATCCAGCAGGTGGCTCAGCAGATCCGTTCCTCCAAAGCCCAGGTGGTTCTACTCATCCTCAAGGCGGAGCTGGTGGAGTTGCTCTTTAAGGAAATGATCAGGACCAGCACAACAAGGACCTGGATTGCCAGTGATATATGGTCCCGGAGTAGTGCCCTAGCCCAGATGGATGGTATTAACAGGGTTGGAGACATCTTGGGCTTCGCCTTTGTTGCAGGCAAGAGTGAATCATTTGATAATTATCTGAGGAATCTTTCAGCAACCCCAGGAGGATACAACCACTTCATTGAAGAATACAAGAACCTGAGATTCAACTGCCTCTCTGAATGTTTCTCAAGCGAACCTCCGTCCTATTGTCCCTCACCTGATCTGCTGAAAATTAAATCTGGCAATGCATGTGATCTCAAGGATCCCCAAGAGCAAAACGATGACTATCTTGTGACAGCTCTGGACACAAGTGAAACATTCCTCCATAGAGTTGCAGTGTGGGCCACGGCAAATGCTCTCAAAAAGCTTCTGAAGTGCAACAACTCCTCATGCTCAGGAGATATTAACTTTGCACCATGGGAGGTGAGGATTATTATCACCTTCACGTGAGAGCAGACTCCACTTTCAAAATGTTGCTTCCTTGTATTTTAGGAAGGACATTGTTATTGTTATATTTTCTTAGAATTCTTATGAACAATAGTTGCACATCACCTGTTTCAGTGATCATTGATTCAGCTCTGGGAATTTTAATTGAAATTCTGCTTTCCAGCTTCTCAGGGAACTGAAGGAGGTTGAGTTCACGTACGACAACCTGAATGTTCACTTTGACAAAAATGGTGATTCTATCAATGGATATGACCTCGTCTTATGGGAACGGTCTGGGCAACAAAGAAGATTTCGAAAAATTGGGACATACCAGGTCCTTAATGAAGAAATAGAATTTGATGGTGAAGATTTCACTTGGTATTCGACTGGCAATATCACGGTATGACAACACCTTACTCACCTTACAGTTCATGGCCTTGGTGAACTCACTTCCTATGTTTCCTTAAGCAAGGCAGTACCTAAGTCAGGAGAAAAGTTCAGACAGTCACCACAGTCATTTAGAGCCTTCCCGTGTGGTCATTCAAAACGTGGCCGTAAATTTGGTTGGAAAATGTTCTGTAGATCAGTGGTTCTCAACTGGTCTGGCTTCGGCACCCACCATCACCCCTTAATGACAAGCCGCTGCCCAAATCGAGGAACATTTTCAACTTCTCAAATGTATTTAATAAAAAGATGGTGCAGTTTGAACCTGAGCTAGTACAGAATATCACAGTATGCCAACACAAAAAAGAAAATTCATGATAAACCATAATGACCAGCAGGTGGCGCTGCTAGAGAGGGAAATATTCCCTTTTACACTATAATTTTACAATTATATAATTGCTCCAGGGTTGAAACCACTGATGACCTTCCTGTGACCATGAAGTAATACAATAGCTGAGGGGTGACAGAATCATTATATTTTGCCTTCATAAAGGGTTTATTTACTTTTACAGTTCTACTAAAGTTTGACATGTTTGTCAAATTTCAATTGAGGATGCCCGTTGTTCTCGTTTTGCTCTTGCAGGCTCCTCGGTCTCGATGCTCTGAGAGCTGCACAGGTGGTTCGGAAAAGAAGATCTTAAATGTAACCTGCTGTTACAACTGCACCCAATGTGGGGAGGGGATGTACTCGGAAGATCCGGGTATGCCCGATTTGCATTTGTTATTTTTAAGTTTCAAAATGTTAAGCAGCTTGAGATACTGATGGCCATACAGGTAGCATGTTGCTGTATCTGAATAGTTCTGTCCATTTAAAACCTGTTTTCAGAGAAAATGAATGTAAATGAAACCTTGAATATGTATATCATGATCTTCAACAGATCCTAATAACTGCAAAACGTGTCCCAGTGGAACTTGGTCTCTCAAGGGTTGGGACCACTGCGAGCCAAGATCGGAGTCCTACCTGGGATGGAGCGAGCCTCATCCCATCGTCGTGATCGCAGCGTCAGCCCTCGGCATTTTGCTTTTGCTTGTTACCTTGATTATCTTTTTGGTGTACAGAGATTCCCCAGCTATAAAAAAAGCTGAGTTGAAATTGTCCTGTGTAATGAAGGTTGGTATGGCAGCGAGCTTTGTAAGTGTGCTATGCTTCTTGGGCAAGCCTAGTGTACACCTCTGCCGGGCCCGCCAAGTCGTGTATGCCATGGGCTTTACCTTGTGTGTGTCCTGCATCCTAGTCAAGGCCTATCGTACCTTCCTGGCCTTCGTTCCCCTTGACCATATAACCAGCAAGCCACTACACAGACTTTACAGGCCATCTTGGATTGTCAGTGTGTTAACTAGTGTCCAGGGGATCATCTGTCTTCTCTGGATGATCTTTGATTCTCCCGACATTGATGACACACTTCCATCCCAGCAAAGCATGGAGAAGATATTCCAGTGTACTGAAGGTGAGACATACATAGGTTTTGGTATTATGTTGGGCTACATGGGTCTACTGGTATTGGTTTGCTTCCTCTTGGCCTTCAAAGGCAGGAAGGTTCCTCAGGAGAACAGTGAAACGGGCTACATCATTTTCAGCATGCTAATGTACTTGTTTGTATGGGTGTGTTTTATCCCAGTCTATATTACCAGAAACGAAGAGGGCACTATTGTGCAGGCGTCAGCCATTCTAGTATCCAGCTACGGAATTATCTTCTGCCATTTTCTCCCCAAGTGCTATGAAGCATTAAGGGGGTCAAACTCTGGCCCCCAACCAATCAGGCTTAGAAATAACACGACAAGGGGAAGTAGGAGTTCATCGTTTTAAATATTGTATAAAATTTTGTAGCGTCATTTGTACTGGAGATCAATGTAAATTTCAAATGGGCTTTGTACTGAAACCTGTTGTACATTTGTATTGTTTTAAAAGTACTATTAAACATTGCCGATAAAACAAAATAGCTTTTCCTACTTTTGAATTGTTTACATAATTTGTGCACACTTTTCATTCATTATAATCCACACTAAATACCTTAAAAGATAATGGATAACTTAGTCATTAATACTTCACAGTAGTATAATTATGTGCATTCTCATCACACATTCTATATGGACAGATTATAAAAAGGGCACTTTCCAGTGTGCTTGAACATTTATTTGGGTCTCTGACCTACACATCAACCCAAATACCCCAGCAGCTTGTTATTTTTAGAGTCTGCTTGTTTCTGAAAACTGAATCAGTGAGGGTTTCAAATGTTGAGCCGCAAAGGACACCTGGCGTTTAAAGGGTTTCCAAACTAAGAGTTTTGTTGAGTCAAACCACCATGAATTAAATGTGCCTGTTCTTGATGCTATTGGTCGAACATTTCTTAAAGTGGTGGAGAAGTTACTAACGACAATTGATTTGAATGTTAATTCCTTCATAACAAGTTTTCACTTTGCGTAAATACACAGACATAAAAATAAATCAGTTTGATGTACTTTTTTTAAGATCATACAAAATAAGACATACTTTGCTCTCTTTCATGACATAGGTACGATTTCAAGTAACCAAATCATGGTATCTGTACTGTACACTAATATAGATGAATATGAAAGCAAAACCATAGGCAAATTAAGTCCGAAACAACTGTGTGAGATGATAAGTTCATGAAGCATGAAGATCATTGAACGTGTGGCAGCCTCCAGGTGTGAAATCACTGATGTGTGCAAGATTCACGGATGATTACTCACATTAGAACGGCTCATTTCACAATGCAGTTTTCCATATAATGCAAATACTGTATATTTGAAAAAATGTACTTCCTAATCAAAAATGAACCTCAATAAATATTTGAATCAATTGTTTAATAGAAAATTGGAATTCAAAAGTTTTTTTCAAAGCAAATTTCATTCTTTTGATTGATTTAACTCTGGTTTATTTAGTCAGTAATTTAAAACTAAAACTATTTACATCAGAGTACTTCCATGAGCATAATCCAGGTGCAGGTTAAAGAGTTAACATGGATCAAAAATAAAAAAAATAAAACACCCGGCAAACAGCTGAACAGTATAAAAACACACAAAGAAGTCTGACAGAAATTGTTACAAATCTTTTATTAAGATATTCATTATTTAATCCATTTTTGACATTTTATCTATGATTTGTATTTATTTTACAGTCAGTTAATGTGCAATTACCTTTGATAATGTTGGGTCACAGTTACAGGGCTTTCACAAAGTTATTGGCACTTGGAACACAGAATAGGATGAGCAGTACAGGAGGTCAACTGGAGCTACAGGGTTACAGAGGGCAAGGCGCAGGGGCAGAGACATGGGCAGACCGGTTACTGCACAGGTTGTGAAGAAGCGCTGTTTCTAGGTAAATATATACCTCATGCTGTGAGTGCACAACAAACAATCTGACCTCTATGTGTGCGTCTATATATAATATACAATATTTATCTATACATGTATATAATCATATTTATATATGTACTGTTTAGTGACAAAAAGTTCCCCATGCCGTGCCACACCTTATCCATTCAAGTGTGTAGGTCTACATGTTTTGTGAAGTGTAAACACAAACGCTGAAAAGGTACAGAAATTACATTTTGCTTCGAACGCACACAAAGTAAAACACAACCACACTGGCACACCTACTGCGGTGAAGAGCTGTGCGAGTAGGTTGTGAGTGATGGACTCTTACTGAGTCAAAAGAAATGGAATTGGCCCTGAAAGCTTACAGTAGGTAAAACCCCTGACATGTACCGTAACCATAGTTATTTCTACCTCGCTGATTCAACTGATCTCAACATAGTGTCTAAACCAGTGTTGTGAAGCTTTGCTTGTGAGGCACAACAGCAGGATTTTCTGACTTTATCAACGGTGCAGTGTGGATATCTCTGTATTTGGACTGGGCCACTGTTTAGTGAGAGCAGACTCATATGGCTTCCTTGTACTTAATTAGTTCACTGGTGAGATTTCAGCTTTAGTCAGAACAGAGTTGACGGTTACAGTCAGAAGCTCATTTAAGCCCTTATTGCTTCTTGCTTTAAAAAACTTTTTATTTTCATCTTTTTTTCTATCGCACTCTCATTTCTATGGGTGTCAATGGTCATCATATTTCACTGATACACTTCTGGGACACACACAATCACACAAAATCCTGTAATCATGGCAATTTAAACAATAAATTGGCTTTTTTCCAACCTCCTCCTCATCATTTAGCAGGAACATGAACAGATTTGATAGACGTTGAGATATCATGAGATATTCAGAAGTTAACTTTGTCATAGAATTATGTGAGTAGGCTCCCAAATCTCCCTACATTGAATTCAGAGGCCCGTGTGGGGCCCTTCCTTGTCAACCTGCCATTACAAAGGATTCATTTTTAAAAAGTGTGTTGAGGTTTTTAGCTTTGTGAAAATCTTCAGTGTAACATCATGCGATTTCCCAGCAAACTATTTAATGGATTTTGGATTTTAATACAAGGGACTAACTGTAACAGTGCTGTCATAATTAAAACTGTGTTGAACTGTAGACTTTGGGTACTGTTACAAAAATAACACCTGAAATCCACTAAGCAAATCAAACGTACATGTATAACAATTCAGATTTAACTACGTGAAACCACTGCTTTGCCTCTCTCAGACACACATGAATAAACTTGTGGAAGTGAACCATGACACCAGCTGCACGAGGGACAGGAAGCGCAACAGTCTTCGAAGATACTGAGGAGGTAAGTGGGGGAGGGGGGGTGCTCATTTGGCATCTACAGTCAAATGCAAATGTGAGGTTTTATTGTCATTATACTTTATTATACTTATAAGGTACTGCATTTTTGTTCTATTCATATATATCTCCCCGTCAAAGCACCGAAGCAAACTCTTATAACTTTAAACAATAATGAAAATAGGTTGCGCTGTATCTAACATGCTTAAAGTGATTTATTCTAATAAGATGGACTCAACTGCCTTGAGTAAGAAGCAAATATTCCTTCCCAGTTTTTACACTGTACCAGTCTTCAGAAAAATATAACCTTTTTTTTATTTTTTAGAAATGCCTTTCCAGAGGGAGAAAGTAATCAGTCATCGGTGTGAGCATTTCAGGATGAGAGCACATTCCTGACTCAGACGTATATATATCCACCTGCAACAGGAATAATGTTGCCCCCGTACTGATCTCCATTCTACTCGTCAACATGCATTCAACACTAACGTTCACATAAAAAATAGGTCAGCTTTTTGTCGCGTCGCAATCAGACACATCAAGCAACAGAGAGGAGGAACACTTGGGATTCAACTCAACAGTCTTCTTGATTATTTACAGTAGGACTTTGTGCCACAAAAAAAAGAAAAAAAGAAACACAGGTAGACATGGAAAAAATGACAAATTCCACCTAAAGGGATTCAATTGCTACACAACATTTCTCCAAAAGGTGCGTGAACCACTGGTTCTTGTCATTAAGGTGCGGAAACCCCCACTTCCTCTCATGGAAGGTGCAAAATCATCTCAAACTCTAAAACAAAACTGTCAGCCATTTTGAATTTTCCATATTAAAGAGGTGGTGCATATACGTTAATAAACCACATACCAGAATTGGCAGAGAGCTATGTCTCGCACACACACACACACACACACACACACACACACACACACACACACACACACACACACACACACACACACACACACACACACACACACACACACACACACACACACACACACACACACACACACAGTACCATCGCACCTATTTTCTTCAAGCAATATCTCTATTGACGTCACCAAACCCACCAGCATTCTGCTTATTGATTTCAATTTAAAGGCACATTCCAATATTCCACAATTGTTTCCTCTGACTTTTGCATTTCCACAAAATGTCAGCAGATTTTTTTTCCTTCTCTTTTCAATACCTTTCTTACATAGAAGAAACTAGCTGAGTTGTCAGATCAATGTAACCTTTATATTTCTACAAGTAAACGCTGCAGGTTCATAACCTAACAAGAAATGGTTATCACAGACAAACAGTCGAGCCAGCTGAATCAGTCTTATTCCTTTTAAGCTTGTGAAGAGAAGATGAAATGCTTCAAATTTAGCAGTTCAACTGCTCATTCCATCACTCCGCACAGTAAAATAAAGATAAAAATAAATGACTATGGGACCTATGATAAGACTGCTTTATTATGCTCTTTTTTTCTGCAAAAATAGCACTTCTCCTTGTTCGACTTTCAATAAAACATGAAGATCGAGATTTTAAAACAATCCCTCTCGCTCTCTTCGCTCACACCATCCTAGGCATGGGCACTCGTATAAATATAGTTTGTCTTCTAAAAATATGACCGTCTTTGTTTACCTGTTGCCCTTCCGTTTTCTTTACAGTCATCTCAGTAAAGCTTTTCCCTTCTCTCTGGATCACGTTTCAGTTGCTAGACAAACAAAAATTAGACTTTATATGCTAAGAATTAGAAAACAGAAAGATCAGATTTATTTCTATAAGATACCGCACAGTGAAACACTCAGGTGAGATTCTCTGGTCTCAAGAGAGGTGAGGTGGGGGTGAAGGATACCTGCAGGGTGATGAGTGGAAGATGGAGGAGGAGGAGGAACATGTAGTGTTCATTTATTTTTAACAACGTATCTATTACAAATTTACTTTCCTTTCCCCGAGGCTGGAATACAAGGTGTCAGGCTTGCATAGAGAAAAATGCCACTGACACTTACATTCAATATACTCGCCACCTCTACTCCTAATCTGTCTATCAGCCAAACCCCTTTCTCCTCCCCCCGGGCTGCACTGGTAACTTCCCCCATCACCCGCACGTCAGGGAATGTATTTCATATGCAACAGTGGATGCACTTACACACCTTAAAAAGACAAGGGGAGGCAGAGGGCGGTTAGGTTGAAACTAACTCTCTCCCGTTCGACTAACTCCGTTGTACAGTCATAAAGCAAGTTAAGTTTTCATGTCCTGGTTACATCAGGGTAACAACAACCCCAGCAGTGTAGCATAGACAGTCAAATGTGAGATATCAGTGTGGGCCAAAGAGTGAGGAGGCAAGCAGAACTGGGGAGTACTGGTATGTGTGTCAACAAATTTCAACCTTCCCCAGACACAGTGTTCAAAACAAAGGTCCTCCGTCCCCCCCCACACCTTGTAGTGATTCACCTGACTCCATGCCAGCACCACCGGTCGCCTCCAGGGAGGAGGGGTCAAATGCTTGATCCACTCCCAGGGTGTCGTCCTCCGTCTTGACATTGTCGGGGAGGAAAGCGGAGTAGGCGTCGCTCTCGGCCATCAGCAGCTTGAGCTTGGGGATCCAGCTCTTGCGGACCACACGCCGGGCGTTGGTGCACATGTCGGCTGCAATGGCATTCATCTCGCTCTCTTTGAAGCTGGTGGCAAAGTTCTGGCAATAAACTGACATGGAGGAAGAAAAACACACAGGTTATGCTATTTGCAAACTATGTTGTGAGATATAGGAACATAAAAGGCAATTCTCTCACTCATGCCAGAACGTGTCTTTCACTCTTTAGTCTGTGTATCTGACATTCTGGATCTGATGCGTGCAAGAGCGACAAACGGCATAATACTAACTTCGGATACATGTCTATAAAGAGTAGTGTTTTGTATCTAATCTTATATGCGATGCAGTATTTTTAATGCCAGAATACTTAATGTCCTTGTGCGTAGAAGTTCAATCACACAGCTGTTTATTTCATATAATAGTTTGCTGTAATGACTCACTATAAACTGGCTCATTATCTTTTATAAACACTTCCCAATTTCATTATCAAGCTGTGTCTCATATGACAGTTTTTGATGTTTATTGGTCTGATTAAAACTCTACCACATAAAGTGTGTTTCACAATCTCAACCTGGGTGATGTGATCCCAACAAAGCAGTAACTGTTTTGTTTTCTGATTAATGTCTTTTCAAAGGAAATGTTACACTTTCAATTACATTTTCTGGACATTTTATTATGGGGCTTGCAGAAATAAAAAGGTTCCAGAAAAAGAAAACACATACATTCACCTACTGCCCCTCCAGAAAATTTCAAGAATATATGTAGAGTTCAGTGAATGTCTGAAAGCAGCTTCAGTGAGTTATGTGTTGTAGGTTCACCTGCTTTTAAGGTGCATGAAGAACTTACGTAGAACAGCAGCCAATAAGTGGGTTTCCCAAAATCTCACATCTTTGCTTTAAAATGAGAAAATGCAATAGTCTCCCTGAGGTAGCAATCTAATTTATATCCTAGAGAGGCTCTCAGAATAAAATGTTATAGTAATTGTATATTAATCAGCTCAGAGACAGAACTCCAGCTGCCTCACTCATCATCACCAGTGAGATGTAGGAACATTTGTTCATCTGCACAAATCAAGCCCAAATTCACTGAGCACTGCGGGAGTTACACATTTCAAACGTTCCCTTTTTCAAATAAACATCTGAATACAAATTCGCCAAGTTAAATATACAACTAACTACAACACACAGCGTTTTCTTTAGGGTCTGACTGCTGTCAACTCACTTTCGGGGTGAATGCTGCTACCTAGTGGTCACTAAGAGTCATTCCCTCCACGACAACACCCAGTCCTATAGAGAAAGCTGCAGTAAGTACTGAATAATCTAACATCTGCATCTTGATCCTGAACTAGCCCAAATAAACAGGTCAATCTTTAAACCCTGATCTTTCAATTGTGCTTTACAATATGTTATACACAATGTTTGTATGTACAGTATGAATACAAACATACACATTCCACCCTCCATCTGTTTCCAACATCACAAGCAATTGTTAAAATTGTTTGCATGCTTGTGGGCAAACACCCACATACAGACCAACATGTGCACTCACATTTGACAGCGTGCAGCACTCTGTTGTCCAGGGGCTTGCGGCTCGGGTCATTGGTGGACGAGCGGATGCCTGTTCCACAGCTATTGGCCAGAGTATTCCTGATGCATCAAAATAAAATGGATGCACAGAACAGAGGAAAACAAAAATAGTTCTTTTATTCTCTCTACGCCAGTAGACAAGACAAGAATTGTTAATTTCTATATCAAAACTAAGCTTTGCTGAACTTTACATGAAACGTTTGCAGAAATAGACCCAGACACAGAAGGAACAAACCTGTCAAAGAAGGCGGCCAGCAGCCTCCTCAGCAGCACTTTGTGTCTGGTCCCAGCACTCACATGACAGTTCATTAGCTGGGCTCGCGATATATACACAGAAGTACCTGTAAAGAATGCATGTGAAAACAAATCAACAAACAAACCTCAAAATATCATAACAACTTATGGCATTATTGACATGTTTAAGTTCAGGGTTTGTGTGTCATCATACAGGAACAACAAAGTCAGGATCTTCTCTTTAATTCGGCAGAATGTGGTATTTGTTTATCTATTGACAGCTCTGACTCATATCACACATTGCAGCTGTAGCTATGGAGTGATGAGGCAGCAGGTTTGAGGTTTGATTTTGCATCTTTGCTATCTTTTTTATATGACTTTATCTCTCTGTCACATTCACAGTTAATACAGAGGTATGCAACCAAGCCCGAAAGGTAACAGACACTCCCACAGTGTCCTTGACATATACACAATGAGTCATGTGAAATACTGCTGCGTAATCTGCATGCCAATGCCAAGCCCAGTCATTTGAGGACAGCTTCCTCGAAATCTGTATACATATCACAGCCATTGGCCTTGTCCTTTTAAGACCCATGTATCAAGTAACACTGGTATATTGCTGCGTGATTACTTTATCATCCAGTTGGATCATTCCATAATACAGATTACATAATACAGTATATCTTCCAAAAAATGTTTAAAGGCCTAGTTAGAAACTGCAAATATATTTTGACCACATACACGCACGCACGCCTCTAAGCCAGCTAAATGTTTAACCCTAACCCAAACTAATTTGAACCATAACCCTAAAACCCTATCTTAACCTTCAAACACACTTTGCAGGTGTTTCAGAAAGTGAGTTGGTTTAAAACTGAAACTGATCGTCACAATGTTGAGCTATACAAGTAGAGTACATATTGTATACGCACATGGAAACAAACCTGAGACTAACTCTAGCTTCTCAGCGGGGTCTCCTTCCTCGTACAGTTTGGGGTGACAGCGGTTGCCTATCTGAGCGATGAGTTCTGCAGGGAGACAAGTAAGATCTCTGCCTCGCATCCGACCCCGTGTCTCTGTGTGGTCTGGTAGAGCGTCAACACGCTCGCCAGCTGCTGGAGAGACACAATACCACTGTGTTAGAATAACTAAAAACCACATCACATATAAAGTAGAAAATATGTTTCGCTTATGAACCTTTAGCACAGAGTCTGTTCAAACAAGGCATGCATTAGATATTAAATCCATAAAAATATGATGCCAAATCTAAGCAAAGTTGACAAAAAAACATCTTTCATATTCAGGCAAGTAATGTGGGGTACGTATCCATGCAGCTGCATTTACAGGTAGTTTCTCATATTGATTACCTGCAGCTCCCATGTTGAGCATGCTGTACATGGTATACATGTTGCAGATTTGCCTGTACTGCTCTTCAGCACATTCATCTGTCCCCTCCTCCTCCTCTTCATCATCATGGTAGCTGATGGGTGAGTCACTGGTGTAGGTACTCAGGGTGCCGGGGCTGGCGCCCTCTGACATGCCGAGTCCTGCTGCAGAGCTCCCGTTGGTGCTGGTATTGCCGCTAAGCCCGCCACTGGTCACCATGCCTGCCAGACTGGTTGCAGTGGCTCCCATACCCATGGCCAGTCCGAGGGCTGCGGGGCTTTGGATGGCGCTGCCCCGCAACGCCTCCTGGGAATAACGGGCTGCCTTCCTGGCCCCACCCCCACCTCCTGAGCCTATCCCACCTCCATCCCGGCTGCTGCCACCCTCCCACAACCGCTTGGCTACAGGGGTGCAGACCACCGAATAGGGTGCGGCTGCTTCCGGCTGGCTAGCCAGTTGCTCTGTCTTCACTCGTGATACCAGAGGGAGCGGCGTCAGGCAGGAGGTAGGCCGGGCTGCACTGTTACTGGTCTGTGTTACAGGACTCTGAGGCTCAGAAGGTGGGGCCTCCTCTGCATGAAGGCCCTGGGAGTCACAGCTGGGGGAGGAGACCTAGAGATGCATACACAGTACATAATACATTGATGAACCAGTCGATATGTGCTGGATCCTATGGTCCTGCCATAAGAACTATTTGTTACTTCAATTAAAAACAATGGTGAACACTTGAACATACATCAGCGTGATAAACACTACTGTCAATGACAGAAACCATCTTTCACTTAAAGGGGACATAGCATGCCCATTTTACCACAAGTTGATATGGTTCCTTGGGGTCTTAATGAAATGTCTGTAACATACTTTGGTCAAAATACCACACGGATCATATAAAACAGCACCCTTTTTACCCTGTATAAAACAGCCCTCCACAGAGTGACCTGTTTTGAGTGCCTGTTCCTTTAAATGCTAATGAGCCAGCTCCCCCCTCCCCCCTCTCCCCCCACGATTTTAAACGATATAAATTACATATTTTATATGATATAAATTATCAAATATGCATCCCATACTTTGTATTCCCCTTGTTGTCCTGGAGTTTTAATTTTCCCAATCACATAATTAAATGTCCCCCTCTGCCCATCCACTACAAGCACACAAGCAGACAGACAGAGAGAGAAAGAGAGGTGGGGGGGGGGGGCTATGAAGACCATCATTTACCCCCGAACCCCGACATTCAACGGGTACAACAACAAGCGGAGAAAGCAGAATCGCGGGCTGACCTTATATATACAGTCTATGGGGCTGACCAGCGGAGAAATGCTCGTCCCGTGTGAACAGCCAGGCGGCTGCGTGCTGGAGAACGGCGCTGCGCTGCCTCGCAGCGGCGCTTCCGCGTCCGGTGTACCCCGGCGTAACTACTGTAACCCGGCGTAACTACTGTACCCCGGCGTAACTACTGTACCCCGGCGTAACTACTGTAACCCGGCATACAGTAGAGCTGAACACTGCGGAAGTCTTCCACACAGCTGGCAGTGTGGAAGACCGCTGCGAGGCAGCGCAGCGCCGTTCTCAAGCACGCAGCCGCCTGGCTGTTCACACGGGACGAGCATTTCTCCGCTGGTCAGCCCCATAGACTGTATATATAAGGTCAGCCCGCGATTCTGCTTTCTCCGCTTGTTGTACCCGTTGAATGTCGGGGTTCGGGGGTTACAGTAGCGCTGAACACTGCGGAAGTCTTCCACACTGTTGGCTGTGTGGCGCTGACACAAATTCCAGCTCACGCACGGGAGAGCGAGCGGTCGCTCCCGAGCAGCTGCTGCAGCCTCCCAGTCCCAACGATCCAGACAAATGCCACATGTGAGTGAATCGCGGGCTGACCAGCGGAGAAATGCTTGTCCCGTGTGAACCCGGCTGCGTGCTTGGGAACGGCGCTGCGCTGCCTCGCAGCCTCGCAGCCTCCGGTGTAAACCCGGAAGTAACGAGTGTGGGGGGACGGGGGGGGGGGGGGGACGGGGGGGTGGGCCAAGACCATGTAGGGAGACTTCCAGTTCCTTGTTACGACACAATACCCAGGAAGCGCAATCGAGTCGCTCAAGCATGACGTTTCTGACTTAGAGGAACTATAACAAAACGCGCGAGTGTTTTTTCCCCAGAGTTTTTGGGTTGGTAGACATGCCAGATACCCACATTAACCTGTAGAAGCACTAACAAAGTGGAATTTGCATGCTATGTCCCCTTTAAACTTTTTTTTGCTTTGCCCATGCTCCATCCATTATCATGGAGAAGGCGGGATTTATGACCTATATTGCAGCCAGCCACCAGGTGGCAGGACGAGATGATTTGGCTTCACTTTTAGGGAGTGCACTCTATGATTTCACTCAAAGCACTGAAACTAAAAATCCTTTTTCCTCTTATATGTCCCAGTTACTGATGCGTTTGTACTGAAAACTACATTAGCTTTACCTTGAGAAAGAATTCAGTGCCCTTTTCCATGATCTGCTGGATCTGCAGGAAGCCGGCTGTATACATGAGGAGAAACTGGTCCCCCACAGTCATGCTGAGACGGCCTGTGTAGCAGAAAGACAAAATCTGCTGGAAGCTCTGGGGCTGCACGGCCGGCGGGAGCTCCACGCTGGTCTCATTGCTGCTGCCACCTCCACCATTGCTGCTAGTGCTGAAAAGGTCCCGGAAATAAGAACTGCTGGCAGCCAGGACAGCCCGATGAGCCTGAGGCAAAAGACGATGCATAAAGTATCCTGTTAGTATTTCTGTGAGTGGTGGTGATTGAACATTTTTAAATGTAAGATTTTAAGTTTTGAGGTACGTACTTCTCTCTCCTAATGATTTATCGTGAATGACAATTTCTGAAGTAAGTGTTTTGCTCAACATGATGTCACAGCAAAGTACAAGACCGCTGAGATACAAAGATGAATGAAGAGTTCCTTGTTATGACGACCTGATCTCAGGAGATTCTTAAAAACAAATATACAGATTTTTTAAGCACTGAATATCATTTGTCTCAAAACTAAAACTAGACTTTTTTGATACCTTATTTTAATTAGAGTGACTATTGTTCATGCGATGATCTTTATTATCATTTAACAGAATAAGTTGATATAAATAATTGTTTAATAGTTAAGTTTAAATCTTATTTAAATATATCAACAAACAACTCTGAACAGACTTTCAATAGTATTGATGCTCTGCTCCATTAATTAATTAATTTAATCAATAGGTATTGCTGTTTAATATGATTCATACAATACTGATGTAAGTTCCTTTAGTTCTCTTGAAAAGAAAGTCATGTTCAAAGTAACACTGTTTTATATTTTATAGTTACAGAGGACATAAAACATATATAAGAAAAATCTGTACAACTTACATTAATTGGTGATGTCATGACAAATTCGAAGATGATTGATTGTTTGATAGTTCATAATAAGAAACTATTAATGAGTGACAAAATATCTTTACCCCATTACCTTCACGGAACAAGTGTGAAATTGCATTAAGCATATGAATGTTACTATTCATACGACTATAACAAGTGAGTCATATAATCTCCTAACATTCAGCAACAAGAAGACAAATTCATCAGAATCACAGTGTGCACAGATGAAAACCTGCACACTGTGAAAAATGTATCGTCAACCCAAGGTACAAAGTTACAAAAACAGAAGTTACAATTTCTGACTACCTCAGCTTTAACACTGACCAAACAGCAAGTACATATTGGCCTTCAGTTCTCCATGCAACACAACGGCCATGGAGTCTAACGACTAAATGTCTACACTCAAGCTTTAACTTTGACTTTATATACAAGTATAATAAAATGATAAGTTGATGTCACATTCAGTACCTTAAAGGCGTGGCCCTTGACCACCACGGACACGTCACAGTAGAGGCCCTGCAGCCGCTGCTCATTCAGACACTCTAAAACATTGTTGCCAAAGTTTGGGATCGCCATCTGGAGGGTCTGGGCCATGGTGCGCCTGCGCACACCACCAAAGGTCTAGTTGGAGAAGACAGAGGGACAGCAAGAGAAGAGATTGGGAGCAGGGGGAGGGAAGACAGAAATGACACCGTTACAGTGAGTGAATAAGTTTTACCACATGCACATGCTGATCCCCACACTGGTTGTTACCTCCGCAAAGGAGTTTATGTTTTCATCTGCATTTGCTTGTTAGTTCGGAGGATTATGTAAAAAATACTGGACGCTGTGGACAGATTACCATGAAACTTGGTAGATGGATGCGGTATGGGTCAGGGAACAATCCATTACATTTTAGTGCAGATCTGGATCCGGGGGCAGATGCAGGATTTTTTCCCCACTTTCTTTAATATTGTGACATTAGGGCGATTTTCAACTTTTAAATTGATTTCTCAGATAAAATCCAGGCATGTTTTCGGGAGTGATATTTATGATTGTGTGCATTTGGTGTAGATCCCCCCAAAAAGCAATGGGGTTTCATAAGGGAACTGTTGGTCCTTCGCAGAGGTATACACTGAGGACAAACATGGATTCAACTTCACTTGGAAGCACCAGGCTGTAACTGGAGAGTAACAAAGAGTAACTCATACAATGACTCATCTATTACCGTCTATACACTGGTGACACCGAGATCAAGAGCAGTGCCATGGTCCCAGCCAGGTGGGATAACCTGGGCAGACGCATTCGCAAACAATCACCAAAACCTGTTTCATCCTGTACTGTTTCTTTGGTGTGAGGAGTGTGTCAGCAGGAAATGTGAGCAAGAGGTGTAACGTAACAAGGCTCTGTTAAAAGACAAAAAGCTAAAGGAGAACAGAGCTAAAACAAACAAAAGGGGGTGAGGAATGTCAGACTCTTACATTAACAGACACAATAAAATGGCTGACAGTGTTTCACTGGTACAAAGTATTTCTAATTATAAACCAAACCTAATGTAAGTCTATTTTTCATCACTGCAAGACCAAAACATGAATAATGAAATGACCCTTTTCTAGAGAAAAGTAGTCCTGAATAAGAATTATGTCCCTTGGCATATAGGCAATTGACATAGGCCACAAATATTTCTTCACACAGCCTTACTGGGAGCTTCTGGCAGGCTCACGGGACAAAGATATTTAAAACAAGTTTTGTTGAACCTTCCATGGATAATCTACACTGCATTAATCCTATACGTCACTTCAGCCTTGCAGCACTTGTTATTGCCAGGAGCAGTAAAAGCCTTTTTTTTTTTTTTTTTCTGTCTTCTATGAGCTTGTAAATCCTGTGTCCTCATATAACTGGGTCATGCTCTGTTATTCTATGTGCAAGTGTGTGCGGCCTCAACAAACACCACATAGCATGTTTCCATTCACTGCTCTAAACAGTCAAAGGCAAACAAACCCCCATGCCATGCATCCTCTCAAAGGATTCCTATATTAAGACGGTCAATATTAAATTAAAGTGAGCCAATGTTCCCTCTGCTGTGGACGGGCACACTGTGTGCAGGTTGGGTTCTGCTTGGTACTAGAAGACAGCTTATTCTGTGAAAGGACGTATAGAAGCACAAGTTAGATGCACATGCTAAACTAGATAATTTCTTTTTTGTTTTATACATGTTCTCGCACGTTAAATATGCAGGATACGGGCCTGCGCTGCACTAAAGTGTGCATGCATAGCCAAAGCCACTTTTGACACTGATGCTTTACCACTTAAAAGAGTTGCATGAATGCACGCTGCACAAACGCACACACGAGATATGCACCAACAAAGACAATTTCTGACACTATGAGAACGAAATGATTGAAGCCCACCCTGCAAGAGGCATACAACCAACTTTGGTGTGACTGACTGACAAGGGCCGGAGTGAGCCGCCCCATCATATCCAAAGCCTTTCATTTGGGACCTCGCCAAGCTCCAGGGTAAAGAGAAATGCTCTCTTTGTCTCTGTCTCACTCAAGCTCCCTCTCCCTCATACTAAAACACAGATGCGCACACACAAACTCAAACAAACCCACAAAAGGCACACTGAGTCACACACAGACATTAGACAATACTGCTTGTTTACAGTTTGGCGAGCCGCAGTAAGCACACATGCGTGCACAGAAAGACACACAAACACAGGGCTGAGAGCTGGGTGTGTTTGCACAGTTTGCCCTGACAGCGATAGAGAATGTGACTGTGTGTGTGTGTGTGTGTGCGTGCGTGTGTGTGCATGCATGTGTGTCTTTAAGGAGGGGCAGCGGGGCCTGCAGAGATGAGAGGGATCATCTCAGGTCCTTATTCCATTAAATATATAGAGTTCAGCAGCGTGAAAGAGTGAAATTCAGCCAATCTCACCCTGTGGTTTAGATCGCACACCAACCAGCCTGGAGAGGAAAGTAGGTCAAACATACTCACAACATACTCAAGAACTTAGACTTTTGATAGGAAGCCTTTAGCCTGCATCCAAGTGGCTTATGTTATGTTATGAGATATCCATCAACATATTTCTGACCTTTTAATGTGTGTGCATACTTTCCAGTTTATCCAGTTCTATTGAAAACAGCGTGCAGGGCTTTGCTATGTGGGTAATAATAGTGGAGTCACTGATGGAGCTGGCCCACAATGCATTGTCTCTGTGGGCATATCCTGGTTCTCATGTGCCGGTGCCTGCATGTGGCTATGAACCCACACAGGCCTGGTGTGTGTGATTGTTCTGTTAGCCTGTGACAGGGAGAGTCCTCAGAGTCTCCAACAAACTTCTGAACTCCACATTGCTGCAGCTTGTCCCCGCACACTACAGCCTGCCCCTGGAATAAGCATTAAACGGGATAGGATGCGGTGTTTTAACGCACCGGGGGCTAACCGCGCCGTGTGCCAGGCTACCCGCCGGGAGAGCCCCGCTGGTCCTGCTGGCACCGAAACCGGGAGGCACCAGCAGGGAGGGAGGGAGAGGGGGGAGGACACAGGATGGCAGCCGGTGTCTCACTGTTTAACGTGAAATGACATTCATGGACATTAATGTAAAGTCGCTCCAGCAGTCCGGGCAGTTATTGTCCGCCCCCCCCCCCGCCTCTCTCCCTTGCGGCTGTTTAAACTGTTTTGAATGCCCCCCCTCTCTCTCTCTCTCTCATCCGCAGCAGGCCCGCTGAGGTGGCTAACGGCTAAGCTAGCGCCGCTGCTCAATATTTCGGGTTCGCCCCGGCGCACCATCCACCTCGCGCTCACTCGAAGCCCGACGTCGAGCGATTTCCGCGGTTTCAAAAAAAAAAAAAAAAAAAAAAAGTCCCGACACTCGCAGGACACAAACAGAGGTTCACTTACTGCCGGAGCGGGCGAGGGAGGTGCGCTGCGACGCCGGCCGTGGAGCCCCCAGAAATGTTGCCGATCTAAACGCTTCGGTGATGGGGGAAATCGCTGCCCCTGTCACTCTCCATTCCACCGACATCAACAGGTCATCCCAGGACACGCAGCGGCAGCCGAGGGCGAGCCAGACGGAACCAGTGCGGCACGGAGCAGGGGGGGTGGGGAGGAGGCGGGAGCACAACAAGGCACGATTCTTTTACAACCGGCGCTCACACAGGGGGGGCTTTCGTGCCCGGCAGCAACAAAAAAAACCGGATGCCTTCGGATTTTCACATATTTGTGACAACAGCCCCGTGGAGTTATAACCGAGCCCCCCCCCCCCCACACGCCGCGAGCAGGGCAGCGCTCACCGTGGAGGGGAGGGTGTGGGGGGGAGTTGGAATCGGCTAAAGTTCAAACCGGGCCCTTCTTCCTCTCTCGTCCCGAACTTTTTTTTTTATTGTCCCGTCTCCGCTGGACCGTTCATCATCAGCCTCGATCCAGCGGAGCTAACACCGGCACAGACCCCCCCCTCACACACCCCTCCGCCCCAAGTCTCCCCCTGCCTCCCCTGCCGGTGGGTCCTCACGCGACCCCGGGTAGGACGCCACCCCCCCCCGACCCACTCCCCCCACTCCCCCCACACGCGGCGGCAGACGAGACACTCACCCCCACGCTGGGAAGGAGCTGATGCGGGGGCCGCTGGGTGTTCACAGGGGGAGACGCGGCGCTCTCTCTCGCCGCTGCTCCTGGCTCCGGGCAGCCATTCAGTGCGAGCGAGCCGCCGATGATAGCAGAGCCATCGAGGGCGGTACAGTATCCCCGGGGACTGCGGAACACAGAGCCACCGATCGCGCAGAGCAGCAGCAGCAGGAGGAGGAGAGGGGGAAGACAAGCATGACGCGCTCGTCATTCAATCGCATGATCGTCTCGGGCGCAGCCTCAATTTGGGGAGACCTATCCCGCGGCGTGGACTGTTTGCGCATTGGCACAGCAACAGCAGCCAGCAGCCAGCAAGGAGGGGACCGGCTCTCACTCTCCCCCCTCTCTGCCCCCCTGTCTCCCGCTCTCTCTCCGTCTCTCTCTCCATCTCTCTCTCTGTCTCTCTCTCTCTCTCTCCGCATATGAGTGATAGAATTGGGGAAAGTAGGCCGAGTGTCTGCGTGCACTTGTTTAACTTGGGTGAACTCGGCGCATGCATCTGAAATGGGGATACAGCCGCGCCCCTGCTGAGTGCAAACATCTTTATGTGCAAAATGCAAGGTGCTATGACACCATCACACCCACCAGCACCCAGAGATGAACTGTATATCAACTCTTACATACAGCTGCATTGTCTAGAATGCTCCATAAAGCATGGGAAGGCCCGATTGTATAGGTCACCTCTACTCCCCCAGTATATTCAGCAATAGACTATTAGGCAAGGCAGGTTTATTAATACAGCACATTTCAACAACAAAGGAATTCAGTGGGCTTTACATAAAACATTTTAAAAAAAAGCATCATGACGAATTGTAAAAGCAACCCCTTTATTTATATACAGTCTATGGTTCATGGTTCAGGTCATCCACACTCCTGTTCAGAAGGTGGCGCTAATGCACCAAGAAGTTGTTTGCCAACTGCCATTAAAAATCAAAAGAAGAAGTAAAACGCAGGTGAATCCATCAGGTGAACCACAGCAAGGAAACATGGTGAGTCAGTTTGGATTTCACTTGTGTGAGTGAATGTTTGGACTTTGCACACGATGTTCATTTCAGCCAGGTTAACGCATGTAGCAGCCGCACTGTCTCAATCTGCTGTTCATTCTTTATTTGTTCAATTCTGATGGAAAGACAGACGCCTTCAAGCTAAATACTCCTCTTAACTGTCGACTACACAACCTGTGAAAGGGAGGGGGAATAATTTGACCTAAAACTGTGCTTTCCCAAAAGGAAACATGTTTTATTTCTGGTATTTTTACAAAAAGGCCTCTTGCTTTCAGGAAATAGCCATATGCCAGCACTTAAAATCGGCTAACCATTGGATACGCTAGTGTTGTATTAATATTATATTATAATATTTATAAAGCACAAAATTTCACATGAATGCCGAAATGATTAAGTTATGTTACATCCAAAAGGTCAACTTCACTGTGACATCATGTTTTTCACTTTCTGTGAAGTTATTGAAAGGGACAGAACTTGACTGGTTGTTGGACACAAACAACCAAGAGGTTGTAAATCCAGTGAGTCGTTGTGTTTTCTTTTGCATACTTGGTTAGTAGTAGGACCTCTACACCTGTGTTGAATTCAAATACTGGATGCTTACACAGTACACGAGCATCAGTGTACTTGTGTATCTCGGTTCATCTCGTGGCACGGTGTGGTTGGGCTCTGGGTTTGGCCTCCTTTCTCTCCATTGGAAGCAGCTCTAACAGAAAGATGGACATTGAATGTACTGCGATCAGGAGACCTCAGCTCGAGATGGAGCGATGAGGTTTATGCTGAGATGCATTTAGCCTTCAATGGCTAATCATTTTAGAAATATCTGCACATAATAGGCTCACACTTTTCAGACTAAAAATAACTTTTTGAAAGACCTCTATTGGTTTTGTCACAATAGTGCCTGCTGTCAACCACATGTGCAGTGTTAAGTGTGTGTGTGTATATGTGAGAGACACAGAGCTCTAAATTTGGTATGAAGATGATACAGAAATAGGAATATGAATGACAACATACATTAATTCGAGATAAATTCTTACCCATCTTTCTCTCTTCCCACAATTATTTTTGGCATCTTCTAAACTCTATGGTTTGAAAGGAAATTTTACAAAGCTACAAATGTTCGACTGCTTCTCTCTTGATGAGTCTGTGTTAAGATAAGATTCGTTTACATGTATTTTTAAGACAAGATAGATCTTTGATTCCCAGTTGAAGCGGATCGAGCATTCAGCTCTTTTCATCACTGTACTGCTTCACACTCAATTCAACATATTTGATGCTGTGGGCTGCTGTACAACCACTGCCTTCAACTGCTGGCCACTGGATAGTTGTGGTTGAGTGCCTTGCTCAGTGGTGCCCCAACAGTAGTTGTGGAAGAGAGGATACTTAGAGAATGTGTGAGGATGTTTGTTTGTTGCTTATCCTTATTTACATGGACCCATTAAAGTGGTCAAGCAAGGACCAAGAAGGAGGGCCTTGGTATGAGAGAATAGGAGGGTATGGGGGCATTAGACAGGGAGACACTCTCAGGCTGCCTGCTGGGCATGGTTCCCTGCTTCCCTGTAACCGGCCCCTTGGCACTGAGACTGGCAGCAGCATGCTGTGACTCCATCCCAGCAACAGCGTCACAGCTATGGGCTGGCTGCCATGGCGTCCCTAGCCAATCGGGGCATGCACAGTGCCAGATCACTCCAGAGGCAGCCAATAGTGAGCCTTGATGTGCGTAGTGTCATCCCTCCCAGATGTGAATTCCTTAAAACCCACAAGGTACACAAATTCCGACCCAAACATGCAACTCCAACTCAAAGACAGTGCACACATTTACAGTGACTGTATGTATGGAAAGGAGAAGAGACACAAAGAGTCTCTGTGTTTTTAAGTGAATGCACCTTCGTATCATACATTTAGAAAGTTAAAATAAGACCTCTCAGCATCTTACTTCACAACTAGTGTTTCTCATAGAGGTGGTAAATCACCACTGCTATGTGTGGAGCTTTGTCTCACTCATGTGGACAAAGTGAGTAATACAGGGGTGTATAGGCACTGCGAGACAATCGACTGTATTTCTAATTATAACTGTGAAGAATAAATACTGTGTCAAAATGTGTATATCATTTGTTTTATTGTTGAAATACAAGAACAACTCCAGTCATAGAATATTTGTTCATTATGTTGTTATTTAAAACTGAAAGTTGACATTTGAAGAGGGAATCAAAAATAAATGCAGTCCACAATAATAGAAACACAAACTAAAGAAAAAAGTGAAAAGGATTTAAAAAGAAATAGAGTTGAAACTATTCAGGCAATATCCAAATTTGGATCATTGCATGGGATCTGTCCCGCGATCACCATCATTTAGTCTAGAAGAAAAAAAAAAAGGAAATCATTATTAATTACAAAAAGTGGTCAGAAATATTAATACTGCATTTAAAATATGGAAACAAACTACAATTGCATTCACTTACCTTAATCATGATAGCTAAGACACCAAAGATGACGGAGATGAAGAAAAGAAGCATAAACGTTAAAGCCATATACCAGCTTTCAACACCTATATCTTGATTCACATCAGCATTAAAAATTTCATTGAAGAAAGTGCAGCGCTCCAAGTTGTCTGTAAAAGAATTAAAATACCAATTGTTAGTTACTTTGACTTTAGAACCTTGGTCCAAGGACTGCAAAGAGATTTTAATCAAATAGTCAATGTGTGAAATAGGTGGTTAACCTAGTATATGCAGTGGATTAATAGACAAGCCAGCACCTGGTTTAGATATATTCAGGGATAGGGTGGTGTTTGCATGGGACACCCTGCAGGTTACGATTGCTCCTGGTAACCAGTTGCCTTTGGGCGGACGAAGGTGGCTTTGGACACTGAACTTTCCATTCTGGCTTTCGTGGGGCTCGCTAGTGTTGTAGTCCAACAGTGGCACGGATTCATCAAGGAACCATGTGATGTTAATGGATGCAGGGCTGAAGCCGAAGACCAGGCACACAAGTTCGTTTGTGCCCTGGAGCAAGGTGGCTGAAGGTTCGCTGAGAGTGACTGTAGCTGGAGAAAATAGTCATTCATATTTAGTTTTTTCATTCATTGGTGGTGAGGAAGGTAATGGAAAAAGAAAAATCTGAGTATTTACAAGTCTGGAAAGTTTAATAATGGAAATCAGAAGAAGAATGCTTAGAGGTTTTAAAATCAAAAAGTGCAAATGCTTATTTTCTTAATTAATATATTACCTTTTGATTTGCTATTGATAAAAATGATATCTTAGAAATTATTGATAGGTCTATTTTATTTCCCAGCCCTACTGCGACCAGAGAAGATCGAGAAACTCTAGGGTATGATGAACAATAACATTGAACTGGATTTCTATTAAATGATAATCCTCAACTCACCAAACACATTCTTTATAGTGCTTTTAAAAGGCGTTTCAGATGACTCATGTCTCACAAAGCAAGAATACGTAGAGCTCTTGTCTTCAGTTTTGGATATGTTCAGTCTGCTGCTCATTGAATAAGTGCCGCTCCCTGTGTATGTCCACTCAGCACTGTTGGTGTAGCGAGTTGATGGGAGTCTCTGGCCACTCCCTTCCCAGTACACGATGACATTGGATGGGTAAAACCCAGAGACGAGGCAAATAAGTGGGAGGTCATCTGACGCAGAGAGCTCAGAGGCAGTTGGTTGTATTATCTTCACTGTTGGTTGATGAAAAACTTGAGAAAGAAAAAGAATAGAGCAGTCAAGACTTTTCGTTTTTAGCTATTTCAGTCTCACCATTTAGTCACAGTCAGCACAAGCATCATGGAGAATTTGATTTGTTTAACCTATGAGTTTCTAATGCCTTCTGAAACTATGTCGAACTCTAAATAGCTGTCAACATCCAACAACAATCCAAAAAGAAACACTACCTCTGCTTTTGCTTGTATGGCCCTCGTAGCCCTGGCTGGAGCATAGGTGCTTTGCTCCACAAGACACTTGTTTATGTGCATGCCAGTCCTCTGCGGACACATTGAAGACGCTCCTCAAAGTCTCTGTCCCATTGCTGTGCCTCACTGGGGGCTCTTTATGGAACAGAGAAGATTTGTCCCCATCTACTTTCCAGGTGATGAAGAAATCATTAAGACGAGAGCCGACAAGAAGACAGGTGATAGTCACCTGTCCCTTGTTCTGGAATTCCTCGAGTGGGGGTCCCTGAACAAATACGCCAACTATCTGAGAGGATGCTGGAGTTACTGAAAACAGAACATGATATTAAAGGGAGAGAAAACTCAACAGTGATTAAGTTGTGATCATGAGTAAGAAATGTCTCAAATTCTTAAGGAATGATTCAGAAACAGAATAACAGTTATTCTGCACTTCATGCATAAATCTGATCATGGATATTGATATTATCCCATTTTACCTGAGCAGAGGCTGACATTCTTGCGGACAGTTTTATTCAGGGACGTGTCAGACACTTGACAAGTGAAGACTTTCCCTGTTTTCCACTCAGTTTGGGGGATATTACGTGGACTGGTCACTGCCACACGTCCGTCTGCTCCCATGGTGACGTCGTTGTTTGAAGATCGTTGCTTGGACTCAGAAAGCCATTGAATTTGAGGGTTGAAGCCCCATCCAGAGCATAAGACTCTCTGTGGTCCGGACTCTTCACTGGGGACCAGGAGAAGTTCCACAGAAGGGTCCACTAAATGAGAGAGGATTGATTAATGAGTGAATCTACTGCAGATGAATCAAGTGTGAACCCTTAAATTGACTGTAATGATGGGAAAGAATGGGAATTCCTCTCACCAAATATATTTCCAGTTGACTCTGACTTGAAGTTGGAGGAGAAGCCTTGGTGGACTTTGCAGGTGAAATTTGTGTCTTTCCTCCAGTGACTTGGAGGGATGGAGAAGTGTCTGGTGATTGAATGGAGGCCTGGGGCTACAGGAAGGTCAACAAACTGTCTGTCAGAGATGTCTTCATCGTTTGCCTGAAAGGTGACGTAGAGGTCGCTGGAGGAGAGATTTGTGATGTCGCACTCGAGCACAGCACTTTGTCCCTTCACCAAATCTCGGAGAGACCTCTTGATCTCCACTGATGGAACTGTAACTGCAGGACCTGAATGATACAGAAAGCAGAATGACTACTTTACAGTCCTCTGCATTTATAATGTGTCTCATTTCAATGTTATATAGTCGTCTTATACCTGCAACATTCACAGTCCTCTGAGTGGATGAGAGGCACTTATGGTCAGCTTTACATGTTATAGACTTGAGCTGTTTCCACTGACTTGAGGGAACCGACAAATCACTGATGATATGAGTTGTGTTTGATTTCTGTGTTACTGTGTTGCTTGGTGCATCTCCTCCATCCATCAGCCAGGTCAACTTGGCATTAAACAGAGTGTGGACAGAACATGTTGCTGTCACTGCAGATTCTGTCATTACAGTCCTGAAGCTGGGAATCTCCACATCAATGGAAGCAGCGGCACTTGAAGAAACTGACAAACAAGAAATAAAAATCATGATGCAAGGTCAAATCATGAGTAAACTCTGTCACTTATATGCACCAATGTCAGCGATAGCAGGAGCTGTTGTCAGGGTTGTCCCTCCATACGTCAGTGTGTGTACATTTCTATATCAGTCAAATCCTTACAAATTTGATATCCCAGTAACACCTGATGGGAATGTTTTTAAATGTCGTACAGTTGTCACTGGACTCAAAGTTTTGGCCTTGTGACCACAATATTTCAGGAACACCTCAAGGGCATTTCTTCAAATTTAGCACAAACGCTGACTCTGAATCAAAGATAAATGAATGTGGATTTTAATGGTTAGAGCTCAAGGTCACTGTATCTGCACAAAACATACGTTTTTTCCATAATCAAAAGTTTATGCTGATTGTGACAAGATCTCAAACAAACGTCTAATTGGATAAAATCATGAAGTCATGACATTTATATTCAAAAGGTCAAAGGTCAGCTTCACAGTGACATTGTAATGTTCAGCAAAAACACTTTTCTGGCTGTTATTCAACATCACTCAGGAACAGAAGGGGGAATTGTAACTGTATTTCCTGCAACTTTACTGGTTGGTGGAGATGTAAAACCACTTGGTGGTAATGTTGGTTATCCTGTATATTAAGACTATTGACGTGATACTTTGAACTCAGTTAAGGACTGTTTGGCTGGTGACACTATTCTCAGTAGACAGCTGAGGTTGTGATTCTCCACATGTTCTTACCTGAGCAGAGGCTGACATTCTTGTGGACAGTTTTATTCAGGGACGTGTCAGACACTTGACAAGTGAAGACTTTCCCTGTTTTCCACTCAGTTTGGGGGATATTACGTGGACTGGTCACTGCCACACGTCCGTCTGCTCCCATGGTGACGTCGTTGTTTGAAGATCGTTGCTTGGACTCAGAAAGCCATTGAATTTGAGGGTTGAAGCCCCATCCAGAGCATAAGAGTCTCTGTGGTCCGGACTCTTCACTGGGGACCAGGAGAAGTTCCACAGAAGGGTCCACTAAATGAGAGAGGATTGATTAATGAGTGAATCTACTGCAGATGAATCAAGTGTGAACCCTTAAATTGACTGTAATGATGGGAAAGAATGGGAATTCCTCTCACCAAATATATTCCCAGTTGACTCTGACTTGAAGTTGGAGGAGAAGCCTTGGTGGACTTTGCAGGTGAAAGTTTTGTCTTTCCTCCAGTGACTTGGAGGGATGGAGAAGTGTCTGGTGATTGAATGGAGGCCTGGGGCTACAGGAAGGTCAACAAACTGTCTGTCAGAGATGTCTTCATCGTTTGCCTGAAAGGTGACGTAGAGGTCGCTGGAGGAGAGATTTGTGATGTCGCACTCGAGCACAGCACTTTGTCCCTTCAGCAAATCTCGGAGAGACCTCTTGATCTCCACTGATGGAACTGTAACTGCAGGACCTGAATGATACAGAAAGCAGAATGACTACTTTACAGTCCTCTGCATTTATAATGTGTCTCATTTCAATGTTGTATAGTCGTCTTATACCTGCAACATTCACAGTCCTCTGAGTGGATGAGAGGCACTTATGGTCAGCTTTACATGTTATAGACTTGAGCTGTTTCCACTGACTTGAGGGAACCGACAAATCACTGATGATATGAGTTGTGTTTGATTTCTGTGTTACTGTGTTGCTTGGTGCATCTCCTCCATCCATCAGCCAGGTCACCTTGGCATTAAACAGAGTGTGGACAGAACATGTTGCTGTCACTGCAGATTCTGTCATTACAGTCCTGAAGCTGGGAATCTCCACATCAATGGAAGCAGCGGCACTTGAAGAAACTGACAAACAAGAAATAAAAATCATGATGCAAGGTCAAATCATGAGTAAACTCTGTCACTTATATGCACCAATGTCAGCGATAGCAGGAGCTGTTGTCAGGGTTGTCCCTCCATACGTCAGTGTGTGTACATTTCTATATCAGTCAAATCCTTACAAATTTGATATCCCAGTAACACCTGATGGGAATGTTTTTAAATGTCGTACAGTTGTCACTGGACTCAAAGTTTTGGCCTTGTGACCACAATATTTCAGGAACACCTCAAGGGCATTTCTTCAAATTTAGCACAAACGCTGACTCTGAATCAAAGATAAATGAATGTGGATTTTAATGGTTAGAGCTCAAGGTCACTGTATCTGCACAAAACATACGTTTTTTCCATAATCAAAAGTTTATGCTGATTGTGACAAGATCTCAAACAAACGTCTAATTGGATAAAATCATGAAGTCATGACATTTATATTCAAAAGGTCAAAGGTCAGCTTCACAGTGACATTGTAATGTTCAGCAAAAACACTTTTCTGGCTGTTATTCAACATCACTCAGGAACAGAAGGGGGAATTGTAACTGTATTTCCTGCAACTTTACTGGTTGGTGGAGATGTAAAACCACTTGGTGGTAATGTTGGTTATCCTGTATATTAAGACTATTGACAGTGATACTTTGAACTCAGTTAAGGACTGTTTGGCTGGTGACACTATTCTCAGTAGACAGCTGAGGTTGTGATTCTCCACATGTTCTTACCTGAGCAGAGGCTGACATTCTTGTGGACAGTTTTATTCAGGGACGTGTCAGACACTTGACAAGTGAAGACTTTCCCTGTTTTCCACTCAGTTTGGGGGATATTACGTGGA
Organism: Hippoglossus hippoglossus; assembly: GCF_009819705.1. NCBI lineage: Eukaryota > Metazoa > Chordata > Actinopteri > Pleuronectiformes > Pleuronectidae > Hippoglossus > Hippoglossus hippoglossus. The sequence goes on from NC_047158.1 coordinate 17,087,913, forward strand.
CTGGTCACTGCCACACGTCCGTCTGCTCCCATGGTGACGTCGTTGTTTGAAGATCGTTGCTTGGACTCAGAAAGCCATTGAATTTGAGGGTTGAAGCCCCATCCAGAGCATAAGAGTCTCTGTGGTCCGGACTCTTCACTGGGGACCAGGAGAAGTTCCACAGAAGGGTCCACTAAATGAGAGAGGATTGATTAATGAGTGAATCTACTGCAGATGAATCAAGTGTGAACCCTTAAATTGACTGTAATGATGGGAAAGAATGGGAATTCCTCTCACCAAATATATTCCCAGTTGACTCTGACTTGAAGTTGGAGGAGAAGCCTTGGTGGACTTTGCAGGTGAAATTTGTGTCTTTCCTCCAGTGACTTGGAGGGATGGAGAAGCGTCTGGTGATTGAATGGAGGCCTGGGGCTACAGGAAGGTCAACAAACTGTCTGTCAGAGATGTCTTCATCGTTTGCCTGAAAGGTGACGTAGAGGTCGCTGGAGGAGAGATTTGTGATGTCGCACTCGAGCACAGCACTTTGTCCCTTCAGCAAATCTCGGAGAGACCTCTTGATCTCCACTGATGGAACTGTAACTGCAGGACCTGAATGATACAGAAAGCAGAATGACTACTTTACAGTCCTCTGCATTTATAATGTGTCTCATTTCAATGTTGTATAGTCGTCTTATACCTGCAACATTCACAGTCCTCTGAGTGGATGAGAGGCACTTATGGTCAGCTTTACATGTTATAGACTTGAGCTGTTTCCACTGACTTGAGGGAACCGACAAATCACTGATGATATGAGTTGTGTTTGATTTCTGTGTTACTGTGTTGCTTGGTGCATCTCCTCCATCCATCAGCCAGGTCAACTTGGCATTAAACAGAGTGTGGACAGAACATGTTGCTGTCACTGCAGATTCTGTCATTACAGTCCTGAAGCTGGGAATCTCCACATCAATGGAAGCAGCGGCACTTGAAGAAACTGACAAACAAGAAATAAAAATCATGATGCAAGGTCAAATCATGAGTAAACTCTGTCACTTATATGCACCAATGTCAGCGATAGCAGGAGCTGTTGTCAGGGTTGTCCCTCCATACGTCAGTGTGTGTACATTTCTATATCAGTCAAATCCTTACAAATTTGATATCCCAGTAACACCTGATGGGAATGTTTTTAAATGTCGTACAGTTGTCACTGGACTCAAAGTTTTGGCCTTGTGACCACAATATTTCAGGAACACCTCAAGGGCATTTCTTCAAATTTAGCACAAACGCTGACTCTGAATCAAAGATAAATGAATGTGGATTTTAATGGTTAGAGCTCAAGGTCACTGTATCTGCACAAAACATACGTTTTTTCCATAATCAAAAGTTTATGCTGATTGTGACAAGATCTCAAACAAACGTCTAATTGGATAAAATCATGAAGTCATGACATTTATATTCAAAAGGTCAAAGGTCAGCTTCACAGTGACATTGTAATGTTCAGCAAAAACACTTTTCTGGCTGTTATTCAACATCACTCAGGAACAGAAGGGGGAATTGTAACTGTATTTCCTGCAACTTTACTGGTTGGTGGAGATGTAAAACCACTTGGTGGTAATGTTGGTTATCCTGTATATTAAGACTATTGACGTGATACTTTGAACTCAGTTAAGGACTGTTTGGCTGGTGACACTATTCTCAGTAGACAGCTGAGGTTGTGATTCTCCACATGTTCTTACCTGAGCAGAGGCTGACATTCTTGTGGACAGTTTTATTCAGGGACGTGTCAGACACTTGACAAGTGAAGACTTTCCCTGTTTTCCACTCAGTTTGGGGGATATTACGTGGACTGGTCACTGCCACACGTCCGTCTGCTCCCATGGTGACGTCGTTGTTTGAAGATCGTTGCTTGGACTCAGAAAGCCATTGAATTTGAGGGTTGAAGCCCCATCCAGAGCATAAGAGTCTCTGTGGTCCGGACTCTTCACTGGGGACCAGGAGAAGTTCCACAGAAGGGTCCACTAAATGAGAGAGGATTGATTAATGAGTGAATCTACTGCAGATGAATCAAGTGTGAACCCTTAAATTGACTGTAATGATGGGAAAGAATGGGAATTCCTCTCACCAAATATATTCCCAGTTGACTCTGACTTGAAGTTGGAGGAGAAGCCTTGGTGGACTTTGCAGGTGAAATTTGTGTCTTTCCTCCAGTGACTTGGAGGGATGGAGAAGCGTCTGGTGATTGAATGGAGGCCTGGGGCTACAGGAAGGTCAACAAACTGTCTGTCAGAGATGTCTTCATCGTTTGCCTGAAAGGTGACGTAGAGGTCGCTGGAGGAGAGATTTGTGATGTCGCACTCGAGCACAGCACTTTGTCCCTTCAGCAAATCTCGGAGAGACCTCTTGATCTCCACTGATGGAACTGTAACTGCAGGACCTGAATGATACAGAAAGCAGAATGACTACTTTACAGTCCTCTGCATTTATAATGTGTCTCATTTCAATGTTGTATAGTCGTCTTATACCTGCAACATTCACAGTCCTCTGAGTGGATGAGAGGCACTTATGTTCAGCTTTACATGTTATAGCCTTGAGCTGTTTCCATTGACTTGAGGGAACCGACAAATCCCTGATGATATGAGTTGTGTTTGATTTCTGTGTTACTGTGTTGCTTGGTGCATCTCCTCCATCCATCAGCCAGGTCACCTTGGCATTAAACAGAGTGTGGACAGAACATGTTGCTGTCACTGCAGATTCTGTCATTACAGTCCTGAAGCTGGGAATCTCCACATCAATGGAAGCAGCGGCACTTGAAGAAACTGACAAACAAGAAATAAAAATCATGATGCAAGGTCAAATCATGAGTAAACTCTGTCACTTATATGCACCAATGTCAGCGATAGCGGGAGCTGTTGTCAGGGTTGTCCCTCCATACGTCAGTGTGTGTACATTTCTATATCAGTCAAATCCTTACAAATTTGATATCCCAGTAACACCTGATGGGAATGTTTTTAAATGTCGTACAGTTTTCACTGGACTCAAAGTTTTGGCCTTGTGACCACAATATTTCAGGAACACCTCAAGGGCATTTCTTCAAATTTAGCACAAACGCTGACTCTGAATCAAAGATAAATGAATGTGGATTTTAATGGTTAGAGCTCAAGGTCACTGTATCTGCACAAAACATACGTTTTTTCCATAATCAAAAGTTTATGCTGATTGTGACAAGATCTCAAACAAACGTCTAATTGGATAAAATCATGAAGTCATGACATTTATATTCAAAAGGTCAAAGGTCAACTTCACAGTGACATTGTAATGTTCAGCAAAAACACTTTTCTGGCTGTTATTCAACATCACTCAGGAACAGAAGGGGGAATTGTAACTGTATTTCCTGCAACTTTACTGGTTGATGGAGATGTAAAACCACTTGGTGGTAATGTTGGTTATCCTGTATATTAAGACTATTGACATGATACTTTGAACTCAGTTAAGGACTGTTTGGCTGGTGACACTATTCTCAGTAGACAGCTGAGGTTGTGATTCTCCACATGTTCTTACCTGAGCAGAGGCTGACATTCTTGTGGACAGTTTTATTCAGGGACGTGTCAGACACTTGACAAGTGAAGACTTTCCCTGTTTTCCACTCAGTTTGGGGGATATTACGTGGACTGGTCACTGCCACACGTCCGTCTGCTCCCATGGTGACGTCGTTGTTTGAAGATCGTTGCTTGGACTCAGAAAGCCATTGAATTTGAGGGTTGAAGCCCCATCCAGAGCATAAGAGTCTCTGTGGTCCGGACTCTTCACTGGGGACCAGGAGAGGTTCCACAGAAGGGTCCACTAAATGAGAGAGGATTGATTAATGAGTGAATCTACTGCAGATGAATCAAGTGTGAACCCTTAAATTGACTGTAATGATGGGAAAGAATGGGAATTCCTCTCACCAAATATATTTCCAGTTGACTCTGACTTGAAGTTGGAGGAGAAGCCTTGGTGGACTTTGCAGGTGAAATTTGTGTCTTTCCTCCAGTGACTTGGAGGGATGGAGAAGTGTCTGGTGATTGAATGGAGGCCTGGGGCTACAGGAAGGTCAACAAACTGTCTGTCAGAGATGTCTTCATCGTTTGCCTGAAAGGTGACGTAGAGGTCGCTGGAGGAGAGATTTGTGATGTCGCACTCGAGCACAGCACTTTGTCCCTTCAGCCAAATCTCGGAGAGACCTCTTGATCTCCACTGATGGAACTGTAACTGCAGGACCTGAATGATACAGAAAGCAGAATGACTACTTTACAGTCCTCTGCATTTATAATGTGTCTCATTTCAATGTTATATAGTCGTCTTATACCTGCAACATTCACAGTCCTCTGAGTGGATGAGAGGCACTTATGGTCAGCTTTACATGTTATAGACTTGAGCTGTTTCCACTGACTTGAGGGAACCGACAAATCACTGATGATATGAGTTGTGTTTGATTTCTGTGTTACTGTGTTGCTTGGTGCATCTCCTCCATCCATCAGCCAGGTCAACTTGGCATTAAACAGAGTGTGGACAGAACATGTTGCTGTCACTGCAGATTCTGTCATTACAGTCCTGAAGCTGGGAATCTCCACATCAATGGAAGCAGCGGCACTTGAATACACTGCAGGAAACATTTAAAAACTTAATAGTAACATGCATTTTTTTTCAACATTAATTATATAATATTGCCATGAAATAATTAACATACCTACCTTGACAAATATTTACTGTTTTTGTAAATTCCCTTTTGTTGTGCTGGGCCTTGCAACTAAACGTTGAGCCGCTTTCCCATTCTTTCTTCGCGGGCTCAATATTGCTGCTTTGACTGAAGGTTTTCTCCACTCCCTGCAAAGGCTGCAGCTTCGTTTCAGTTTGAGTAATAGTTAAGGGTATGTTGTCCTTTTGCCACTTCACTTTCAAATTGTTGGGGGTGAAGCCACTTAAGGTGCAGATGAGTCTGACAGGTGAGGCCCCAAATTCACCTTCCCAGACAGGGTGAAGTGTGATGTTTGGCTCGAAAACCTGCACAACTGAAATAGAGCATAGATTAATTTGTCTTTACTTGCCTTTTTCCATATGTTAGATGTAATTGTTTTGAATATGAACTGAACAGGTTCTCTTCAGTGATACATACCTTCAGATTTTGGTAAAGTAACTAACTGAATAGCCTCAATGCAAACTGTAATATCATTGTATTTTGGCTAGATGGCAGAGTTGTACTTTTACAGTGGCTGGTGTCTGAAAGTCAGGTGGAAATAGGGCTGGAAGTCGGTTGCACAGATGTTGAGGCATGACAGGGCTGAGTGATCACGGCTAGCAGCAAGCAGAAGCATTGAGTAACACCCAGCTCTCAAAAAAGTACCAAAATGCAGAAGTGAAACAATACAAGAAGCAATGGTGCATCACAGATACCAGGTGTGAGGTGTGGTTATGCCAGTAACAGAAACAGCATATACATTTAAATATCTCAGAACTGTTTACATAAGGTTTCACATAGATTTCATGTGGCCTCATGACTTTAGCGAAGGCTTTCGTTTTCAAGTCCATTAATGACCGGAAAACTAACCAACTGTTAAATCTACAAATTGACTTGCTGATGAGGTGATGAACATAACCTTTTATTACATAATTCAGTACAACAATAAACACAGACAGAATATTAAACAACACAGTTATGAGTATTGTATAAAACATATTCAAACTGGATGATGCAAACCATTTCAAAGTAATGGTGAGGAGAAAAAAGTAACGGCATCAGTTGTTATCTGCATTTTAACATTTATTTTCAAAAAGACATAAAGCTCTTGTAATTTTAATGGGAAAAGGGGGAAATTGCGGTTACTTACATGATACTGAGTTTACAAGAAAAAAATATATGAAAAAGTATTACTGTACAGAAAGTTCGCCTGGTTTCATTTAACCTGAAAAGACACACAAACATTAAAAGAATGGATTAATAATATTCCACCAAAAATCTTGAATTCCTGCCATTTGTTGCACTTAATATTGGGGTTAAAGTGTATCATGTGATGAACATATGCATGTAACGGCTACAACATTACTGCATGTATAAAAAATACAAATGTTATATATAAATCATAAATGTTGTCTGACCTCTTTGTAAGGATGTCCATTATAGTTGTATCCAAAATATAGTCATATATAAAATATAGTCAAAGTCCTTTACAGGTCTTTTTGAAGTCCTCACATTATAGTTAAGTGAGGCACTTCACCAAAAAGTATGTATATGAAAATATATACCTGACACAAATACAAATTTGACATAATCTCATGTCATCATGAGTATCTTTGCAATGTTAAACATGAGAAAGAAATATTATTCAACACACACCAACAGGTACAATTACAGCACCAAAACTTTTTGGGAATTTAAAAAAATGTTTCTCGAAGTCAAAATATTTTGATGAGACAAAACTCTTTTATACCGCAGAGAAAATTTAGTATACTCTGCTGACCGTAGTCAGTTTTTATCGTAATTTTTATTTTGTTTCACTGCATTAGGAGACTCTGTTATTGGTGTTTTCAGCTGTGGTAAATAAAGTGGTGAATAAAGCATTTTATCTTGTGCAATCTAATAATTAAAAATCAGTGCCAACTTGTAAACTCATTGTTACCTTGAAAGCAGTGGTTCCAATGATGAACAGAATGGAGGTGAGGAAGAGAATGATGAAGGTGACGGCAGTGTTTCCCATGTTATCATCTTCTGCCTTCATGGCATTGTCCCATTCAAGCAGGATCCCTAGATGTAACATACATAATTATTCCATAAATATCAAGGAAACTCCAAACCCACCATTGAACAAAATCTCACCAGGTAATGACCAATACAATATTTTTACAATTTGGGATTTAGTATCTTGCCCAAGGACACTTGGACGAATGCGGAACCTGGGGAATCGAACCACCCACATTCTGGTTAGTGGACGATCCGCTCTATCTCCTGAGCCACAGCTGCCGAGTGTAAAATAAATAAAATAAAAAAAACATCTGGCTTATGACCTGTGACTTATTAGTGTATTAAGGATGTTGGCTAACAGGGCTAATCGTTTTTGCATTCCCTTTCGTTAAATATTGATGTGAATTAAAGTTGTGATGCTGATTTACTTTTGAAAGACCCCATTATTGGTGTGGCATGACTCGTCAGCTTGTGAGAAATATGCATCATTTGACTGCGGGACCACGGAGCTGCGGTTTTGTCCTGAAACAGTCATCTATCTTGTGTTGGGGGTGCAAGACCCAGTAGAGGAAACACACATACATCAAGACACAAAATGTGTTCATGCACCATCTACATCCAAAAGCCTAAATGCCTAAAGTTAGGGAGGTGTGGTGATTGCATTTTTTGTAGTGAATACAATTTGAGCTTGAAGGCTAAATATATTGTGTAATAACACCTTATTTGTGTGGCAATTGGACAGCACTGACTGTACACTAAACATGTATCTCCAAATATTGGTTGAATAAGACATGAGCTGCATGCAACAAACAACAACAGAGTTGCAAAGGGCTTTTTTTTTTATTTTGATTTTGAATCTGCATTAAAAAGACACACACACAATGTCATATCAAAAGCAACAAACATTAACAAACAGCAGAGGACACAAAATAGCATCTACTGGGGCTTGCACGTGTCAGGTATGTTCAGGCTGAGGTTGACCAGGTTGAGTTTGTCAAATGTATTGTAGCCAATGGATCTGACAATGGCTTTTGTATTGGAAACCAGAGATTGGTGGTAAACCACGCAGCTGTACACCGTGCCCTGTGTTTTCCACTGATCGAGGCCGAGTGTTAACTGGCCATAAGCCGAGTAGGATCCTTGGTTTTCAATAGGGTTTGTGGTATTGAACTTGTCTGTTGTCAATTCATCATCAACAAGCCAAGAAACGAAAACCTCTTCAGGGTAGAAGTCTTTCACATAGCAAGTCAGAGTAACCATGTTTTTTTTAATGTGTTCTACTGGTGGCATCATAAACACTGACGGACGCTGAGTAGGCCCTCCTGCAAGCATGAGAGCACAATTAGGCCTCCTGACAAACATAGAAAGTGCCTACAGTTCTGCAAGAATGTCTGTTAAAAAATAAACTTGGAAATAATACTTGTAAAGTCTCTTAATTGCATGACATGATGTTTTTAGTGTACAGTAGCTGAATAGTCTTACCGGTTTTCCTTTCATAGGGTGTCCTTATAGGATCAATCAAATCACTATGTTCCACAACACAGTTGAGCTTTAACTCCTGGCTCCATTCGTCATATGTGATGCCAAGAGGAAGGCTGTATGTTTTTTCGCTCTTAACCGGTTCCACAGAGGCACCGGCAATTTCATTTCCATCCTGATCTTCCCAAAATATCTTTGTAACAGTTGGCTTATTCACCTTAACATGGCATGTTATGGTACCTTTCTTCTCTGGAAGTATTTCCTCCAGTTTGGGGCCTTCGATTCGTACAACCACGTCTGCTTCAGGGCATTCGTTGGGCGCTGAGTGTGAAATTATTGAAAGGGCATCAGTGTAAATCCATTTACATTGAAAATAAATGTACATAAAACAGACATTTACTTACGATTTGGTCCTTTGGGGCTGTATTCCAGAGTGTCATTCAATAATCCAGCATACTGGCCGGTTTTCCACTTGAACTCGCATCTAATCTCGGTCTTTGCAGGCACGTCACTGGATTGCAATTTGAGAATACTTGCTACACTGTAATGTGTATCATTATAGCTTTTGAATTCAGAGATTTCCTTAGTGATTTCCGCGTCATTTTTCAGCCATTTGATCTGGTGATCTTTTGGTGAAAAGTCTGTGGCAGTGCAGAGGAAGGAGGCCTCGTTTGCCTCACCAGAGAGGGCCAACACTTTCACCTTGGGTGGCGTATAAATTACCACTGAAAAACAAACACATACACAGATATGTTTGCAGAAGCAGGGAATAATATATATGCAGAAGCAGAGATTAACAATGTGCTACAATGACTGTGTAATCTAGATTTAATAGAGTTCAGGACTTTTCTTTTTGATTGTATGCTATGCAACTAGAACAAACAAGTGCACCTGGATTACAGTCCTTAATGAATTGTTTTTACTAAAGTGCGCAATAAGGGTAAAAAGGAATATATGATTTTCATAGTAAACAAGATTACACAATTGAAAAGCAGAGATTTAATGCTGGCTTCTGCATATACATTGACTTTTCAGGCAAGCACACACATATTTCATGTGAATGTTAATTACCAACATACACTGAAAATGAAGGGAGGCAGAAATTGGGAAGAACTGGGATTAAGCAGACAAATGGAAAGAAGAGGAGCAAACTGCGAGATTCTGTCCTGAGACAGGAGCAAAGGTTATACAGTATATTAATAGAGACCAGAATAGAAGCTGAAAACACACGGGCGAGCTTCAGCCTTTTCATTCCACCTCACTGTTCACTATGTGCTACTAGTCAAGTAGACTAACAATTAAAATTAATAGTGTCTCCCTGTTTGATTTCTAAAAATTAAATCTTTTCCCTATCCTATATTTATGCAGCCTGTCTTACATTCTACTGTTATTTTCACTGTTAAAGGTTAGATTCTTATCAAATTGTACTTACTTGATAAGGAGTAATTCATTTTTTTTATGGAATAGTAAATTCTAAAATTGTATTTGACACAGTAATTAATAATAATAATAAAATTGTAAAACATTAAAATTGTGGCACAGTTTTCAAATATGCTCAAAGCTCTGCCATGTAAACCTGCTAGAATTCAAACCAATTACCAAACTAAAACTTCCGACAGATTTATATAGAACTTATACATGGGTCTTACCTGGCTTAATGATGGTAGTGTCTCCATTTCCTGCAGCATGCGTCACAAGACACTTGTAACGGTTGCTCGGCGTGGCGTCCCAGTCCCGTCTCGGGACTTGGATTTGACTGACTCCTGTGTAGAGGTCACCTTTCAGTACCGAAGGGTACTGAATAGAATCTGCCACGGTAACTCCATTTTTGACCCATGCGAAAGTCAGTGAGGAGGGTGTGAAGCCGGTGGCGAGGCAGCCAAGAGTGACCGTGTTTCCAGTCCCAGAACCACATGGCATCAGTGGGAACACAGTTGGTTTAGTTGAAGTGGCTAAGAATGGAAGAAAAAATAAATAAAAACATAGAAAAATGACAGAAAATCTTCACCAAGCATAAACTAGGACGGAAAGAAGGCAATCAAGTTTTTTGGTCAGTCCCCAAACAAAGCACAGAATCGAGGGCATTAGACTTAAAAAGTTAACTGTGGAAATTTTGAGGTGACCTCCTCCCGTGCGCCTTTAGGTATTTCAATGGTCATTATTTAGTTTTTTGTTGCACTAAAATTAACCACCTCTAAGATATTATTCACGTTCATGCCGTTTTCCCTCCTAGATTAAAAAAATAAAATAAGGTAAGTTACTTTAAATGCAGAACTTTAAAGTGTACAACTTTGAAACTAAATTTTGGAGGAAATAAGGTGTAAACTCAACACATAATCATTGGCATAATAACACAATAGTTTTTGTTCAATTTCAGCATTTATGTATGAGATTAAAACATTTTCTTACCTGAAGAAACTGTTACCGTGGTACCCGTTCCCCAGTAATCAAAAGCGCCATAGTAGCACAGTGCTGAATCTACTTGCCAGTTAATATAGTCAACATGTACTAACGATGATCACAAAAACGTAATCTTAAAGTTTAATTTCTCTCGTTTAAAAGATCCAAAACATTTATCATTGTTTTCTAATGAAACCATGGCTGTTTGAGTTTGAAATTTACGTTAAAACAATTCCCCTTTGAATTAAGACTTGACATGATGAGAAATTATAATTTAAACGCTTTAAAATAATCCTACTGTACATTTTAGATGGCGAGATCACACGTCTGACACAAACTCATTACCCCACTTAACAATTAGGTTTTAACAACATGCAGTTAAAATCCAACTGAAGTTGACAGACCAGTTTAGAACTTTTTGTGAATTTGTTTTCAAGGGACTAAATTGTCGGCTGGCCGAAGTGTCGCACTGCAACAACCACTTAACCACTGCATTCATGAACTTGTTTCCAGATATCTACCCTTTTCATCGTAGGTTATTTCATGATAATCTAGCCTCTGACACATTTCAATTTGCAGATACGCGGGATGGAACGAATCGTGATTTTTTTTCAACACCAAAACATAAATCGAGTTCACCTGTACCATCAATTCATTGTCACAACAACTGTTTTTCAATCCAAATCTACAAAAAAGAGCAATTCAAAATGTACAGACTTACCTGATGTAACTGTGACCATCGTGCCTTGTCCCCAGTAGTCAAAACCGTAATCACAGTGCAATACACCAATGCATTAAACATACAAAAACTACTACACTGAATTAGCTTTACGCCACATATACCGAAATATACAATTTTGCTCTGTAGATAATACATTTTCAGAGCCAGAAGATCTTACCCTTACCCTTTAAAATCTTAAAAACAATTACCTGCTGTGACAGTCACCATAATAGTCACAAAAAGGAGTCAAAGTATAGACAAAATTGAATAGTTTTCACCCAAATGTATTAGATTCTTACTCACCAGAAGTTACTGTGACTTGTGTCCCTTGTCCCCAGTAGTCGAAGTAGTCACAGTGATCTATTTCAATCTGCTTCTAGTACAAATACAAAAAATGTTGTTCAAACCAAGGAACAAACAGGTTTCACTGACGAAGCAGTCCCCACTCAACTATTTATTAACCATTTCCCTTGAGATCTTTCGTCTCCTGAGGTCGGGGTTATAACAAATTAAGTAACGGTTGGAGACCACTTCCCCTTTAACGGACCCTCCTGTCAGCTCCACTTCCTGCAGCATGAGGTTCACGCAACACTGGATTCAAATGCATCTTGTTTCTATTAAGCCTAATACAAGTTACAACCATAATAGAGCTCTGTGCCTGCAGGTTCACATTGTCATAATTTAGTTTTAAAGGGGACATAGCATGCCCATTTTACCACAAGTTGATATGGTTCCTTGGGGTCTTAATGAAATGTCTGTAACATACTTTGGTCAAAATACCACAAGGATCATATAAAACAGCACCCTTTTTACCCTGTATAAAACAGCCCTCCACAGAGTGACCTGTTTTGAGTGCCTGTTCCTTTAAATGCTAATGAGCCAGCTCCCCCCTCCCCCCTCTCCCCCCCATGATTTTAAACGATATAAATTACATATTTTATATGATATAAATTATCAAATATGCATCCCATACTTTGTATTCCCCTTCTGTTGTCCTGGAGTTTTAATTTTCCCAATCACATAATTAAATGTCCCCCTCTGCCCATCCACTACAAGCACACAAGCAGACAGACAGAGAGAGAAAGAGAGGTGGGGGGCTATGAAGACCATCATTTACCCCCGAACCCCGACATTCAACGGGTACAACAACAAGCGGAGAAAGCAGAATCGCGGGCTGACCTTATATATACAGTCTATGGGGCTGACCAGCGGAGAAATGCTCGTCCCGTGTGAACAGCCAGGCGGCTGCGTGCTGGAGAACGGCGCTGCGCTGCCTCGCAGCGGCGCTTCCGCGTCCGGTGTACCCCGGCGTAACTACTGTAACCCGGCATAACTACTGTACCCCGGCTTAACGACTGTAACCCGGCGTACAGTAGAGCTGAACACTGCGGAAGTCTTCCACACAGCTGGCAGTGTGGAAGACCGCTGCGAGGCAGCGCAGCGCCGTTCTCAAGCGCGCAGCCGCCTGGCTGTTCACACGGGACGAGCATTTCTCCGCTGGTCAGCCCCATAGACTGTATATATAAGGTCAGCCCGCGATTCTGCTTTCTCCGCTTGTTGTTGTACCCGTTGAATGTCGGGGTTCGGGGGTTACAGTAGCGCTGAACACTGCGGAAGTGTTCCACACTGTTGGCTGTGTGGCGCTGACACAAATTCCAGCTCACGCACGGGAGAGCGAGCGGTCGCTCCCGAGCAGCTGCTGCAGCCTCCCAGTCCCAACGATCCAGACAAATGCCACATGTGAGTGAATCGCGAGCTGACCAGCGGAGAAATGCTCGTCCCGTGTGAACAGCCCGGCTGCGTGCTTGGGAACGGCGCTGCGCTGCCTCGCAGCCTCCGGTGTAAACCCGGAAGTAACGAGTGTGGGGGGACGGGGGGGCCAAGACCATGTAGGGAGACTTCCAGTTCCTTGTTACGACACAATACCCAGGAAGCGCAATCGAGTCGCTCAAGCATGACGTTTCTGACTTAGAGGAACTATAACAAAACGCGTGAGTGTTTTTTCCCCAGAGTTTTTGGGTTGGTAGACATGCCAGATACCCACATTAACCTGTAGAAGCACTAACAAAGTGGAATTTGCATGCTATGTGCCCTTTAAATAATATTAATTCCGCATTATAACAAAACACACTCGATCAGTTTATAACGTAAAACTTTTTACGTAAAAGCATGATACCTTCTTGTTAAAACAAAACCTTTCATTTCATGCTCAAAGAAAACACTTAAATCACACATCAGATCTTGATGAACAAATTATTCCAGTTGAAAATCTTTACTGATGTACAGTGTTTAATTTGTTGGGAACAAAATGGTGTAATAACGGTCAATGGAAACCAAGATCATCAAACCAGTGAGGGCTCGATTCAAAAGCACATCGGAAATCAAAGTCAACAATTGAAATCCCAGGCTGATCCAACTTGTGCACATTTCATCACGGCAACTACTACTGTGACTCAGTAATGTGTATGGTACGGTGGCCCTGAGAGCTCAACGCACTGCAACTTAAGAAAACACATGCAAGTAGACAAAACACAAGCAAAGTAAGAAAACATCTTCATCAATTTCACAACACAACACATTATGCACAACACAACACATTACAGAAATGCGCTGCAAATACAGAAAACGACAACGGAAGTGTTTCCAGAGGACACCTAAAAGTGATGGACACGTCCGGTTGTTGTTGCTGCCGCAGTTTGGAGTTGTTAAAGTCGGTGTCCGTCAGTGATATTGGAAAATTAGCTAAACTGCAAACGTTTTTGGTTTATTTTAATAAATAATAAACTTTACTACAGCAGATGTCTACTGTTAACCCTCTGAGACCCACTGGGCCGTAAACGATCTCAAATATCATCTTGTCTTTAGAGCGTCACGACTCCTCAATGGTCTGAGCTAGAGACGTGCCGTTTTTTCCTGTTAAACTGAATAAACAGCGCTAACAAGCAAGCCCCTGTTTGTGAGTAATTTACAGCACTTAGCATTCACATTCTTCCTTTTCTCCAGGCAAGGTATTGTCCATATTGTGGAACCAAATTTGTTGGACGTATTGGACGTTTTTGTGGCTCCTGTGGCAGCAGTGTCCATCACTTTTAGGTGTCCCCTGGAAACACTTCCCTTGTCGTTTTCTGGAATTGCAGCGCGTTTCTGTATTGTGTTGTGTGTAATGTGTTGTCAAATTGATGAAGATGTTTTCTTACTTTGCTTGTGTTTTGTCCACTTGCATGTGTTTTCTTAAGTTGCAGTGCGTTGAGCTCTCAGGGCCACCGTAGTACGGCCTCCGAGTGCCTGTTTGCACTCCCGACAACGTCTGGACATGCTCCTGATGAGTCGTGTCCTGGGAGAGCTCCTGGACAGTCTGTGGCGGTACTTGGCGGCGTTGGATACACTGATGCATTTGGATTTAGGTCAGGGGAACGTGAGGGTCAGTCAATGGCATCAATGCCTTCGTCTATCAGGAACTGCCTACACACTCTGTCCTGCACCAGGAGGAACCCAGGGCCCACTGCACCAGCGTAAGGTCTGATAATCACTCTGAGGATTTCATCCCGGTGCCTAACAGCAGTCAAGGTACTTTTGGCTATGACATGGAGGTCTGTGCGACCCTCCAAGGATATGCCTCCCCGGACTATCACTGACCCCCTGCCAAACCAGTCATGCTGGATGATGTTACAGGCAGGACAACATTCACCACAGCTTCTCCAGACTCTTTCACGCCTGTCACATGTGCTCAGTGTGAAATTATTCACAATCACTTGTGCTTCCTAAATGGACAGATTGATATCCCTGAAGTTTAACTGACTGCTGTTATACTGTGAAGATTACAGTATATTTATGCTTCTGTGGCAGCAACAGCCAGTGGCCGCCGGCATCGTGTTTTGGGGTTTTCTGTCCGTCCAATTCGGGAATTTCTTCAAATTTGGTACTTGGCTTCGAGTCAAGGATAAACTGATTAGATTTGTTTGCCTTGTGAACATGATATCTTAGGAACACCAGAAGGGAATCTTTTCAAATTTGGGACAAACATTCATGTGGAATCACAGACTGATAAGAATTTGTTGGTCGAAGGTCAAGGTCACTATGACCTTACAGAACACATGTGTGAACGAGATATCAGGAACACCCATGGGTATTTTTATTAGATCTGGCACAAACATTAACTTGGACTCAAGGATGGCCTGATTAGAATTCGGAGGTCAAAGGTAAAGGTCACTGTGACCTAACAAAACATGTTTTTGGTCTTGAGGACATCTCTAGTCTCCCTCTAGGGAATTTCATCAAATTTTGACCAGTTGTCCCTTGGCCTCCAAGATGAACTGATTGGATTTCAATGGTGTCACAACCTGGCTCAAAGCTGGACAAAGTAGTGAAGGCCTCACATGAGCTTAACCTAAAAATAAGTTTATTTACAGAAATGAACAGGAAATGTAAATGTAGAATTCAAAGTACAACAAAGACCAAATGCTGTGGAAGCCATGGGGGAGAGACAGACTGGCTGAATGTCTCCAGCTTACTGCAGCCAGACCAGGTGAGGTGAATCTACCTGACGACCAAGCTCCTCCCATCAGGCTCCTGCAGAGAGAGACCTGCTTTGAGAGGGTCGTCACAAGTGGTCAAAGGTCAAAGGCCACTGTTACCTCATAATGTGACATTAGTAGAATTAGGAGATAGCTGATAACTCCACCCAGCATGACTTAAATGGTACTAGTTCAGACAATGTTGTGGCATTTATCAAATGTTTTCTGTCAGAGATAATAGCTCAATCAGTTTTTAAAACAGGGGACATACTGTAGGTTCTCTGGCCTCTAGTGCTGGTTGCTGAGCGTTTGGCTTCAAGTTTCAGTTTAACTGGCTGCGGAAGCAGCTGTTGTGGTGAAGATTATTTCCTCTGCATTACATAAATATCAACCAGAAAGGATGTTGTCAACCACAAGTCCAAAATGTACAATTTTCAACTGTCTTTTAATATTTATTCTAATTTAAGTCTTTGAGTCGAACACCTTTTTGTTTTCCTAAAGTACAACTCGAAATATGGCTATGAAATAAGAGATGATGTTACAATTAGATACTTATTGGATCATTGATTGACCCATGAACTCATTTAAAACATACTTTAATTAACTTGACGACAAACTGTAAGTGGACAAAAATCTTAACTTTTTTCAATAAATGAAATGAATCATATCTGCTGATACAAAGCATGAGAAAGAAACGTTTATTGGACGAAATATGTCTAATAAATATGGAAAATGTTGTTCTTGTTTTCCTTCTTTCTTGAGAACAGTGCCTATGTGCCTCAGTTAAGTTCAAGACAAGTTTTTGTATTGCAATATATCACTGTGGTTCCCCCATACACAGCTGTATATACTCATACAAAAACCTCTGCCTGATGGTGCACGGCCAGTATTTGTACTGTTTGCATTTATCTTACTGCAGTATTAAAAATATGGAATCTCGATCACTGTTTTACTTTTGTTACCTCCACCGAGGAGGTTGTTTTCATCCCTGTTTGTTGGCTTGTTTATTTATATGTAGACAAGACTACAAACAAAACACTGAACAGATTTCGATGAAACTTTGTAGAAGGAAAGAACATGGACCAAGAAAGAAAGCATTGCATTTTGGGGTATGTGCTATGTGCTCTAGTTTATTTTTGTTTTATTTATTTTCAATCACATTTTTAAAACACAATTTTTTTTGTGATGTCCTCATACAAACCTTTATGTGAGAACACATTACTGTCAATCTTTCATCTTCCCAAGACGTGTTTTGTGAGACACAGACTGAACAGGCCTGCTAACGTAATTGTTTTGTGTATCAGCATCATACACAGCATTTTCTCTCTCAGAGGAAGAAGTTTTTGTAATGGGATGTATCACTGTGGCCACTGTTGGACACAGTGATATCACCCTCTACAAAAACCCATACACAGTGGTACATGCTCATGTAGAAACTATGACACATATGTGATATTCTCTCATTTTATCCACAGATACCCTCGAACCATTTGATGACATAACTCTAAAGTTTGTCATCTTTATATTATTTTATTATCACTGTTCAGTGAAATAACACACAAAAGACCAACTTATTCAACTTCAACATATCAGGGCTGGGCGATTAAACAATATCACTAAATATGGCATTATAATATCCACCAATATACCAAAGATTCAATATATATCTATTTAAGCATTGTGATAATATAAAACTCATCATTGATCTTCCTCAGATTTGTAGAATGTTTAGCTGTTTATTAACTGTTTCATTCTTTGCTCTGAGTTTAAAACGACAACCTTCACAAAGGAGCAGAAATCAGTCTTTAAACGATAAAAACTAAATAATAAAATGACATTTTTCGGGATAAATATAATTAGCGATTGATATGAAAACATTTACATTGATATAATCTGTGGCCATTTCACTCAGCCCTCGTACATGTCCATAATTTATTGGATTTCATAATCAACCAGTAAGGATGTTGTTAACCACGAATCCAAAATGTAAAATTTTCAACTGTCTTTTAATATTTATAATAATTTAAGTCTTTGAGTCTAACACCTTTTTGTTTTCCTAAAGTACAATTCGAAATATGGCTATCAAATAAGAGATAATATTACAATTAAATATGTATTGGATTATTGATTGAACCATGAACTCATTTAAAACATACTTTAATTAACTTGAGAACAAATTGTAAGTGGACAAAAATCTTAACTTTTCTCAATAAATGAAATGTATCATATCTGCTGATACAAAGCATGAGGAAGAAACACTGAAGCTTTTCCTGAGACGTTTTGACTTTCATGTTTTTTCAGGGTAAAACTAAATGATGATACATATAGTTTATGCAATTTACCATCACAGAGTGGAAATGACTCTTTGCAGCCAAGTGTGGTTGTGAACTTTACGCCATCATTACCACATAGTGGTTGTTGAATTATGCACTTGTTAGAGCTCAATCTGCATTTCATTTTGCATCAATGAAAGTGACTCCTCTCATATTGATTTTCACAATCAAATGTCGTCTTTATTTAAACAATAAAATTATATAAATACATTTAGAATATTCAGTGACAGCCCTAATGTCTAATAAATATGGAAAATGTTGTTATTGTTTACTTTCCTTCTTGAGAACAGTGCCTATGTACCTCAGTTAAGTTTTTGTATTGCAATATATCACTGTGGCCCACCCCACCCCCGTAGTACACAGCTGTATATACTCATACAAAAACCTCTGTCTGACACACATGTGATATTCTCTCATTTTATCCACAGATACCCTCGAACCATTCGATGACCTAACTCTAAAGTTTGTCATCTTTATATTAGAATTTTATTATCACTGTTTAGTGAAATAACACACAAAAGACCAACTTATTCAACTTCAACATATCAGGGCTGGGTGATAAAACAATATCACTAAATATGGCATTATAATATCCACCAATATCAATATACCAAAGATTCAATATATATTTGTATTAAGCATTATGATAATATAAAACTCATCATTGATCTACTTCAGATTTGTAGAATGTTTAGCTGTTTATTAACTGTTTAATTATTTGCTCTGAGTTTAAAACGACAACCTTCACAAAGGAGCAGAAATCAGAATTTTAACGATAAAAACGAAACAATAATGACATTTTTTGGGATAATTATCGTTATCGAATGATATGAAAACTTTTACATTGATATAATCTGTGGCCATTTCACTCAGCCCTCGTACATATCCATAATTTATTGGATTTCATAATCAACCAGTAAGGATGTTGTTAACCACAAGTCCAAAATGTACAATTTTCAACTGTCTTTTAATATTTATTCTAATTTAAGTCTTTGAGTCTAACACCTTTTTGTTTTCCTAAAGTACAATTCGAAATATGGCTTTCAAATAAGAGATAATGTTACAATTAAATACTTGGAAAATTTTATTGTTTTTCTTCTTTCTTGAGAACAGTGCCTATGTGCCTCAGTTAAGTTTTTGTATTGCAATATATCACTGTGGCCCACCCACCCCGTAGTTACACAGCTGTATATACTCATACAAAAACCTCTGCCTGATGGTGCACGGCCAGTATTTGTACTGTTTGCATTTATCTTACTGCAGTATTAAAAATATGGAATCTCGATCACTGTTTTACTTTTGTTACCTCCACCAAGGAGGTTATGTTTTCATCCCTGTTTGTTGGCTTGTTTATTTATATGTAGACAAGACTACAAACAAAACACTGAACAGATTTCCATGAAACTTTGTAGAAGGAAAGAACATGGACCAAGAAAGAAACCATTACATTTTGGGGTATGTGCTATGTGCTCTAGTTTATTTTTGTTTTATTTATTTTCAATCACATTTTTAAAAACACAATTTTTTTGTGATGTCCTCATACAAACCTTTATGTGAGAACACATTACTGTCAATCCTTCATCTTCCCAAGACGTGTTTTGTGAGACACAGACTGAACAGGCCTGCTAACGTAATTGTTTTGTGTATCAGCATCATACACAGCATTTTCTCTCTCAGAGGAAGGAAGTTTTTGTAATGGGATGTATCACTGTGGCCACTGTTGGACACAGTGATATCACCCTCTACAAAAAACAATACACAGTGGTACATGCTCATGAAGAAACTATGACACATATGTGATATTCTCTCATTTTATCCACAGATACCCTTGAACCATTGGATGACATAACTCTAAAGTTTGTCATCTTTATATTAGAATTTCATTATCACTGTTCAGTGAAATAACACACAAAAGACCAACTTATTCAACTTCAACATATCAGGGCTGGGCGATTAAACAATATCACTAAATATGGCATTATAATATCCACCAATATCAATATACCAAAGATTCAATATATATCTATTTAAGCATTGTGATAATATAAAACTCATCATTGATCTTCCTCAGATTTGTAGAATGTTTAGCTGTTTATTAACTGTTTCATTCTTTGCTCTGAGTTTAAAACGACAGCCTTCACAAAGGAGCAGAAATCAGTCTTTAAACGATAAAATCTAAATAATAAAATGACATTTTTCTTGATAATTATCATTATCGATTGATATGAAAACTTTTACATTGATATAATCTGTGGCCATTTCAGTCAGCCCTCGTACATATCCATAATTTATTGGATTTCATAATCAACCAGTAAGGATGTTGTTAACCACAAGTCCAAAATGTACAATTTTCAACTGTCTTTTAATATTTATTCTAATTTAAGTCTTTGAGTCTAACACCTTTTTGTTTTCCTAAAGTACAATTCGAAATATGGCTATCAAATAAGAGATAATGTTACAATTAAATACTTGGAAAATGTTGTTATTGTTTTCCTTCTTTCTTGAGAACAGTGCCTATGTGCCTCAGTTAAGTTTTTGTATTGCAATATATCACTGTGCCCCAGCTCCCAGAGTACACAGCTGTATATACTCATACAAAAACCTCTGCCTGATGGTGCACGGCCAGTATTTGTACTGTTTGCATTTATCTTACTACAGTATTAAAGATATGGAATCTCGATCACTGTTTTACTTTTGTTACCTCCACCAAGGAGGTTATGTTTTCATCCCTGTTTGTTGGCTTGTTTATTTATATGTAGACAAGACTACAAACAAAACACTGAACAGATTTCGATGAAACTTTGTAGAAGGAAAGAACATGGACCAAGAAAGAAAGCATTCCATTTTGGGGTATGTGCTATGTGCTCTAGTTTATTTTTGTTTTATTTATTTTCAATCACATTTTTAAAACAGTCTTTTTGTGATGTCCTCATACAAACCTTTATGTGAGAACACATTACTGTCAATCCTTCATCTTCCCAAGACGTGTTTTGTGAGACACAGACTGAACAGGCCTGCTAACGTAATTGTTTCGTGTATCAGCATCATACACAGCATTTTCTATCTCAGAGGAAGAAAGTTTTTGTAATGGGATGTATCACTGTGGTCACTGTTGTACACAGTGATATCACCCTCTACAAAAACCCATACACAGTGGTACATGCTCATGAAGAAACTATGACACATATGTGATATTCTCTCATTTTATCCACAGATACCCTCGAACCATTTGATGACATAACTCTAAAGTTTGTCATCTTTATATTAGAATTTTATTATCACTGTTCAGTGAAATAACACACAAAAGACCAACTTATTCAACTTCAACATATCAGGGCTGGGCGATTAAACAATATCACTAAATATGGCATTATAATTTCCACCAATATCAATATACCAAAGATTCAATATATATCTATTTAAGCATTGTGATCATATAAAACTCATCATTGATCTACTTCAGATTTGTAGAATGTTTAGCTGTTTATTAACTGTTTCATTCTTTGCTCTGAGTTTAAAACGACAGCCTTCACAAAGGAGCAGAAATCAGTCTTTAAACGATAAAAACTAAATAATAAAATGACATTTTTCTTAATAATTATCATTTTCGATTGATAAGAAAACTTTTACATTGATATAATCTGTGGCCATTTCACTCAGCCCTCGTACATATCCATAATTTATTGGATTTCATAATCAACCAGTAAGGATGTTGTTAACCACAAGTCCAAAATGTACAATTTTCAACTGTCTTTTAATATTTATTCTAATTTAAGTCTTTGAGTCTAACACCTTTTTGTTTTCCTAAAGTAAAATTCGAAATATGGCTATCAAATAAGAGATAATGTTACAATTAAATACTTGGAAAATGTTGTTATTGTTTTCTTTCTTTCTTGAGAACAGTGCCTATGTGCCTCAGTTAAGTTTTTGTATTGCAATATATCACTGTGCCCCAGTTCCCAGAGTACACAGCTGTATATACTCATACAAAAACCTCTGCCTGATGGTGCACGGCCAGTATTTGTACTGTTTGCATTTATCTTACTGCAGTATTAAAAATATGGAATCTCGATCACTGTTTTACTTTTGTTACCTCCACCAAGGAGGTTATATTTTCATCCCTGTTTGTTGGCTTGTTTATTTATATGTAGACAAGACTACAAACAAAACACTGAACAGATTTCCATGAAACTTTGTAGAAGGAAAGAACATGGACCAAGAAAGAAAGCATTCCATTTTGGGATATGTGCTATGTGCTCTAGTTTATTTTTGTTTTATTTATTTTCAATCACATTTTTAAAACACCAGTAAGGATGTTGTTAACCACAAGTCCAAAATGTACAATTTTCAACTGTCTTTTAATATTTATTCTAATTTAAGTCTTTGAGTCTAACACCTTTTTGTTTTCCTAAAGTACAATTTGAAATATGGTTATCAAATAAGAGATAATGTTAAAATTAAATATTTATTGGATCGTTGATTGAACCATGAACTCATTTAAAACATACTTTAATTAACTTGACAACAAACTAAGTGGACAAAAATCTTAACTTTTCTCAATAAATGAAATGTATCATATCTGCTGATACAAAGCAAGAGGAAGAAACACTGAAGCTTTTCCTGAGACGTTTTGACTTTCATGTTTTTTCAGGGTAAAACTAAATGATGATACATATAGTTTATGCAATTTACCATCACAGAGTGGAAATGACTCTTTGCAGCCGAGTGTGGTTGTGAACTTTACGCCATCATTACCACATAGTGGTTGTTGAATTATGCACTTGTTAGAGCTCAATCTGCATTTCATTTTGCATCAATGAAAGTGACTCCTCTCATATTGATTTTCACAATCAAATGTCGTCTTTATTTAAACAATAAAATTATATAAATACATTTAGAATATTCAGTGACAGCCCTAATGTCTAATAAATATGGACAATGTTGTTATTGTTTTCCTTCTTTCTTGAGAACAGTGCCTATGTGCCTCAGTTAAGTTTTTGTATTGCAATATATCACTGTGGCCACTCCCGTAGTTACACAGCTGTATATACTCATACAAAAACCTCTGCCTGATGGTGCGCGGCCAGTATTTGTACTGTTTGCATTTATCTTACTGCAGTATTAAAAATATGGAATCTCCATCACTGTTTTACTTTTGTTACCTCCACCAAGGAGGTTATGTTTTCATCCCTGTTTGTTGGCTTGTTTATTTATATGTAGACAAGACTACAAACAAAACACTGAACAGATTTCCATGAAACTTTGTAGAAGGAAACAAAATGGACCAAGAAAGAAAGCATTACATTTTGAGGTATGTGCTATGTGCTCTAGTTTATTTTTTTTTTTTTTATTTTCAATCACATTTTTAAAACACAATTTTTTTTTTTGTGATGTCCTCATACAAACCTTTATGTGAGAACACATTACTGTCAATCCTTCATCTTCCCAAGACGTGTTTTGTGAGACACAGACTGAACAGGCCTGCTAACGTAATTGTTTTGTGTATCAGCATCATACACAGCATTTTCTATCTCAGAGGAAGGAAGTTTTTGTAATGGGATGTATCACTGTGGCCACTGTTGGACACAGTGATATCACCCTCTACAAAAACCCATACACAGTGGTACATGCTCATGAAGAAACTATGACACATATGTGATATTCTCTCATTTTATCCACAGATACCCTCGAACCATTTGATGACATAACTCTAAAGTTTAGAATTTTATTATCACTGTTCAGTGAAATAACACGCAAAAGACCAACTTATTCAACTTCAACATATCAGGGCTGGGCGATTAAACAATATCACTAAATATGGCATAATATCCACCAATATCAATATACCAAAGATTCAATATATATCTATTTAAGCATTGTGATAATATAAAACTCATCATTGATCTACTTCAGATTTGTAGAATGTTTAGCTGTTTATTAACTGTTTCATTCTTTGCTCTGAGTTTAAAACGACAGCCTTCACAAAGGAGCAGAAATCAGACTTTAAACGATAAAAACAAAATAATATGACATTTTTTGGGATAATTATCGTTATCGAATGATATGAAAACTTTTACATTGATATAATCTGTGGCCATTTCACTCTGCCCTCGTACATATCCATAATTTATTGGATTTCATAATCAACCAGTAAGGATGTTGTTAACCACAAGTCCAAAATGTACAATTTTCAACTGTCTTTTAATATTTATTCTAATTTAAGTCTTTCAGTCTAACACCTTTTTGTTTTCCTAAAGTACAATTCGAAATATGGCTATCAAATAAGAGATAATGTTACAATTAAATACTTGGAAAATGTTATTGTTTTCTTTCTTTCTTGAGAACAGTGCCTATGTGCCTCAGTTAAGTTTTTGTATTGCAATATATCACTGTGGCCCACCCCACCCTCGTAGTACACAGCTGTATATACTCATACAAAAACCTCTGTCTGACACACATGTGATATTCTCTCATTTTATCCACAGATACCCTCGAACCATTCGATGACATAACTCTAAAGTTTGTCATCTTTATATTAGAATTTTATTATCACTGTTCAGTGAAATAACACACAAAAGACAAACTTATTCAACTTCAACATATCAGGGCTGGGTGATAAAACAATATCACTAAATATGGCATTATAATATCCACCAATATCAATATACCAAAGATTCAATACATATTTGTATTAAGCATTGTAATAATATAAAACTCATCATTGATCTACTTCAGATTTGTAGAATGTTTAGCTGTTTATTAACTGTTTCATTCTTTGCTCTGAGTTTAAAACGACAGCCTTCACAAAGGAGCAGAAATCAGTCTTTTAATGATAAAAACAAAACAATAATGACATTTTTTGGGATAATTATCGTTATCAAATGATATGAAAACTTTTACATTGATATAATCTGTGGCCATTTCACTCTGCCCTCGTACATATCCATAATTTATTGGATTTCATAATCAACCAGTAAGGATGTTGTTAACCACAAGTCCAAAATGTACAATTTTCAACTGTCTTTTAATATTTATTCTAATTTAAGTCTTTGAGTCTAACACCTTTTTGTTTTCCTAAAGTACAATTCGAAATATTGTTATCAAATAAGAGATAATGTTAAAATTAAATACTTGGAAAATGTTATTGTTTTTCTTCTTTCTTGAGAACAGTGCCTATGTGCCTCAGTTAAGTTTTTGTATTGCAATATATCACTGTGCCCCAGCTCCCAGAGTACACAGCTGTATATACTCATACAAAAACCTCTGCCTGATGGTGCACGGCCAGTATTTGTACTGTTTGCATTTATCTCACTGCAGTATTAAAAATATGGAATCTCGATCACTGTTTTACTTTTGTTACCTCCACCAAGGAGGTGATGTTTTCATCCCTGTTTGTTGGCTTGTTTATTTATATGTAGACAAGACTACAAACAAAACACTGAACAGATTTCGATGAAACTTTGTAGAAGGAAAGAACATGGACCAAAAAAGAAAGCATTCCATTTTGGGGTATGTGCTATGTGCTCTAGTTTATTTTTGTTTTATTTATTTTCAATCACATTTTTAAAAACACAATTTTTTTGTGATGTCCTCATACAAACCTTTATGTGAGAACACATTACTGTCAATCCTTCATCTTCCCAAGACGTGTTTTGTGAGACACAGACTGAACAGGCCTGCTAACGTAATTGTTTTGTGTATCAGCATCATACACAGCATTTTCTATCTCAGAGGAAGAAGTTTTTGTAATGGGATGTATCACTGTGGCCACTGTTGTACACAGTGATATCACCCTCTACAAAAACCCATACACAGTGGTACATGCTCAAGTAGAAACTATGACACATATGTGATATTCTCTCATTTTATCCACAGATAAGCCTCGAACCATTTGATGACATGACTCTAAAGTTTGTCATCTTTATATTAGAATTTTATTATCACTGTTCAGTGAAATAACACACAAAGACCAACGTATTCAACTTCAACATATCAGGGCTGGGCGATAAAACAATATCACTAAATATGGCATTATAATATCCACCAATATCAATATACCAAAGATTCATTATATATCTATTTAAGCATTGTGATAATGTAAAACTCATCATTGATCTACTTCAGATTTGTAGAATGTTTAGCTGTTTATTAACTGTTTCATTCTTTGCTCTGAGTTTAAAACGACAACCTTCACAAAGGAGCAGAAATCAGTCTTTAAACGATAAAAACTAAATAATAAAATGACATTTTTCGGGATAAATATAATTAGCGATTGATATGAAAACTTTTACATTGATATAATCTGTGGCCATTTCACTCAGCCCTCGTACATGTCCATAATTTATTGGATTTCATAATCAACCAGTAAGGATGTTGTTAACCACGAATCCAAAATGTAAAATTTTCAACTGTCTTTTAATATTTATAATAATTTAAGTCTTTGAGTCTAACACCTTTTTGTTTTCCTAAAGTACAATTCGAAATATGGCTATCAAATAAGAGATAATATTACAATTAAATATGTATTGGATTATTGATTGAACCATGAACTCATTTAAAACATACTTTAATTAACTTGAGAACAAATTGTAAGTGGACAAAAATCTTAACTTTTCTCAATAAATGAAATGTATCATATCTGCTGATACAAAGCATGAGGAAGAAACACTGAAGCTTTTCCTGAGACGTTTTGACTTTCATGTTTTTTCAGGGTAAAACTAAATGATGATACATATAGTTTATGCAATTTACCATCACAGAGTGGAAATGACTCTTTGCAGCCAAGTGTGGTTGTGAACTTTACGCCATCATTACCACATAGTGGTTGTTGAATTATGCACTTGTTAGAGCTCAATCTGCATTTCATTTTGCATCAATGAAAGTGACTCCTCTCATATTGATTTTCACAATCAAATGTCGTCTTTATTTAAACAATAAAATTATATAAATACATTTAGAATATTCAGTGACAGCCCTAATGTCTAATAAATATGGAAAATGTTGTTATTGTTTACTTTCCTTCTTGAGAACAGTGCCTATGTACCTCAGTTAAGTTTTTGTATTGCAATATATCACTGTGGCCCACCCCACCCCCGTAGTACACAGCTGTATATACTCATACAAAAACCTCTGTCTGACACACATGTGATATTCTCTCATTTTATCCACAGATACCCTCGAACCATTCGATGACCTAACTCTAAAGTTTGTCATCTTTATATTAGAATTTTATTATCACTGTTTAGTGAAATAACACACAAAAGACCAACTTATTCAACTTCAACATATCAGGGCTGGGTGATAAAACAATATCACTAAATATGGCATTATAATATCCACCAATATCAATATACCAAAGATTCAATATATATTTGTATTAAGCATTATGATAATATAAAACTCATCATTGATCTACTTCAGATTTGTAGAATGTTTAGCTGTTTATTAACTGTTTAATTATTTGCTCTGAGTTTAAAACGACAACCTTCACAAAGGAGCAGAAATCAGAATTTTAACGATAAAAACGAAACAATAATGACATTTTTTGGGATAATTATCGTTATCGAATGATATGAAAACTTTTACATTGATATAATCTGTGGCCATTTCACTCAGCCCTCGTACATATCCATAATTTATTGGATTTCATAATCAACCAGTAAGGATGTTGTTAACCACAAGTCCAAAATGTACAATTTTCAACTGTCTTTTAATATTTATTCTAATTTAAGTCTTTGAGTCTAACACCTTTTTGTTTTCCTAAAGTACAATTCGAAATATGGCTTTCAAATAAGAGATAATGTTACAATTAAATACTTGGAAAATTTTATTGTTTTTCTTCTTTCTTGAGAACAGTGCCTATGTGCCTCAGTTAAGTTTTTGTATTGCAATATATCACTGTGGCCCACCCACCCCGTAGTTACACAGCTGTATATACTCATACAAAAACCTCTGCCTGATGGTGCACGGCCAGTATTTGTACTGTTTGCATTTATCTTACTGCAGTATTAAAAATATGGAATCTCGATCACTGTTTTACTTTTGTTACCTCCACCAAGGAGGTTATGTTTTCATCCCTGTTTGTTGGCTTGTTTATTTATATGTAGACAAGACTACAAACAAAACACTGAACAGATTTCCATGAAACTTTGTAGAAGGAAAGAACATGGACCAAGAAAGAAACCATTACATTTTGGGGTATGTGCTATGTGCTCTAGTTTATTTTTGTTTTATTTATTTTCAATCACATTTTTAAAAACACAATTTTTTTGTGATGTCCTCATACAAACCTTTATGTGAGAACACATTACTGTCAATCCTTCATCTTCCCAAGACGTGTTTTGTGAGACACAGACTGAACAGGCCTGCTAACGTAATTGTTTTGTGTATCAGCATCATACACAGCATTTTCTCTCTCAGAGGAAGGAAGTTTTTGTAATGGGATGTATCACTGTGGTCATTGTTGGACACAGTGATATCACCCTCTACAAAAAACAATACACAGTGGTACATGCTCATGAAGAAACTATGACACATATGTGATATTCTCTCATTTTATCCACAGATACCCTTGAACCATTGGATGACATAACTCTAAAGTTTGTCATCTTTATATTAGAATTTCATTATCACTGTTCAGTGAAATAACACACAAAAGACCAACTTATTCAACTTCAACATATCAGGGCTGGGCGATTAAACAATATCACTAAATATGGCATTATAATATCCACCAATATCAATATACCAAAGATTCAATATATATCTATTTAAGCATTGTGATAATATAAAACTCATCATTGATCTTCCTCAGATTTGTAGAATGTTTAGCTGTTTATTAACTGTTTCATTCTTTGCTCTGAGTTTAAAACGACAGCCTTCACAAAGGAGCAGAAATCAGTCTTTAAACGATAAAATCTAAATAATAAAATGACATTTTTCTTGATAATTATCATTATCGATTGATATGAAAACTTTTACATTGATATAATCTGTGGCCATTTCAGTCAGCCCTCGTACATATCCATAATTTATTGGATTTCATAATCAACCAGTAAGGATGTTGTTAACCACAAGTCCAAAATGTACAATTTTCAACTGTCTTTTAATATTTATTCTAATTTAAGTCTTTGAGTCTAACACCTTTTTGTTTTCCTAAAGTACAATTCGAAATATGGCTATCAAATAAGAGATAATGTTACAATTAAATACTTGGAAAATGTTGTTATTGTTTTCCTTCTTTCTTGAGAACAGTGCCTATGTGCCTCAGTTAAGTTTTTGTATTGCAATATATCACTGTGCCCCAGCTCCCAGAGTACACAGCTGTATATACTCATACAAAAACCTCTGCCTGATGGTGCACGGCCAGTATTTGTACTGTTTGCATTTATCTTACTACAGTATTAAAGATATGGAATCTCGATCACTGTTTTACTTTTGTTACCTCCACCAAGGAGGTTATGTTTTCATCCCTGTTTGTTGGCTTGTTTATTTATATGTAGACAAGACTACAAACAAAACACTGAACAGATTTCGATGAAACTTTGTAGAAGGAAAGAACATGGACCAAGAAAGAAAGCATTCCATTTTGGGGTATGTGCTATGTGCTCTAGTTTATTTTTGTTTTATTTATTTTCAATCACATTTTTAAAAACACAATTTTTTTGTGATGTCCTCATACAAACCTTTATGTGAGAACACATTACTGTCAATCCTTCATCTTCCCAAGACGTGTTTTGTGAGACACAGACTGAACAGGCCTGCTAACGTAATTGTTTTGTGTATCAGCATCATACACAGCATTTTCTATCTCAGAGGAAGAAGTTTTTGTAATGGGATGTATCACTGTGGCCACTGTTGTACACAGTGATATCACCCTCTACAAAAACCCATACACAGTGGTACATGCTCAAGTAGAAACTATGACACATATGTGATATTCTCTCATTTTATCCACAGATAAGCCTCGAACCATTCGATGACATGACTCTAAAGTTTGTCATCTTTATATTAGAATTTTATTATCACTGTTCAGTGAAATAACACACAAAGACCAACGTATTCAACTTCAACATATCAGGGCTGGGCGATAAAACAATATCACTAAATATGGCATTATAATATCCACCAATATCAATATACCAAAGATTCATTATATATCTATTTAAGCATTGTGATAATGTAAAACTCATCATTGATCTACTTCAGATTTGTAGAATGTTTAGCTGTTTATTAACTGTTTCATTCTTTGCTCTGAGTTTAAAACGACAACCTTCACAAAGGAGCAGAAATCAGTCTTTAAACGATAAAAACTAAATAATAAAATGACATTTTTCTTAATAATTATCATTTTCGATTGATATGAAAACTTTTACATTGATATAATCTGTGGCCATTTCAGTCAGCCCTCGTACATATCCATAATTTATTGGATTTCATAATCAACCAGTAAGGATGTTGTTAACCACAAGTCCAAAATGTACAATTTTCAACTGTCTTTTAATATTTATTCTAATTTAAGTCTTTGAGTCTAACACCTTTTTGTTTTCCTAAAGTACAATTCCAAATATGGTTATCAAATAAGAGATAATGTTAAAATTAAATATTTATTGGATCGTTGATTGAACCATGAACTCATTTAAAACATACTTTAATTAACTTGACAACAAACTGTAAGTGGACAAAAATCTTAATTTTTCTCAATAAATGAAATGTATCATATCTGCTGATACAAAGCAAGAGGAAGAAACACTGAAGCTTTTCCTGAGACGTTTTGACTTTCATGTTTTTTCAGGGTAAAACTAAATGATGATACATATAGTTTATGCAATTTACCATCACAGAGTGGAAATGACTCTTTGCAGCCGAGTGTGGTTGTGAACTTTACGCCATCATTACCACATAGTGGTTGTTGAATTATGCACTTGTTAGAGCTCAATCTGCATTTCATTTTGCATCAATGAAAGTGACTCCTCTCATATTGATTTTTACAATCAAATGTCGTCTTTATTGAAACAATCAAATTATATAAATACATTTAGAATATTCAGTGACAGCCCTAATGTCTAATAAATATGGAAAATGTTGTTATTGTTTTCCTTCTTTCTTGAGAACAGTGCCTATGTGCCTCAGTTAAGTTTTTGTATTGCAATATATCACTGTGCCCCATCCCCCTGTATACACAGCTGTATATACTCATACAAAAACCTCTGCCTGATGGTGCACGGCCAGTATTTGTACTGTTTGCATTTATCTTACTGCAGTATTAAAAATATGGAATCTCGATCACTGTTTTACTTTTGTTACCTCCACCAAGGAGGTTATGTTTTCATCCCTGTTTGTTGGCTTGTTTATTTATATGTAGACAAGACTACAAACAAAACACTGAACAGATTTCCATGAAACTTTGTAGAAGGAAACAACATGGACCAAGAAAGAAAGCATTACATTTTGGGGTATGTGCTATGTGCTCTAGTTTATTTTAGTTTTTTTTATTTTCAATCACATTTTTAAAACACAATTTTTTTTTTTGTGATGTCCTCATACAAACCTTTATGTGAGAACACATTACTGTCAATCCTTCATCTTCCCAAGACGTGTTTTGTGAGACACAGACTGAACAGGCCTGCTAACGTAATTGTTTTGTGTATCAGCATCATACACAGCATTTTCTCTCTCAGAGGAAGAAGTTTTTGTAATGGGATGTATCACTGTGGCCACTGTTGTACACAGTGATATCACCCTGTACAAAAACCCATACACAGTGGTACATGCTCATGAAGAAACTATGACACATATGTGATATTCTCTCATTTTATCCACAGATACCCTCGAACCATTCGATGACATAACTCTAAAGTTCGTCATCTTTATATTAGAATTTTATTATCACTGTTCAGTGAAATAACACACAAAAGACCAACTTATTCAACTTCAACATATCAGGGCTGGGCGATTAAACAATATCACTAAATATGGCATAATATCCACCAATATCAATATACCAAAGATTCATTATATATCGATTTAAGCATTGTGATAATATAAAACTCATCATTGATCTACTTCAGATTTGTAGAATGTTTAGCTGTTTATTAACTGTTTCATTCTTTGCTCTGAGTTTAAAACGACAGCCTTCACAAAGGAGCAGAAATCAGACTTTAAACGATAAAAACGAAACAATAATATGACAATTTTAATGATGAATATTATCGATTGATATGAAAACTTTTACATTGATATAATCTGTGGCCATTTCACTCAGCCCTCGTACATATCCATAATTTATTGGATTTCATAACAAAGACAGTCCATGTTTACTTTGGCTAACTATAAAATGATGATTGCACAAGCAACCTTTTATTGTAGGAAATGTAATTTAACAATACAAATACAAGCTTTGACAATTACCCGATGATCTCATCGGTCATTTACTGGGGTATGTTGCTCGCTATATGATTTACAGCAGAAATACGCATGTGTTTTCACAGCATAATTTTATTCTATATTTATATTTAAGGGCTTCTTTTATCGATCCTTCCCACCACTGACACAAAGCTATTTGGAAATATCATCTCCAAATTGAATCTTGAATGGAAGAAAGGCTTGAGGTACAGTTTCTCTTCACACTGTGGGGACAGTGCACATAGGAACCTCTAGATGGCAGCACATACACGGTGATTTTATGCACTCTTCTCCATTTGCAGAATAAACCTGGAAAGCAGAGCTACTGCTCTATGTCAAACAGCAGATTGTAAATGAAAGTGCTTTTGATGTAGGACTGCATAAATCTGGTCCTACAAGCTTAACAGTCAAATCACCTCTAATTAGCTTGTCCCCACTGCTCATGACCACGTTTGAAATCACAGTTATAAGGCCTTGTTGTCGTGGTTTGGTTTTTCATGCATGTAGACATGAGGAGGTGTGAGTGTATGTTTTTTTTCTTTATCAGTACTAGAGCTGAATAGGGGACATTTCGAGTCTAGTCTTATCTTGCTAGATAATACTAACTGCACTTCAGACAGATTCTCTGCAGCAGACTTTAGGAGACTTTTCAGTCAAGTCATCATGAAACTCAGAAGCAAAGATCTTCATCTGCCTTCTTCATTTTCAACAAAGAATGAAACCATTTTCTACTTGGTCAGGATCAATTGGCCTTTAGTGAATATATATATTTATGACTTTTAACTGGAACGAAATCATGAAGACAATAACAAAAAATGACCTATGATTAATTTAGGTATACTCTATATATTTATAACGCCTGTAAAAAGGTGTGTAAAGTGTGTAAAGGACTTAATGTTTTTGGGAAAACAGATGTTTCTGAGATCACGTTGCTACTTGTGGTCTCTGGAGGTTTTTGTTCAGCAGCTCCACTGTCCTCAGTCATTGTGGGTCTCGAGCACAGAAGTAAACAGCAGCATCTTCTGCTGTCAGACTCTCGACCTGAAGGAACTGAGTGCTGCTGGAAACATCCTCAGTCATGATGAAACGGTTTTGAAAGGAGCTGCCATAGTCAGCAGAGTTTGAACCTGCGTTCATCCACCCGATCCACTCCAAAGCTTCCCCCGGCCTCTGCTGTATCCAGGCTATATAGTGGGCTGTCATGTCGAACCCAGATGTGACACATGACATCTTCACCGTCTCTCCAGGTGTTTTCACCTGCGATGGAGACTGGTCCAGTTTGATCTCACTCCAAACTCCTGGAAGTAAAGAAATGATGAACATTATCCAGCAAACTTGTAAACCACACGTTAGACAAGTTACAAAATAAATAAAGCAGGATTGATTTTATCACCATGAACAGTAACTGCAAATAATAAACCCCAGACAAGTGTGTTTTCCATTCTCTGACAGACACTGTAGTTCTTTGACTGCTGATTAAAGTTGTGTATTAGCCGGTCTGTGTGATCTGACAGTTGCTGGTGTTGTTATAAGGAGGGAAGAGTTTGCATAGACCTCCCTCTACAGGTCTGAGAGGGAACTTGAAACTGATTTTTTTTCATGTTGTGCAATAGTAGGTAGACTGGATGTTGGCTAATTTTCAATAATCATAAAATATGATTATTAAAATAAATAAAATTATTTAATTAAAATAATAAAATAATTAATTAAAGATGATAGAGTTATCAATTAAGAATAATGAAATAATTAATGAAAAACAATAAAATTATCAATTAAGAATAATAAAAGTTATAATTATAATTCATCAAAGACGGGGCACCACCCTATTATCAGGGACCAACAATCAGTCAATAAAGATCAGTCTCATAATCTGAAAAGTTCAATTAGAAATCTCAATATTTCCTATTAATGATTATATAATGAACAGTGAAGGTTTTAAGTTCGAGCACAGGCAGTCATAATCCAGCTGTATTCACATATATGTATGCACAAAGAATCACAAAAATACCGGTACTTTAAATATAAAAGGGGATTTATTTACGATAATGACATCAATGTAACTTAATGACTATTATCACAGCAAACCCACTATATCAAAGATAAAACACCACAAGCATCTATTACAATCGTAACACATATGTAATGCCTCCAATGTGTCTACCCGGAGGCGAGTATGTGTGTGTGCGTGTGTGTCTGTGTGTGTGTGGGTGGGTGTGTGTGTGTATATGTCCGGGGAAGATGGAGACAAGATGGCGTCTAAAGCCGTGGTGTCGGGTTACGAAATCAAAAAATGGCGTACAAGTTACACGTGGTGTCGGGTTACGAAATCCAAAATGGCGTACAAATTACACGTGGTGTCGGGTTACAAAATGGCGGTGCACCATGTGGTTTGACCACAAGGGAATGGTGGACAAAGGTTACTTGATCTATCTCGTGGTTCAAAGCGCCGAATGGCGTCGAGATGCGATCGCACTATCTAGATTCTAGAATGTATATAAGACGTGAAGTGCGGGGATGCAGTTCGGACGTGCGTGCAGGCGGATTTAGGAGAGAAGAGAGAGAGGAAGGAAAAGTTATACACTAATTTATCAGAGGAGATCTCAAACACCGCCAGAGACAGGTTTGCGGGGACTCCACCACTCGGTACCCAAGCGAACGAACTAAGATCCGTCCCGCTGTGTACCGATCTTTTAATAGGTTAGAATCTCCGTAAAGTCGGTCTGACGGTAACACAACGCGGTGACGTAGCCGGAAATGCCGAATACGTCACGACGCACGGGCACAATGTGGACAAAATTAGACACAGCGGTCTCACACAAATGTACGCTCAAATAGTAACACACTAATAATTAAACTAGTCTCTGCCCAGACATAAGCCTCTTACTTGTCGATGTTCCGCGGTTGGTTCGTGCGCGAGCGGCGCGTTCCGGGAAGACGAGTGGATTTGGTTCGTGGCCGTCGGAAACAGTGATCAGCTGCTTCGTGTGATGGCAGCGGGGCAAAGCTGCGGCCGGAAAGTGGAGAGAAATCGGTCTCGTTCTCCGTGGCGAAAAGTCTCAATGCCTTGGCGAATATAAACTTGCTCTTCTGCAGGGATGAATAGCGGCGGAGCAGCTATGATTTGTGGGAGCGGAGGAAAAGTCTGTGGATAACTCGGCCGGCGAGTATTCGACTTTTGCTGCGGTCCTTTCAGAGTAAAGTTCAAGTAACAAAAATTAAAAGGAGTTGAATGAACTTAAAGGGGAAAAAATAAAAAAACTACAAACGTTTGTGGTTGCTCCCTTAAGTGTCTGGATCATCTGGAGGGAACCTGGAGAGGTTCTGGTCCTATCTTCAGTGCACGGGGAAAAATGAGCACTGATTTGGGGGAGCTCTCGGTATTTATTACCTGCGAAGTGTCCGGCCTCCCTCCTGGAGAGGGCCGGGGGTCTTGTTGGCTCTCGGCCAATAGAAGGCCCAAGTTGACCTCAGGCCCCGGTCAAGACAACATGGCTGCTCTGTCAAAACCCTGGAGGTTTGTCTCCTGGCAGAGAGCAAAACTCTAGACAGGCCTTGAAAAGCACACGCGGGCCTCGTTTACGATCCTTTGTCTAAGCTCGATCCCCAACATTCATAAACCACAACAGCAGAGGAACATGTAAAATACTGAAGTACTGCTGTAACAAAAATCCTGATTCAATAATTTTTTTCACTACTCGACTCTGAGCTGTTAGATCTGTCACATGATATAACCCTTTCTACAATAAGGTTAACTCGTGCTTTTCTTGTTGCTGTCAGCTGCAGTGGAAGTGAAAACTACATTGACATGGAAACAAATACCATTTGTTGTACCTTCACTCCTCTGCTGCTCAGCAAATACATTTCTGAGTGAAAACAGCTCATCGCAGCAGGTTTATATTTGTGTGTTTAGTTGCACGATATGAAATATTGTGGGCACTAGGGAAATATCTTGGACTTTTCAAGAGGAGAGAACGTTTACCTCTGTTAGTTACCTCTAGCAAAGATATCTGAGGGGCAACATTGTGCTCTGAGATGGTGCATGTATGTGTGCGGTCATATTTAGATTTATTAAGTATTGTCATGAATAAAATATATGAGCTGCATTCAGGAAAAAACAATTAACCACAAGCCAAGGCACAGTACGCTTTAATTCAATCAAGCCGCGACAAATTAAACACATTTATAGTTCACTTTTAGTTCACTGTTTCACTGATCATTCATAAAAATCAGTTCCCTAAATACCAGAAAAACCAAACACTGTTTCCTGCAATGGGACCCATGTCATCAGCAGTGGGTAAGACTCAAAACAACTTAAATCCCAATCAACAAAATTATACTTCTAGTTATAAGTTAGTACATTAAAATGTTTCATTTTACTTCTTTTTACAGTTTTTACACTATTTTATTCGGGGTTCTTTTGTATTTTTATTCTTTTATTTGTAAGAGACAATGACGACAGACAGGAACTGGAGGAAAGTAGTGGATATATATTTGTGGTCATGTTGTGAGAGCCCTATAACCACTCAGCTATATATTGTTTTCATGTCAAATCTAACGCCAACTGTCATTTATGTAGAAAGCCATGGTTTACACATATCTCTCAATCTGATGGTGGAGCTTCAACTATTTTCAGTGTTGGAAGAGGAGGATATTTAAACACTCAATGAGTGACACAGTGACAGATGCAATGCTTTGTGTACAGCTCTGTGGCTTCCTGTGTTACTGTGGATCTCGAGCACAATAATAAACAGCAGAGTCTTCAGTCGTCAGGCTGCTCATGTGCAGATACACCTGGTCCATGTCGTTGTTTCTGGAAATTGTGAAGCGACTCTTGACAGATGCTGAATAATATTTAGAGCCTCCTGATGGAGCAGAAATGAAGGCAACCCACTCCAGGCCTTTTCCTTCAGCTTGTCTGATCCAGCTGATATCAGCAGAGTCATCAGATATCCCTGCATATGTACACGTCAGTTTGTGGGATTCTCCGGGCCGCTTCACCGCCGGTTCAGATTCAGTCAGAGTCTGACTGCAAACACCTGAGGAGAAAATCAGTTTGGTTATAGGACAGAGCCGAACATGAGCCTGGACGACAAAGACGAAGAGTGCAGAGGTTTGGAATTCACCAGAAATGGCTGACAGCAGCAGAAATGTGAGACATTTAGTTAAAGTCATCATGGTCGTTTGTTGAACGTCTGGTTGGTGGTTTGGTTTGTCATCAGTTTGAAGGGAGATTAATACAGATGGAGGAGGTCATGATTTGCATTGACTCCTCCTCACAATGAGGAAAGTGTATCGATCAGCTGAAGGGATTTTATCTCATTTATTATTTTACTCGTTTTAACGTTTTGTTCATTATATTATAATGTTAGTTACAAAATGTTTTATATAAATATATTTACATGTGTGGGTGTGTTATATATATATATATATATATAAAAATATATATATATAATTTTGTCTCTATTAGTTACAAATGAAAGTAAATTATGGTAATTTGTCATCAATTGTAATTTTTTCTTCGCAAAAATCTCTGAAACTTTATTATATTTATTAACTTTTGTGTCAGTTTTGTAAAAAAATTCATCTCAGAGTAACTAATGCATTTTTGAGACCATCAGAAAACACAATTTCTTGGATGTTTTTATTATTTATCATGTACTCAAATCATACACACTGACATGTCAGTCACTGTGATGTCAGAGTATTAAAGTGGTATAAATAGTTACTGTTAAATGACGTTATGACCCATGTCTGATTCCTCTTTACAGTAACAGTGAACTGGTCTGAAATCACCAGTAGTCTTTGGGCTCCTCCTCTGGTGGCTTCATGTAACTAGTGTTCAGGCACTGAGGGGTTTTTGTTCAGGTCGGCTGATGGTTTGTATCATTGTGTTTCTCTGGCACAGTAATACGCAGCAGTGTCTCCAGGCTGCACATTCTGTCCCTTTAGAGTCACTGTTTTGCTGGAAGTGTCTAATTCAATACTGAACTTGTTCTTTAATGAATCTTTATAGTGTGAAGCATCTGTACGTTTCCATCCAATCCACTCCAGTCCTTTTCCTGCAGGCTGTCTGATCCAAGCTGTGAAGTAGCTGCTGAGAGAATAAGAGACCTGGCAGCTGATGGTCAGAGGTTGACCTGGCTGCACAGTCACAGAGGCTGGCTGCGTCAACCGTTCACACTTCACATCTGTTCAAAGAAGAATGTTTTATCATAAATCATTAAGTTGTCCTGCAAAAGAAAAAGTGGTGACTCTATGACAAATCCAGGGAGACTCACATGATCCAGCTGCCAACAGCAGCAGCACAGCTACAGGAAACATGGTTAATGGTGAATCTGACGTGCCGTCAACTCCCCTGTCAGTCTGTTGGGAAGTTTTTATAGTTGAGTAACAAGGAAGGTCTCTGAGTTTGCATAGAATCAAATATACGAATCATCAGTGATGGTGTCACTGGGGGTAATAGAATAGAATAGTCTGCTCAGTGTTATTAGATCAGCTCTGGGAAAACATGACAGGGAATCACCTCTGCTTACTATAAAATATAATGTATTTTGATGTCATTATTTACTCAATTTTAAGACATTGAAATCACATTGTAAGGCTGATTAAACCGTTAGCTTTACTTTCACAGTAAACAGTCGACAATTGAAATCACACATTTGTTGACAGGGTGATGATCCAATCACAGGCTCTCAGAACAGATGAAATTATTAACTGTAAGCAATTGGGTTTGTTAGTGTCCACTGAAAAAACTGACTCTGTGTGGTAGTAACATATACGTATTAGATTAACTGTCACATTATCTACATAGTATCATTAATTAGATTTTGTGTTAGTTAGTGTATGTTCACTGTACGGCCGTCATTGTGACCCTAGTTTTAAAAAGTCTCTGTCAGTCATGTTTTTAAAAGAGGGACTTCAACATATTCACATTTCACTCATGAATTCTTAACCAGTGGGTGGTTGAGTTTGAAGGTTTATAGTTCACTATGAAGAGATTACCCTGCCTTTAAGCTCGTGCATGCTGGAAAACACTCCTGGATGTATAATATGTCCGTGGATACGCTACAGTGCTGAAGACATTATTTGGAAAAGATGAAAATGAATGAATGGATGGGGGAAAGGATTTTTTGGATGATGATTTTGTATCACATATATGTGGTGATGTTTTTTGAGGTGTGAGTGTATGTTTTTTTTTCTTTTTCAGTACTAGAGCTGAATAGTGGACATTTCGAGTCTAGTCTTACCTTGCTAGATAATACTAACTGCACTTCAGACAGATTCTCTGCAGCAGACTTTAGGAGACTTTTAAGTCAAGTCATCATGAAACACAGAAGCAAAGATCTTCATCTGCCTTCTTCATTTTCAACAAAGAATGAAACCATTATCTCGTTGATTAGTTTTCTACTTGGTCAGGATCAATTGGCATTTAGTGTAGAATGACAAATGCCATATTTATGACTTTTGACTGTTTGGAACGAAATCATGACGACAATAAATAAAAATGACCTCTGATTAATTTTGGTATACTCTATATATTTATAACGCCTGTAAAAAGGTGTGTAAAGTGTGTAAAGGACTTAATGTTTTTGGGAAAACAGATGTTACTGAGATCACATTGCTACTTGTGGTCTCAGGAGGTTTTTGTTCAGCAGCTCCACTGTCCTCAGTCATTGTGGGTCTCGAGCACAGAAGTAAACAGCAGCATCTTCTGCTGTCAGACTCTCGACCTGAAGGAACTGAGTGCTGCTGGAAACATCCTCAGTCATGATGAAACGGTTTTGAAAGGAGCTGCCATAGCTGGCAGAGTTTGAACCTGTGTTCATACGCCCGATCCACTCCAAAGCTTCCCCCGGCCTCTGCTGTATCCAGGCTATATAGTGGGCTGTCATGTCGAACCCAGATATGACACATGACATCTTCACCGTCTCTCCAGGTGTTTTCACCTGCGATGGAGACTGGTCCAGTTTGATCTCACTCCAAACTCCTGGAAGTAAAGAAATGATGAACATTATCCAGCAAACTTGTAAACCACACGTTAGACAAGTTACAAAATAAATAAAGCAGGATTGATTTTCTCACCATGAACAGTAACTGCAAATAATAAACCCCAGACAAGTGTGTTTTCCATTCTCTGACAGACACTGTAGTTCTTTGACTGCTGATTAAAGTTGTGTATTAGCCGGTCTGTGTGATCTGACAGTTGCTGGTGTTGTTATAAGGAGGGAAGAGTTTGCATAGACCTCCCCCTACAGGTCTGAGAGGGAACTTGAAACTGATTTTTTTTCATAAACCACAACAGCAGAGGAACATGTAAAATACTGAAGTACTGCTCTTACAAAAATCTCAATCAAATTCAAATAGATCAAATGAAATGGTATCAATGCAGAGTCTCTTGGTCAGCAGTATGGCAAGTTGAACCTACTGTCTGTTTCTATATGTGACTGTATGCAGCTCCAGTTTTCATGATTCAGCCTGTTGGTCAGTAGACTGAGACAGGAAATGAAGTGAGTCTGCTGTAGCCTCTTTTCACCAGACCATCATCTCAGGTGGGCTAACTGATTCAGGGGAACAACTGTTGATATAACGAACAGAATCAGCCGTGACACTGTCTGACTGTGTGTTTCTTCAGGGGAAGACAGTCAGACTGTACTGTTTCTGCTGCACCACCAGTGTTCCTGACTGGCTGCTGCCCGCTCTAGGGACGTTATGCACTGGTGTGTGGATGCCGCAGCCCGCAGCACGGTCCACACGGCTTCTCCCAGTGGTCTCTCCACTGTTGAAACGGCTCACTGATGCTCATGTCGGTCTTTCACCTTTTCATTATTGGGTTGTTTCCTTTGGGTTAGCTGCTGTCTGTGGTGCTTCAGCACTTTGCATTTGAAGCGCTACTGTGAAAATGATAGTGGTCATAACGTCCTGTGAGATAGCGGTGTTAGCCACTCGCATTTTCTGCAGCTAACAATAGTTGTTACGTTCTGAAACAGTAGTGGCGACGTACAGTATGTTATTCAAGGCCACTTTTCCAGGTTGTCCTCCCGTCCCTCGATAGTAGAAGGCAGAGGAACGATTACATTTTCTCGTTTGAGATGTAACAGGTGATGTTTCCACATGTTTTAATAAAAAATCACTACAAATCGCTCACAGACCTCCGTCTCTCCGACTTGAACCTCCGACTTGAACTTGAACTAACATGCTGTTGCTTTTAAAACTGGACCAGACCACGTGCAAATGTTCAACCAAGACAAGCTTCACCTGACACTCATTTGAGGGACTTTGAATCTGCATCCTGGGCTTAGTTCAGCCCAAGACGACAGTGATTGGTTTGTAGACATACAAACAAGATCTGGAGATCTGGCTATGCAAAACCACTGTGAAGTCAAATCGGAGATGAGAGGATTATTCTCACGGGGAAGACATCGTGGGCGAGTCTCCTGTTCACCTCCGCTGCAGGACAAGTCCCATTTAGAAACCTGGTTAGCATGATGTGCATAGAAAGGCCCTGGTTGGCCGGCAGGGACATTCTTGTTCGAGGTGACGGTGCTCACCACTGATCCACTGAGCCGCCTGACTATGATGTTGTATCCGTCACATTTCACTGTTTAGTGGCATAAATATTTACAAGTAGTGTTTTTGTAATTCATACCTGGACAAAGGGTTACCGCGTTGTTTCTTATATATATGTGTTCATGCAGGTTTTTATGATTATCAGGGAATAT
Source organism: Hippoglossus hippoglossus (assembly GCF_009819705.1). NCBI lineage: Eukaryota > Metazoa > Chordata > Actinopteri > Pleuronectiformes > Pleuronectidae > Hippoglossus > Hippoglossus hippoglossus. Next base: position 17,130,173 of record NC_047158.1, read on the forward strand.
CAGATCTGTAAAAGACAAATGCTGTAGGATTTTGTCCAGCTGATGAACCAACTCCAGTCACTGTGACTCTCTAGCACAATAATAAACAGCAGAATCTTCTGTTTTCAGACTGTTCATCTGCAGATACACCTGCTTTTTAGCTGTTGTCTCTGGAGATGGTGAACCGGCCGCGGACTGACTGAGAGTAATAGATATTGCTACTGCCGTCACTGATAGTAGCAACCCACTCTAGGCCTTTTCCAGCAGCCTGCCTGATCCAAGCGTCCCAGTAATCACCACTAAACCCAGAATATGTGCAGGTCAGTGTGTGGGGAATCTCCACGCCCTTTAACCGCCGGTCCAGACTCAGTCAGCGTTTGCCCGTCAGTACCTAGAGAAATTTAAACAACTTGTTAGCTACTGAAACACAGGCATATTATCTTTATCAGGAGGTCCGTAAGCAAAGCAGTTGCTGTTCTTACCATCCCATGCAATCGACAGGATTAGAAAAGCTACTAAATAATCAGGTCTGATCATTGTAAAAGCAAAGTGTCTCTGTCCATTCTACAGTGTGACTGTCAGTGTCTCCGTCCCCGTCCTTCAATCTCCAAAACATTTGTAGAGATGGAAGAGATCAGAGATTTGCATCAACTCCTCAAATGAAAGAAGATTATTGTAATTTGTCATGATGTTTTCTTCTGACAAATCACATAAACTTTATTATCTTATGTTCATTGGTTTTGTAAAAAAAATAAATCTCAGAGTAACTAATGGATTTTGAGACCATCAGAAAACACAATTTGTTGTATGTTTTTATTATTTATCATAAACTTAAATTATACACACTGACATGTCAGTCACTGTGATGTCAGAGTATTAAAGTGGTATAAATAGTTACTGTTGAATGACGTTATGACCCATGTCTGATTCCTCTTTACAGTAACAGTGAACTGGTCTGAAATCACCAGTAGTCTTTGGGCTCCTCCTCTGGTGGCTTCATGTAACTAGTGTTCAGGCACTGAGGGGTTTTTGTTCAGGTCGGCTGATGGTTTGTATCATTGTGTGTCTCTGGCACAGTAATACACAGCAGTGTCTCCAGGCTGCACGTTCTGTCCCTTCAGAGTCACTGTGTTGCTGGAAGTGTCTAATTCGATACTGAACTTGTTCTTTAGTGAATCTTTATAGTATGAAGCTCCTGTATATTTCTGTCCAATCCACTCCAGTCCTTTTCCTGCAGGCTGTCTGATCCAAGCTGTTTCGTAGCTGCTGAGAGAATAAGAGACCTGGCAGCTGATGGTCAGAGGTTGACCTGGCTGCACAGTCACAGAGGCTGGCTGCGTCAACCGTTCACACTTCACATCTGTTAAAAGAAGAATGTTTTGTCATAAATCATTAAGTTGTCCTGCAAAAGAAAAAGTGGTGACTCTATGACAAATCCAGGGAGACTCACATGATCCAGCTGCCAACAGCAGCAGCACAGCTACAGGAAACATGGTTAATGGTGAATCTGACGTGCCGTCAACTCCCCTGTCAGTCTGTTGGGAAGTTTTTATAGTTGAGTCACAAGGAAGGTCTCTGAGTTTGCATAGAATCAAATATACGAATCATCAGTGATGGTGTCACTGGGGGTAATAGAATAGAATAGGCTGATCAGTGTTATTAGATCAGCTCTGGGAAAACATGACAGGGAATCACCTCTGCTTACTATAAAATATGATGTATTTTGATCTCATTATTTATTCAATTTTAACACGTTGAAATCACATTGTAAGGCTGATTAAACTGTTAGCTTTGCTTTTACAGTAAACAATTAAGGCACATATGTATTGTTTTGACATTTCAGAAATGCAATGATTTTTGATTAGGACAAATTTACCATTATCAATGGGAATACAGATTCTAGGGCCATTGCTACGAGCAATCCCGTCCAACATGGAAACAAATTCCATTTGTTGTACCTTCACTCCTCTGCTGCTCAGCAAATACATTTCTGAGTGAAAACAGCTCATCGCAGCAGGTTTATATTTGTGTGTTTAGTTGCACGATATGAAATATTGTGGGCACCAGGGAAATATCTTGGACTTTTCAAGAGGAGAGAACGTTTACCTCTGTTAGTTACCTCTAGCACAGATATCTGAGGGGCAACATTGTGCTCTGAGATGGTGCATGTATGTGTGCGTTCATATTTAGATTTATTAAGTATTGTCATGAATAAAATAAATGAGCTGCATTCAGGAAAAAACAATTAACCACAAGCCAAGGCACAGTACGCTTTAATTCAATCAAGCTGCGACAAATTAAACACATTTATAGTTCACTTTTAGTTCACTGTTTCACTGATCGTTTATAAAAATCAGTTCCATAAATACCAGAAAAACCAAACACTGTTTCCTGCAATGGGACCCATGTCATCAGCAGTGGGTAAGACTCAAAACAACTTAAATCCCAATCAACAAAATTATACTTCTAGTTATAAGTTAGTACATTCAAATGTTTCATTATACTTCTTTTTACAGTTTTTACACTATTTTTTTCGGGGTTCTTTTGTATTTTTATGCTTTTTTTTGTAAGAGACAGTGACGACAGACAGGAACTGGAGGAAAGTAGTGGATATATATTTGTGGTCATGTTGTGAGAGCCCTATAACCAATCAGCTATATATCGTTTTCATGTAAAATCTAACGCCAACTGTCATTTATTTAGAAAGCCATGGTTTACACATATCTCTCAATCTGATGAAGTCAAAGAAAAATCTCAGAGTTTAGGTTCCTTTTTTTATTTGTCTTTATTTTGTGATATTGACTCAGCAACCATCTTTTCTTCAGATCACAATGTTGAATAAAACTGTACAATCATGAGCTTACTTTAAAAAGCAGTATTCCTTTCATAAATCCAAAATATGTTCAGTGTTTTTTTATCTGTTTAAAATTTAAATTGGAGGTATTTTTAGATATTGATACCTTTTATTGTAGCTAAGGACATGGGGGGGAGCTTCAACGATTTTCAGTGTTGGAAGAGGAGGATATTTAAACACTCAATGAGTGACACAGGGACAGATGCAATGCTTTGTGTACAGCTCTGTGGCTTCCTGTGTTACTGTGGATCTCGAGCACAATAATAAACAGCAGAGTCTTCAGTCGTCAGGCTGCTCATGTGCAGATACACCTGGTCCATGTCGTTGTTTCTGGAAATTGTGAAGCGATTCTTGACAGATGCTGAATAATATTTAGAGCTGCCTGACGGAGCAGAAATGTAGACAACCCACTCCAGGCCTTTTCCTTCAGCTTGTCTGATCCAGCTGATATGAGCAGAGTCATCAGATATCCCTGCATATGTACACGTCAGTTTGTGGGATTCTCCGGGCCGCTTCACCGCCGGTTCAGATTCAGTCAGAGTCTGACTGCAAACACCTGTGGAGAAAATCAGTTTGGTTATAGGACAGAACCGAACATGAGCCTGGACGACAAAGACGAAGAGTGCAGAGGTTTGGAATTCACCAGAAATGGCTGACAGCAGCAGAAATGTGAGACATTTAGTTAAAGTCATCATGGTCGTTTGTTGAACGTCTGGTTGGTGGTTTGGTTTGTCATCAGTTTGAAGGGAGATTAATACAGATGGAGGAGGTCATGATTTGCATTGACTCCTCCTCACAATGAGGAAAGTGTATCGATCAGCTGAAGGGATTTTATCTCATTTATTATTTTACTCGTTTTAACGTTTTGTTCATTATATTATGATGTTAGTTACAAAATGTTTTGTATAAATATATTTACATGTTTGGGTGTGTTTTATATATATATATATATATATATATATATATATATATATAAAACACATGTATATGTAATTTTGTCTCTGTTAGTTACAAATGAAAGTAAATTATAGTTATTTGTCATCAATTGTAATTTTTTCTTCGCAAAAATCACTGAAACTTTATTATATTTATTCACTTTTAAGTCAGTTTTGTAAAAAAATTCATCTCAGAGTAACTAATGGATTTTTGAGACCATCAGAAAACACAATTTCTTGTATGTTTTTATTATTTATCATGTACTCAAATTAAACACACTGACATGTCAGTCACTGTGATGTCAGAGTATTAAAGTGGTATAAATAGTTACTGTTAAATGACGTCATGACCCATGTCTGATTCCTCTTTACAGTAACAGTGAACTGGTCTGAAATCACCAGTAGTCTTTGGGCTCCTCCTCTGGTGGCTTCATGTAACTAGTGTTCAGGCACTGAGGGGTTTTTGTTCAGGTCGGCTGATGGTTTGTATCATTGTGTGTCTCTGGCACAGTAATACACAGCAGTGTCTCCAGGCTGCACGTTCTGTCCCTTTAGAGTCACTGTGTTGCTGGAAGTGTCTAATTCGATACTGAACTTGTTCTTTAATGAATCTTTATAGTATGAAGCTCCTGTATATTTCATCCCAATCCACTCCAGTCCTTTTCCTGCAGGCTGTCTGATCCAAGCTGTGAGGTAGCTGCCGACAGAATAAGAGACCTGGCAGCTGATGGTCAGAGGTTGACCTGGCTGCACAGTCACAGAGGCTGGCTGCGTCAACCGTTCACACTTCACATCTGTTAAAAGAAGAATGTTTTGTCATAAATCATTAAGTTGTCCTGCAAAAGAAAAAGTGGTGACTCTATGACAAATCCAGGGAGACTCACATGATCCAGCTGCCAACAGCAGCAGCACAGCTACAGGAAACATGGTTAATGGTGAATCTGACGTGCCGTCAACTCCCCTGTCAGTCTGTTGGGAAGTTTTTATAGTTGAGTAACAAGGAAGGTCTCTGAGTTTGCATAGAATCAAATATACGAATCATCAGTGATGGTGTCACTGGGGGTAATAGAATAGAATAGGCTGCTCAGTGTTATTAGATCAGCTCTGGGAAAACATGACAGGGAATCACCTCTGCTTACTATAAAATATGATGTATTTTGATCTCATTATTTACTCAATTTTAACACATTGAAATCACATTGTAAGGCTGATTAAACCGTTAGCTTTACTTTCACAGTAAACAGTTGACAATTGAAATCACACATTTGTTGACAGGGTGATGATCCAATCACAGGCTCTCAGAACAGATGAAATTATTAACTGTAAGCAATTGTGTTTGTTAGTGTCCACTGAAAAAACTGACTCTGTGTGGTAGTAACATATACGTATTAGATTAACTGTCACATTTTCTACATAGTATTATAAAATAGATTTTGTGTTAGTGTATGTTCACTGTAAGGCCGTCATTGTGACCCTAGTTTTAAAAAGTCTCTGTCAGTCATGTTTTTAAAAGAGGGACTTCAACATATTCACATTTCACTCATGAATTCTTAACCAGTGGGTGGTTGAGTTTGAAGGTTTATAGTTCACTATGAAGAGATTACCCTGCCTTTAAGCTTGTGCATGCTGGAAAACACTCCTGGATGTATAATATGTCCGTGGATACGCTCAAGTGCTGAAGACATTATTTGGAAAAGATGAAAATGAATGAATGGATGGGGGAAAGGATTTTTTGGATGATGATTTTGTATCACAAATATAATGTGGTGATGTTTTTTGAGGTGTGAGTGTATGTTTTTATTTCTTTATCAGTACTAGAGCTGAATAGGGGACATTTCGAGTCTAGTCTTACCTTGCTAGATAATACTAACTGTACTTTAAACACATTCTCTGCAGCAGACTTTAGGAGACTTTTCAGTCAAGTCATCATGAAACTCAGAAGCAAAGATCTTCATCTGCCTTCTTCATTTTCAACAAAGAATGAAACCATTATCTCGTTGATTAGTTTTCTACTTGGTCAGGATCAATTGGCATTTAGTGTAGAATGTCAAATGCCATATTTATGACTTTTGACTGTTGGAACGAAATCATGAAGACAATAACAAAAAATGACCTCTGATTAATTTAGGTATACTCTATATATTTATAACGCCTGTAAAAAGGTGTGTAAAGTGTGTAAAGGACTTAATGTTTTTGGGAAAACAGATGTTACTGAGATCACGTTGCTACTTGTGGTCTCTGGAGGTTTTTGTTCAGCAGCTCCACTGTCCTCAGTCATTGTGGGTCTCGAGCACAGAAGTAAACAGCAGCATCTTCTGCTGTCAGACTCTCGACCTGAAGGAACTGAGTGCTGCTGGAAACATCCTCAGTCATGATGAAACGGTTTTGAAAGGAGCTGCCATAGCTGGCAGAGTTTGAACCTGTGTTCATCCACCCGATCCACTCCAAAGCTTCCCCCGGCCTCTGCCGTATCCAGGCTATATTGACGGATGTCATGGAGTACCCAGATGTGACACATGACATCTTCACCGTCTCTCCAGGTGTTTTCACCTGCGATGGAGACTGGTCCAGTTTGATCTCACTCCAAACTCCTGTAAGTAAAGAAATGATGAACATTATCCAGCAAACTTGTAAACCACACGTTAGACAAGTTACAAAATAAGTAAAGCAGGATTGATTTTCTCACCATGAACAGTAACTGCAAATAATAAACCCAGAACAAGTGTGTTTTCCATTCTCTGACAGACACTGTAGTTCTTTGTCTGGTGATTAAAGTTGTGTATTAGCCGGTCTGTGTGATCTGACAGTTGCTGGTGTTGTTATAAGGAGGGAAGAGTTTGCATAGACCTCCCCCTACAGGTCTGAGAGGGAACTTGAAACTGATTTTTTTTCATAAACCACAACAGCAGAGGAACATGTAAAATACTGAAGTCCTGCTGTAACAAAAATCTCAATCAAATTCAAATAGATCAAATGAAATGGTATCAATGCAGAGTCTCTTGGTCAGCAGTATGGCAAGTTGAACCTACTGTCTGTTTCTATATGTGACTGTATGCAGCTCCAGTTTTCATGATTCAGCCTGTTGGTCAGTAGACTGAGACAGGAAATGAAGTGAGTCTGCTGTAGCCTCTTTTCACCAGACCATCATCTCAGGTGGGCTAACTGATTCAGGGGAACAACTGTTGATATAACGAACAGAATCAGCCGTGACACTGTCTGACTGTCTGTTTCTTCAGGGGAAGACAGTCAGACTGTACCGTTTCTGCTGCACCACCAGTGTTCCTGACTGGCTGCTGCCCGCTCTAGGGACGTTATGCACTGGTGTGTGGATGCCGCAGCCCGCAGCACGGTCCACACGGCTTCTCCCAGTGGTCTCTCCACTGTTGAAACGGCTCACTGATGCTCATGTCGGTCTTTGACCTTTCATTATTTGGTTGTTTTCTTGGGGTTAGCTGCTGTCTGTGGTGCTTCAGCACTTTGCATTTGAAGCGCTACTGTGAAAATGATAGTGGTCATAACGTCCTGTGAGATAGCGGTGTTAGCCACTCACATTTTCTGCGGCTAACAATAGTTGTTACGTTCTGAAACAGTAGTGGCGACGTACAGTATGTTATTCAAGGCCACTTTTCCAGGTCGTCCTCCCGTCCCTCGATAGTAGAAGGCAGAGGAACGATTACATTTTCTCGTTTGAGATGTAACAGGTGATGTTTCCACATGTTTTAATAAAAAATCACTACAAATCGCTCACAGACCTCCGTCTCTCCGACTTGAACCTCCGACTTGAACTTGAACTAACATGCTGTTGCTTTTAAAACTGGACCAGACCACGTGCAAATGTTCAACCAAGACAAGCTTCACCTGACACTCATTTGAGGGACTTTGAATCTGCATCCTGGGCTTAGTTCAGCCCAAGACGACAGTGATTGGTTTGTAGACATACAAACAAGATCTGGAGATCTGGCTATGCAAAACCACTGTGAAGTCAAATCGGAGATGAGAGGATTATTCTCACGGGGAAGACATCGTGGGCGAGTCTCCTGTTCACCTCCGCTGCAGGACAAGTCCCATTTAGAAACCTGGTTAGCATGATGTGCATAGAAAGGCCCTGGTTGGCCGGCAGGGACATTCTTGTTCGAGGTGACGGTGCTCACCACTGATCCACTGAGCCGCCTGACTATGATGTTGTATCCGTCACATTTCACTGTTTAGTGGCATAAATATTTGCAAGTAGTGTTTTTGTAATTCATACCTGAAGGTTTTTTTATTATCAGGGAATATCAGATCTGTAAAAGACAAATGCTGTAGGATTGTGTACAGCTGATGAACCAACTCCAGTCACTGTGACTCTCTAGCACAATAATAAACAGCAGAATCTTCTGTTTTCAGACTGTTCATCTGCAGATACACCTGCTTTTTTGCTGTTGTCTCTGGAGATGGTGAACTGGCCGCGGACTGACTGAGAGTAATAGATATTGCTACTGCCGTCACTGATAGTAGCAACCCACTCTAGGCCTTTTCCAGCAGCCTGCCTGATCCAAGCGTCCCAGTAATCACCACTAAACCCAGAATATGTGCAGGTCAGTGTGTGGGGAATCTCCACGCCCTTTAACCGCCAGTCCAGACTCAGTCAGCGTTTGCCCGTCAGTACCTAGAGAAATTTAAACAACTTGTTAGCTACTGAAACACAGGCATATTATCTTTATCAGGAGGTCCGTAAGCAAAGCAGTTGCTGTTCTTACCATCCCATGCAATCGACAGGATTAGAAAAGCTCCTAAATAATCAGGTCTGATCATCGTAAAAGCAAAGTGTCTCTGTCCGTTCTACAGTGTGACTGTCAGTGTCTCCGTCCCCGTCCTTCAATCTCCAAAACATTTGTAGAGATGGAAGAGATCAGAGATTTGCATCAACTCCTCAAATGAAAGAAGATTATTGTAATTTGTCATAATGTTTTCTTCTGACAAATCACATAAACTTTATTATCTTATGTTCATTGGTTTTGTAAAAAAAAGAAATCTCAGAGTAACTAATGGATTTTGAGACCATCAGAAAACACAATTTGTTGTATGTTTTTATTATTTATCATAAACTTAAATTATACACACTGACATTTCAGTCACTGTGATGTCAGAGTATTAAAAGTGGTATAAATAGTTACTGTTAAATGACGTTATGACCCATGTCTGATTCCTCTTTACAGTAACAGTGAACTGGTCTGAAATCACCAGTAGTCTTTGGGCTCCTCCTCTGGTGGCTTCATGTAACTAGTGTTCAGGCACTGAGGGGTTTTTGTTCAGGTCGGCTGATGGTTTGTATCATTGTGTTTCTCTGGCACAGTAATACACAGCAGTGTCTCCAGGCTGCACGTTCTGTCCCTTTAGAGTCACTGTGTTGCTGGAAGTGTCTAATTCGATACTGAACTTGTTCTTTAGTGAATCTTTATAGTATGTGGTCCTCCATACGTTTCTGTCCAATCCACTCCAGTCCTTTTCCTGCAGGCTGTCTGATCCAAGCTGTGTCGTAGCTGCTGAGAGAATAAGAGACCTGGCAGCTGATGGTCAGAGGTTGACCTGGCTGCACAGTCACAGAGGCTGGCTGCGTCAACCGTTCACACTTCACATCTGTTAAAAGAAGAATGTTTTGTCATAAATCATTAAGTTGTCCTGCAAAAGAAAAAGTGGTGACTCTATGACAAATCCAGGGAGACTCACATGATCCAGCTGCCAACAGCAGCAGCACAGCTACAGGAAACATGGTTAATGGTGAATCTGACGTGCCGTCAACTCCCCTGTCAGTCTGTTGGGAAGTTTTTATAGTTGAGTAACAAGGAAGGTCTCTGAGTTTGCATAGAATCAAATATACGAATCATCAGTGATGGTGTCACTGGGGGTAATAGAATAGAATAGGCTGCTCAGTGTTATTAGATCAGCTCTGGGAAAACATGACAGGGAATCACCTCTGCTTACTATAAATATGATGTATTTTGATCTCATTATTTACTCAATTTTAACACATTGAAATCACATTGTAAGGCTGATTAAACCGTTAGCTTTGCTTTCACAGTAAACAATTAAGGCACATATGTATTGTTTTGACATTTCAGAAATGCAATGATTTTTGATTTGGACAAATTTACCATTATCAATGTGAATACAGATTCTAGGGCCATTGCTACGAGCAATCCCGTCCAACATGGAAACAAATTCCATTTGTTGTACCTTCACTCCTCTGCTGCTCAGCAAATACATTTCTGAGTGAAAACAGCTCATCGCAGCAGGTTTATATTTGTGTGTTTAGTTGCACGATATGAAATATTGTGGGCACCAGGGAAATATCTTGGACTTTTCAAGAGGAGAGAACGTTTACCTCTGTTAGTTACCTCTAGCACAGATATCTGAGGGGCAACATTGTGCTCTGAGATGGTGCATGTATGTGTGCGGTCATATTTAGATTTATTAAGTATTGTCATGAATAAAATATATGAGCTGCATTCAGGAACAAACAATTAACCACAAGCCAAGGCACAGTACGCTTTAATTCAATCAAGCCGCGACAAATTAAACACATTTATAGTTCACTTTTAGTTCACTGTTTCACTGATCATTTATAAAAATCAGTTCCCTAAATACCAGAAAAACCAAACACTGTTTCCTGCAATGGGACCCATGTCATCAGCAGTGGGTAAGATTCAGAAAAGCTTAAATCCCAATCAACAAAATTATACTTCTAGTTATAAGTTAGTACATTAAAATGTTTCATTATACAGATTTTTACAGTTTTTACACTATTTTATTCGGGGTTCTTTTGTATTTTTTATGCTTTTATTTGTAAGAGACAGTGACGACAGACAGGAACTGGAGGAAAGTAGTGGATATACATTTGTGGTCATGTTGTGAGAGCCCTATAACCAATCAGCCATATATTGTTTTCATGTAAAATCTAACGCCAACTGTCATTTATGTAGAAAGCCATGGTTTACACATATCTCTCAATCTGATGACGTCAAAGACAAATCTCAGAGTTTAGGTTCCTTATTTAATTTGTCTTTATTTTGTGATATTGACTCAGCAACCATCTTTTCTTCAGATCACAATGTTGAACAAAACTGTTCAATCATGAGCTTAGTTTAAAAAGCAGTATTCCTTTCATAAATCCAAATATATTCAGTGTTTTTTTATTTGTTTAAAATATCAATTGGAGGAATTTTTAGATATTGATACTTTTTATTGTAGCTTAGGACATGGGGGGGGGCTTCAACGATTTTCAGTGTTGGAAGAGGAGGATATTTAAACACTCAATGAGTGACACAGGGACAGATGCAATGCTTTGTGTACAGCTCTGTGGCTTCCTGTGTTACTGTGGATCTCGAGCACAATAATAAACAGCAGAGTCTTCAGTCGTCAGGCTGCTCATGTGCAGATACACCTGGTCCATGTCGTTGTTTCTGGAAATTGTGAAGCGATTCTTGACAGATGCTAAATAATATTTAGAGCCTCCTGACGGAGCAGAAATGAAGGCAACCCACTCCAGGCCTTTTCCTTCAGCTTGTCTGATCCAGCTGATAAAAGCAGAGTCATCAGATATCCCTGCATATGTACACGTCAGTTTGTGGGATTCTCCGGGCCGCTTCACTGCCGGTTCAGATTCAGTCAGAGTCTGACTGCAAACACCTGAGGAGAAAATCAGTTTGGTTATAGGACAGAGCCGAACATGAGCCTGGACGACAAAGACGAAGAGTGCAGAGGTTTGGAATTCACCAGAAATGGCTGACAGCAGCAGAAATGTGAGACATTTAGTTAAAGTCATCATGGTCGTTTGTTGAACGTCTGGTTGGTGGTTTGGTTTGTCATCAGTTTGAAGGGAGATTAATACAGATGGAGGAGGTCATGATTTGCATTGACTCCTCCTCACAATGATGAAAATGTATCGATCAACTGAAGGGATTTTATCTCATTTCTTATTTTACTCGTTTTAACTTTTTGTTCATTATATTATAATGTTAGTTACAAAATGATTTATATAAATATATTTACATGTGAGAGTGTTTTATTCATATATATATATATATATATATAGTGTCGTCTCTGTTAGTTACAAATGAAAGTAAATTATGGTAATTTGTCATCAATTGTTATTTTATCTTTCCAAAAATCACGTAAACTTTATTATCTTTATTAACTTTTATGTACATTTTGTAAAAAAATAAATTCTCAGAGTAACTAATGGATTTTTGAGATCATCAGAAAACACAATTTCTTGTATGTTTTTATTATTTATCATAAACTAAAATTATACACACTGACATGTCAGTCACTGTGATGTCAGAGTATTAAAAGTGGTATAAATAGTTACTGTTAAATGACGTTATGACCCATGTCTGATTCCTCTTTACAGTAACAGTGAACTGGTCTGAAATCACCAGTAGTCTTTGGGCTCCTCCTCTGGTGGCTTCATGTAACTAGTGTTCAGGCACTGAGGGGTTTTTGTTCAGGTCGGCTGATGGTTTGTATCATTGTGTGTCTCTGGCACAGTAATACACAGCAGTGTCTCCAGGCTGCACGTTCTGTCCCTTTAGAGTCACTGTTTTGCTGGAAGTGTCTAATTCGATACTGAACTTGTTCTTTAGTGAATCTTTATAGTATGAAGCATCTGTACGTTTCCACCCAATCCACTCCAGTCCTTTTCCTGCAGGCTGTCTGATCCAAGCTGTGTAGCGTAGTAGCTAAGAGAATAAGAGACCTGGCAGCTGATGGTCAGAGGTTGACCTGGCTGCACAGTCACAGAGGCTGGCTGCGTCAACCGTTCACACTTCACATCTGTTAAAAGAAGAATGTTTTGTCATAAATCATTAAGTTGTCCTGCAAAAGAAAAAGTGGTGACTCTATGACAAATCCAGGGAGACTCACATGATCCAGCTGCCAACAGCAGCAGCACAGCTACAGGAAACATGGTTAATGGTGAATCTGACGTGCCGTCAACTCCCCTGTCAGTCTGTTGGGAAGTTTTTATAGTTGAGTAACAAGGAAGGTCTCTGAGTTTGCATAGAATCAAATATACGAATCATCAGTGATGGTGTCACTGGGGGTAATAGAATAGAATAGGCTGCTCAGTGTTATTAGATCAGCTCTGGGAAAACATGACAGGGAATCACCTCTGCTTACTATAAAATATGATGTATTTTGATCTCATTATTTACTCAATTTTAACACATTGAAATCACATTGTAAGGCTGATTAAACCGTTAGCTTTGCTTTTACAGTAAACAATTAAGGCGCATATGTATTGTTTTGACATTTCAGAAATGCAATGATTATTGATTTGGACAAATTTACGATTATCAATGGGAATACAGATTCTAGGGCCATTGCTACAAGCAATCCTGTCCTTGTATAATATAAAGTGATAATTGTGTCTCCTGTGTTCTGGGGGGAACTCAAACTGAGCATTGACCTACAGGCCAAGGTCCCTCTTCACCAGCCCTGTGTTGGGACCAGGTATTTGTGAACTACAGTTCGGCCTACATGTGTAGTCCAAGCCTGGAGCACATGTTCTTTGTTCTGGAGAAACCAGAGCAGCCAGAACTCAGTCTCCCAGTGTGCTTCAACGTCACACAGAGGTGTGAAAACCGACCGGGAACACAAGTTTCAACCACTATTGGTCACTCTGGGCCCCATGATCCATGAGGTCACCAGGCCAATATAAGCCAAGTCCCCCCTCTCTTCTTTCTCTTTCTACGCAACCCTCCGAGAGGAGAAGTGAGGCTGTCCAGCTCACTTGCTCTTTCAACTCAACACAACTCTCCCAGAGGAGCCCACCTCTCTTTCTGCTCAACTTCAATGGAGGAGAGGTGCAGCTTGCAGCTCACCTCACCAAGGAAACCTCCTCCCAATCCAAGCTCTACCATCCTTCAAGCAGGCCTGACTGGAGCAGACTGCTAAAACCTTCCGAAAGGCAGCTACGCATAAGCCTGCCTGAGAACTTCAAACAGCACAAGAGCTGCATCGCACAGCAGAACCACAACAGGAGCTGCAACCCAGCAAGACGACTTCACTGGACTTCGAACAGCACATCAACCTTTTTTCCCTTTTCATGGACGGGTAACACAACTGGGCTTAATAATTATACTAGGCAAAGCAAACACTGTTTATTCGATTCCATGTGATGTTTATTAGTTTGATTTGTGTTGCTGTGATATTTTGGTTACAAGTTATTTGAAAGTTAATGTTAGTTATGCTCTTCACAGTCTTTCTCTGCATGCATCTAGTAACTTTCTCTAATTTGGCACCAACACACAAACACACATATCTCCACACACATCTCTCTGACCCCCGCTACATGTCGTTAACATACATGGGGGGATGGTTTATTGCCTTCATAGGGGCCACCCGCCATTTTGAAAGCACACTGACTCACACAGACACACACACGCACGCATACTCACATACACATATTTATATAGTAAGTACATCTTTAGTAATTCGTGTTTTTATACTTTATTATCTTCATAATAAATGTTTTTCTTTCACAAATGTTGTTTTAATGAATGTTGCATAAGTGTGAATTTTGCCAACCTCTACACTGTCAAGAACTCTATATCCTTCAACTTTGCTAACTATCTCTATGGTAATTTTGGTTATAGTTATTAATTTAATTGTTATTCAGAGTTCCAAATTCGTAGTTAGTACTTTCATGAGACTTAATCAATAAATTGGCTATCTTGTCCCTTCCTTTGAATGGTGGTGCCCCGAGGTAACTTTAATAAATTCAAGTTATTATTTAATATTAATATTTTTAACATGAATATTCAATATTTTACTTTGACAACCAAATTTATTGAATGCCGAAAGGCACACCATTTAATGGTATCACGTTTAATGCATTATTGCACAACAGTAGAATTCAGAAGGAGACTCTCTAGTTTATCGTCTAACATAGTAAAAACGTTTCACATCATGATGCCATAACTTGTATTATAGAATATAAGTGTTTGCAGAAAGGGGATAAATGGATGGATAAAGCTCATTTACATGATTTGATCAAGTTCTGCGACATTCTTGGTTTTAAGACGTGGAGATTCTGCTGCTCTTGAGCAAGGTGGGTGATTTCTTGACATGTTATGCAGGAGGAATGAGTGAACTGATGAAAAGAGTTCCTGCAGTTATAAAACCTTCATGAAACGGACTGATTCCTCTTTACAGTAACAGTGAACTGGTCTGAAATCACCAGTAGTCTTTGGGCTCCTCCTCTGGTGGCTTCATGTAACTAGTGTTCAGGCACTGAGGGGTTTTTGTTCAGGTCGGCTGATGGTTTGTATCATTGTGTGTCTCTGGCACAGTAATACACAGCAGTGTCTCCAGGCTGCACATTCTGTCCCTTTAGAGTCACTGTTTTGCTGGAAGTGTCTAATTCGATACTGAACTTGTTCTTTAGTGAATCTTTATAGTATGAATATCCTGTAGATTTCTGTCCAATCCACTCCAGTCCTTTTCCTGCAGGCTGTCTGATCCAAGCTGTACCGTAGCTGCTGAGAGAATAAGAGACCTGGCAGCTGATGGTCAGAGGTTGACCTGGCTGCACAGTCACAGAGGCTGGCTGCGTCAACCGTTCACACTTCACATCTGTTAAAAGAAGAATGTTTTGTCATAAATCATTAAGTTGTCCTGCAAAAGAAAAAGTGGTGACTCTATGACAAATCCAGGGAGACTCACATGATCCAGCTGCCAACAGCAGCAGCACAGCTACAGGAAACATGGTTAATGGTGAATCTGACGTGCCGTCAACTCCCCTGTCAGTCTGTTAGGAAGTTTTTATAGTTGAGTAACAAGGAAGGTCTCTGAGTTTGCATAGAATCAAATATACGAATCATCAGTGATGGTGTCACTGGGGGTAATAGAATAGAATAGGCTGCTCAGTGTTATTAGATCAGCTCTGGGAAAACATGACAGGGAATCACCTCTGCTTACTATAAAATATGATGTATTTTGATCTCATTATTTACTCAATTTAACACATTGAAATCACATTGTAAGGCTGATTAAACCGTTAGCTTTGCTTTTACAGTAAACAATTAAGGCACATATGTATTGTTTTGACATTTCAGAAATGCAATGATTATTTGATTGGGACAAATTTACCATTATCAATGGGAATACAGATTCTAGGGCCATTGCTACCAGCAATCCCGTCCTTGTATAATACGAAGTGATAATTGTGTCTTCTGTGTTCTGGGGAGGAACTCAAACTGAGCATTGACCTACAGGCCAAGGTCCCTCTTCACCAGCCCTGTTTGTGATTCACTTGAGTTCAAGATGCAGCCAGGGGGAGGACTGTGTCCAGTTTGGGGGACTCAGAACTTCCTCTTTGCTATTTGCAGATGATATGGTTCTGTTCGCTTCATCAGATTGTGACCTGCATGTGTTCTAGGATGGATTGCAGCTGGGATGACGGTCAGCACCTTTAACTCTGAGGCCATGGTTCTCTGCTAGAAAACAACAGATTCATTCTTTGGGTTGGGACGGAGATTCTACACCAAATGAAGGAGTTTAATTATCTCTGGGTCTTGTTAATGAGTAAGGTAGAATTCAGCAGGAGACTGACTGTTTAGAGCAATGTTGGAGGCTGAAATAACTTCTCCTCATCAACTGCTGACTTATTTGCAACTTTTAGGACTCACTCCTGCAACATTTCCATACATGACTCTCTAGCATGTGTCAGAATGCGTGGAAGTGTTTAGCTGCCATGCCAGAAAAAGACAAACACGTGTATCATAAAGACTTGAACACGTTATTGTTATAAAAATATGTTTTTCATGTTATTGTAGCAACTTTCATCACATAACAAGGAACTCTTCTTCTCATTTGAATGTACTGTTTATCGTCATTGCAAAAACGTTTCACATCATGATGCCATAACTTATATAATAGAATATAAGTGTGTGCAGAAAGGGGATAAATGGATGGATAAAGCTCATTTACATGATTTGATCAAGTTCTGTAACATTCTTGGTTTTAAGACGTGGAGATTCTTCTGCTCTTGAGCAAGGTGGGTGATTTCTTGACATGTTATGCAGGAGGAATGAGTGAACTGAGGAAAAGAGTTCCTGCAGTTATAAAACCTTCATGAAACGGACTGATTCCTCTTTACAGTAACAGTGAACTGGTCTGAAGTCACCAGTAGTCTTTGGGCTCCTCCTCTGGTGGCTTCATGTAACTAGTGTTCAGGCACTGAGGGGTTTTTGTTCAGGTCGGCTGATGGTTTGTATCATTGTGTGTCTCTGGCACAGTAATACACAGCAGTGTCTCCAGGCTGCACGTTCTGTCCCTTTAGAGTCACTGTTTTGCTGGAAGTGTCTAATTCGATACTGAACTTGTTCTTTAGTGAATCTTTATAGTATGTGCTGTATCCACCACCACTGCTTCCAATCCACTCCAGTCCTTTTCCTGCAGGCTGTCTGATCCAAGCTGTGTAGTAGCTGCTGAGAGAATAAGAGACCTGGCAGCTGATGGTCAGAGGTTGACCTGGCTGCACAGTCACAGAGGCTGGCTGCGTCAACCGTTCACACTTCACATCTGTTAAAAGAAGAATGTTTTGTCATAAATCATTAAGTTGTCCTGCAAAAGAAAAAGTGGTGACTCTATGACAAATCCAGGGAGACTCACATGATCCAGCTGCCAACAGCAGCAGCACAGCTACAGGAAACATGGTTAATGGTGAATCTGACGTGCCGTCAACTCCCCTGTCAGTCTGTTGGGAAGTTTTTATAGTTGAGTAACAAGGAAGGTCTCTGAGTTTGCATAGAATCAAATATACGAATCATCAGTGATGGTGTCACTGGGGGTAATATAATAGAATAGGCTGCTCAGTGTTATTAGATCAGCTCTGGGAAAACATGTCAGGGAATCACCTCTGCTTACTATAAAATATGATGTATTTTGGTTTCATTATTTACTCAATTTTAACACATTGAAATCACATTGTAAGGCTGATTAAACCGTTAGCTTTGCTTTCACAGTAAACAGTTCACAATTGAAATCACACATTTGTTGACAGGGTGATGATCCAATCACAGGCTCTCAGAACAGATGAAATTATTAACTGTAAGCAATTGTGTTTGTTAGTGTCCACTGAAAAAACTGACTCTGTGTTAGTAACATATACATATTAGATAAACTGTCACATTTTCTACATAGTATTATTAATTAGATTTTGTGTTAGTTAGTGTATGTTCACTGTACGGCCGTCATTGTGACCCTTGTTTTAAAAAGTCTCTGTCAGTCATGTTTTTAAAAGAGGGACTTCAACATATTCACATTTCACTCATGAATTCTTAAACAGTGGGTGGTTGAGTTTGAAGGTTTATAGTTCACTATGAAGAGATTACCCTGCCTTTAAGCTCGTGCATGCTGGAAAACACTCCTGGATGTATAATATGTCCATGGATACGCCACAGTGCTGAAGACATTATTTGGAAAAGATGAAAATGAATGAATGGATGGGGGAAAGGATTTTTTGGATGATGAGTTTATATCACAAATGTGTGCCGAACATGAGCCTGGACGACAAAGACGAAGAGTGCAGAGGTGTGGAATTCACCAGAAATGGCTGACAGCAGCAGAAATGTGAGACATTTAGTTAAAGTCATCATGGTCGTTTGTTGAACGTCTGGTTGGTGGTTTGGTTTGTCATCAGTTTGAAGGGAGATTAATACAGATGGAGGAGGTCGTGATTTGCATTGACTCCTCCTCACAATGATGAAAATGTATCGATCAACTGAAGGGATTTTATCTCATTTATTATTTTACTCGTTTTAACTTTTGTTCATTATATTATGTTAGTTACAAAATATTTTATATGAATATATTTCCATGTGTGGGTGTGTTATATATATATATATATATATATATATATATATATATATATATATATATATATATAAGTTTGTCTCTGTTAGTTACAAATGAAAGTAAATTGTGGTTATTTGTCATCAATTGTAATTTTTTCTTCTCAAACATCACTGAAACTTTATTATCTTTATTAATCTTTACATCAGTTTTGTCAAAACAGAAAATCTTAGACTAACTAATGGATTTTGAGACAAATCAGAAAAAACAATTTCTTGTATTTTTTTAATTATTTCTCATAGACTAAAATTATACACAATGACATGTCAGTCAGTGTGATGTCAGAGTATTAAAGTGGTATAAATAGTTACTGTTAAATGACGTTATGACCCATGACTGATTCCTCTTTACAGTAACAGTGAACTGGTCTGAAATCACCAGTAGTCTTTGGGCTCCTCCTCTGGTGGCTTCATGTAACTAGTGTTCAGGCACTGAGGGGTTTTTGTTCAGGTCGGCTGATGGTTTGTATCATTGTGTGTCTCTGGCACAGTAATACACAGCAGTGTCTCCAGGCTGCACGTTCTGTCCCTTTAGAGTCACTGTGTTGCTGGAAGTGTCTAATTCGATACTGAACTTGTTCTTTAGTGAATCTTTATAGTATGAAGCTGTTGTATGTTTCATTCCAATCCACTCCAGTCCTTTTCCTGCAGGCTGTCTGATCCAAGCTGTGTAGTAGCCAAGAGAATAAGAGACCTGGCAGCTGATGGTCAGAGGTTGACCTGGCTGCACAGTCACAGAGGCTGGCTGTGTCAACCGTTCGCACTTCACATCTGTTAAAAGAAGAATGTTTTGTCATAAATCATTAAGTTGTCCTGCAAAAGAAAAAGTGGTGACTCTATGACAAATCCAGGGAGACTCACATGATCCAGCTGCCAACAGCAGCAGTTTTAACACATTGAAATCACATTGTAAGGCTGATTAAACCGTTAGCTTTGCTTTTACAGTAAACAATTAAAGTACATATGTATTGTTTTGACATTTCAGAAATGCAATGATTTTTGAGTTGGGCAAATTTACCATTATCAATGGGAATACAGATTCTAGGGTCATTGCTACGAGCAATCCCGTCCTTGTATAATATGAAGTGATAATTGTTTCTTCTGTGTTCTGGGGAGGAACTCAAACTGAGCATTGACCTACAGACCAAGGTCCCTCTTCACCAGCCCTGTTTGTGATTCACATGAGTTCAAGATGCAGCCAGGGGGAGGACTGTGTCCAGTTTGAGGGACTCAGAACTTCCTCTTTGCTATTTGCAGATGATATGGTTCTGTTGGCTTCATCAGATTGTGACCTGCATGTGTTCTGGGATGGATTGCAGCTGGGATGACGGTCAGCACCTTTAACTCTGAGGCCATGGTTCTCTGCTAGAAAACAACAGATTCATTCTTTGGGTTGGGACTGTGATGGAAATCTGGAAATACAAGAGGCTGGAAACACCAAAGTTATCTTTGTGTATTTTAATAGGGGCTTTCTGCAGAAAGGATCAACACAGAGAGTCACAGGGATCTCAGAGTGAAGATGGAGAACAGTCAAATGCATGGATCTTATATAGGAGGACTAAGGCTATCTCTCAGAACCAGTTCAGACTGGTTCTGTAGGCGCAGGTTGAGAGAGGAATCTAAACACAGACAACTGATTTACATATGTTTCCTTTGGAGATAAGCAGACATACATTCAGTTCTTTGGAGAGTAAATAAGTGGCTGAAGGGTCTGGCAGTTTTCAGGTCATACACAGTTCAGACCATAAAACAGCTCAGGTCATAAAGTATTTGGACAGTTTGTATATTTATGTAGATACAGGTCATAAATGTCTTTAGACAGGCCTGCAAAAACTTACTTTCCAACTACAAAATAGTTTTCAACCACACTTAGTTAATCTTTCGACTACAGGACGGAGATTCTACACCAAATGAAGGATTTTAATTATCTCTGGGTCTTGTTAATGAGTAAGGTAGAATTCAACAGGAGACTGATAGTTTAGAGCAATGTTGGAGGCTGAAATAACTTTTCCTCATCAACTGCTGACTTATTTGCAACTTTTAGGACTCACTCCTGCAACATTTCCATACATGACTCTCTAGCATGTGTCAGAATGCATGGAAGTGTTTAACTGCCACGCCAGGAAAAGAAAACACGTGTATCATAAAGACTTGAACACGTTATTGTTTTAAAAATATGTTTTTCATGTTATTGTAGCCACTTTCATCACTTAACAAGAAACTCTTCTTGTCATTAGAATGTACTGTTTATCGTCTAACATAGAAAACAAGTTTCACATCATGATGCCATAACTTATATAATAGAATATAAGTGTGTGCAGAAAGGGGATAAATGGATGGATAAAGCTCATTTACATGATTTGATCAAGTTCTGTAACATTCTTGGTTTTAAGACGTGGAGATTCTGCTGCTCTTGAGCAAGGTGGGTGATTTCTTGATATGTTATGCAAGAGGAATGAGAGAACTGATGAAAAGAGTTCCTGCAGTTATAAAACCTTCATGAAACGGACTGATTCCTCATTACAGTAACAGTGAACTGGTCTGAAATCACCAGAAGTCTTTGGGCTCCTCCTCTGGTGGCTTCATGTAACTAGTGTTCAGGCACTGAGGGGTTTTTGTTCAGGTCGGCTGATGGTTTGTATCATTGTGTGTCTCTGGCACAGTAATACACAGCAGTGTCTCCAGGCTGCACGTTCTGTCCCTTTAGAGTCACTGTGTTGCTGGAAGTGTCTAATTCGATACTGAACTTGTTCTTTAGTGAATCTTTATAGAGTGAAGATCCTGTATATTTCTGTCCAATCCACTCCAGTCCTTTTCCTGCAGGCTGTCTGATCCAAGCTGTCCAGTAGCTGCCAATAGAATAAGAGACCTGGCAGCTGATGGTCAGAGGTTGACCTGGCTGCACAGTCACAGAGGCTGGCTGCGTCAACCGTTCACACTTCACATCTGTTAAAAGAAGAATGTTTTGTCATAAATCATTAAGTTGTCCTGCAAAAGAAAAAGTGGTGACTCTATGACAAATCCAGGGAGACTCACATGATCCAGCTGCCAACAGCAGCAGCACAGCTACAGGAAACATGGTTAATGGTGAATCTGACGTGCCGTCAACTCCCCTGTCAGTCTGTTGGGAAGTTTTTATAGTTGAGTAACAAGGAAGGTCTCTGAGTTTGCATAGAATCAAATATACGAATCATCAGTGATGGTGTCACTGGGGGTAATAGAATAGAATAGGCTGCTCAGTGTTATTAGATCAGCTCTGGGAAAACATGACAGGGAATCACCTCTGCTTACTATAAAATATGATGTATTTTGATTTCATTATTTACTCAATTTGAACACATTGAAATCACATTGTAAGGCTGATTAAACTGTTAGCTTTGCTTTTACAGTAAACAATTAAGGCACATATGTATTGTTTTGACATTTCAGATTGTACCTGGTGAAACGTGATAATTTTTTGATTCTGACAAATTTACCATTATCAATGGGAATACAGATTCTTGTATAATATGAAGTGATAATTGTGTCTCCTGTGTTCTGGGGAGGAACTCAAACTGAGCATTGACCTACAGGCCAAGGTCCCTCTTCACCAGCCCTGTTTGTGATTCACATGAGTTCAAGATGCAGCCAGGGGGAGGACTGTGTCCAGTTTGGGGGACTCAGAACAGCCTCTTTGCTGTTTGCAGTTGATCTGGTTCTGTTGGCTTCATCAGATTGTGACCTGCATTTGTTCTGGGATGGATTGCAGCTGGGATGACGGTCAGCACCTTTAACTCTGAGGCCATGGTTCTCTGCTAGAATACAACAGATTCATTCTTTGGGTTGGGACTGTGATGGAAATCTGGAAATACAAGAGGCTGGAAACACCAAAGTTATCTATGTGTATTTTAATAGGGGCTTTCTGCAGAAAGGATCAACACAGAGAGTCACAGGGATTTCAGAGTGAAGATGGAGAACAGTCAAATGCATGGATCTTATATAGGAGGACTAAGGCTATCTCTCAGAACCAGTTCAGACTGGTTCTGTAGGCGCAGGTTGAGAGAGGAATCTAAACACAGACAACTGATTTACATATGTTTCCTTTGGAGATAAGCAGACATACATTCAGTTCTTTGGAGAGTAAATAAGTGGCTAAAGGGTCTGGCAGTTTTCAGGTCATACACAGTTCAGACCATGAAACAGCTCAGGTCATAAAGTATTTGGACAGTTTGTATATGTATGTAGATACAGGTCATAAAAGTCTTTAGACAGGGCTGCAAAAACATACTTTCCAACTACAAAATAGTTTTCAACCACACTTTGCTAATTTTTCTACTACAGGACGGAGATTCTACACCAAATGAAAGAGTTTAATTATCTCTGGGTCTTGATAATGAGTAATGTGGAATTCAGCAGGAGACTGACCGTTTAGAGCAATGTTGGAGGCTGAAATAACTTTTCCTCATCAACTGCTGACTTATTTGCAACTTTTAGGACTCACTCCTGCAACATTTCCATCCATGACTCTCTAGCATGTGTCAGAATGCATTGAAGTGTTTCGCTGCCACGCCAGGAAAAGAAAAACATGTGTTTCATAAAAACCTGAAAACGTTATTGTTATAAAAATATGTTTTTCATGTTATTGAAGCAACTTTCATCACATAACAAGGAACTCTTCTTGTTATTAGAATGTACTGTTTATGGTCTAACATCGTAAAAACAAATCACATCATGATACCATAACTTATATAATAGAATATAAGTGTTTGCAGAAAGGGGATAAATGGATGGATAAAGCTCATTTACATGATTTGATCAAGTTCTGTAACATTCTTGGTTTTAAGACGTGGAGATTCTGCTGCTCTTGAGCAAGGTGGGTGATTTCTTGACATGTTATGCAGGAGGAATGAGAGAACTGATGAAAAGAGTTCCTGCAGTTATAAAACCTTCATGAAACGGACTGATTCCTCTTTACAGTAACAGTGAACTGGTCTGAAATCACCAGTAGTCTTTGGGCTCCTCCTCTGGTGGCTTCATGTAACTAGTGTTCAGGCACTGAGGGGTTTTTGTTCAGGTCGGCTGATACTTTGTATCGTTGTGTGTCTCTGGCACAGTAATACACAGCAGTGTCTCCAGGCTGCACGTTCTGTCCCTTTAGAGTCACTGTTTTGCTGGAAGTGTCTAATTCGATACTGAACTTGTTCTTTAGTGAATCTTTATAGTATGTGCTGTATCCACCACCACTGCTTCCAATCCACTCCAGTCCTTTTCCTGCAGGCTGTCTGATCCAAGCTGTGTAGTGGCTGCTGAGAGAATAAGAGACCTGGCAGCTGATGGTCAGAGGTTGACCTGGCTGCACAGTCACAGAGGCTGGCTGCGTCAACCGTTCACACTTCACATCTGTTGAAAGAAGAATGTTTTGTCATAAATCATTAAGTTGTCCTGCAAAAGAAAAAGTGGTGACTCTATGACAAATCCAGGGAGACTCACATGATCCAGCTGCCAACAGCAGCAGCACAGCTACAGGAAACATGGTTAATGGTGAATCTGACGTGCCGTCAACTCCCCTGTCAGTCTGTTGGGAAGTTTTTATAGTTGAGTAACAAGGAAGGTCTCTGAGTTTGCATAGAATCAAATATACGAATCATCAGTGATGGTGTCACTGGGGGTAATAGAATAGAATAGGCTGCTCAGTGTTATTAGATCAGCTCTGGGAAAACATGACAGGGAATCACCTCTGCTTACTATAAAATATGATGTATTTTGATCTCATTATTTACTCAATTTTAACACATTGAAATCACATTGTAAGGCTGATTAAACCGTTAGCTTTGCTTTTACAGTAAACAATTAAGGCACATATGTATTGTTTTGACATTTCAGAAATGCAATGATTTTTGATTAGGACACATTTACCATTATCAATGTGAATACAGATTCTAGGGCCATTGCTACGAGCAATCCCGTCCAACATGGAAACAAATACTATTTGTTGTACCTTCACTCCTCTGCTGCTCAGCAAATACATTTCTGATTGAAAACAGCTCATCGCAGCAGGTTTATATTTGTGTGTTTAGTTGCACGATATGAAATATTGTTGGCACCAGGGAAATATCTTGGACTTTTCAAGAGGAGAGAACGTTTACCTCTGTTAGTTACCTCTAGCACAGATATCTGAGGGGCAACATTGTGCTCTGAGATGGTGCATGTATGTGTGCGGTCGTATTTAGATTTATTAAGTATTGTCATGAATAAAATATATGAGCTGCATTCAGGAACAAACAATTAACCACAAGCCAAGGCACAGTACGCTTTAATTCAATCAAGCCGCGACAAATTAAACACATTTATAGTTCACTTTTAGTTCACTGTTTCACTGATCATTTATAAAAATCAGTTCCCTAAATACCAGAAAAACCAAACACTGTTTCCTGCAATGGGACCCATGTCATCAGCAGTGGGTAAGACTCAAAACAACTTATATCCCAATCAACAAAATTATGCTTCTAGTTATAAGTTAGTACATTAACATTTTTCATTATACTGCTTTTTATGGTTTTTATACTATTTATTTGGGTTTTATTTGTATTTTTTTATGCTTTTATTTGTAAGAGACAGTGACGACAGACAGGAACTGGAGGAAAGTAGTGGATATACATTTGTGGTCATGTTGTGAGAGCCCTATAACCACTCAGCTATATATTGTTTTCATATAAAATCTAACGCCAACTGTCATTTATGTAGAAAGCCATGGTTTACACATATCTCTCAATCATATTAAGTCAAAGAAAAATCTCAGAGTTTAGGTTTCTTATTTAATGTGTCTTTAGTTTGTGATATTGACTCAGCAACCATCTTTTCTTCAGATCACAATGTTGAATAAAACTGTGCAATCATGAGCTTAGTTCAAAAAGCAGTATTCCTTTCATGAATACAAAATATATTCAGTGTTTTATTTTTTATGTTTAAAAAATAAATTGGAGGAATTTTTAGATATTGACACTTTTTATTGTAGCTTAGGACATGGGGGGGGGCTTCAACGATTTTCAGTGTTGGAAGAGGAGGATATTTAAACACTCAATGAGTGACACAGTGACAGATGCAATGCTTTGTGTACAGCTCTGTGGCTTCCTGTGTTACTGTGGCTCTCGAGCACAATAATAAACAGCAGAGTCTTCAGTCGTCAGGCTGCTCATGTGCAGATACACCTGGTCCATGTCGTTGTTTCTGGAAATTGTGAAGCGATTCTTGACAGATGCTGAATAATATTTATAGCCTCCTGACGGAGCAGAAATGAAGGCAACCCACTCCAGGCCTTTTCCTTCAGCTTGTCTGATACAGTTGATATCAGCAGAGTCATCAGATATCCCTGCATATGTACACATCAGTTTGTGGGATTCTCCGGGCCGCTTCACCGCCGGTTCAGATTCAGTCAGAGTCTGACTGCAAACACCTGAGGAGAAAATCAGTTTGGTTATAGGACAGAGCCGAACATGAGCCTGGACGACAAAGACGAAGAGTGCAGAGGTTTGGAATTCACCAGAAATGGCTGACAGCAGCAGAAATGTGAGACATTTAGTTAAAGTCATCATGGTCGTTTGTTGAACGTCTGGTTGGTGGTTTGGTTTGTCATCAGTTTGAAGGGAGATTAATACAGATGGAGGAGGTCATGATTTGCATTGACTCCTCCTCATAATGATGAAAGTGTATCGATCAACTGAAGGGATTTTATCTCATTCCTTATTTTACTCGTTTTAATTTTTTGTTCATTATATTATGATGTTAGTTACAAAATGTTTTGTATAAATATATTTACATGTTTGGGTGTGTTTTATATATATATATATATATATATGTATATGTAATTTTGTCTCTGTTAGTTACAAATGAAAGTAAATTATAGTTATTTGTCATCAATTGTAATTTTTTCTTCGCAAAAATCACTGAAACTTTATTATATTTATTCACTTTTAAGTCAGTTTTGTAAAAAAATTCATCTCAGAGTAACTAATGGATTTTTGAGACCATCAGAAAACACAATTTCTTGTATGTTTTTATTATTTATCATGTACTCAAATTAAACACACTGACATGTCAGTCACTGTGATGTCAGAGTATTAAAGTGGTATGAATAGTTACTGTTAAATGACGTTATGACCCATGTCTGATTCCTCTTTACAGTAACAGTGAACTGGTCTGAAATCACCAGTAGTCTTTGGGCTCCTCCTCTGGTGGCTTCATGTAACTAGTGTTCAGGCACTGAGGGGTTTTTGTTCAGGTCGGCTGATGGTTTGTATCATTGTGTGTCTCTGGCACAGTAATACACAGCAGTGTCTCCAAGCTGCACGTTCTGTCCCTTTAGAGTCACTGTTTTGCTGGAAGTGTCTAATTCGATACTGAACTTGTTCTTTAGTGAATCTTTATAGTATGAAGCTCCTGTAGATTTCATTCCAATCCACTCCAGTCCTTTTCCTGCAGGCTGTCTGATCCAAGCTGTGTTGTAGCTGCTGAGAGAATAAGAGACCTGGCAGCTGATGGTCAGAGGTTGACCTGGCTGCACAGTCACAGAGGCTGGCTGCGTCAACCGTTCACACTTCACATCTGTTAAAAGAAGAATGTTTTGTCATAAATCATGAAGTTGTCCTGCAAAAGAAAAAGTGGTGACTCTCTGACAAATCCAGGGAGACTCACATGATCCAGCTGCCAACAGCAGCAGCACAGCTACAGGAAACATGGTTAATGGTGAATCTGACGTGCCGTCAACTCCCCTGTCAGTCTGTTGGGAAGTTTTTATAGTTGAGTAACAAGGAAGGTCTCTGAGTTTGCATAGAATCAAATATACGAATCATTAGTGATGGTGTCACTGGGGGTAATAGAATAGAATAGGCTGCTCAGTGTTATTAGATCAGCTCTGGGAAAACATGAGAGGGAATCACCTCTGCTTACTATAAAATATGATGTATTTGGATCTCATTATTTACTCAATTTTAACACATTGAAATCACATTGTAAGGTTGATTAAACCGTTAGCTTTGCTTTTACAGTAAACAATTAAGGCACATATGTATTGTTTTGACATTTCAGAAATGCAATGATTTTTGATTTGGGCAAATTTACCATTATCAATGGGAATACAGATTCTAGGGCCATTGCTACGAGCAATCCCGTCCTTGTATAATATGAAGTGATAATTGTGTCTTCTGTGTTCTGGGGAGGAACTCAAACTGAGCATTGACCTACAGGCCAAGGTCCCTCTTCACCAGCCCTGTTTGTGATTCACATGAGTTCAAGATGCAGCCAGGGGGAGGACTGTGTCCAGTTTGGGGGACTCAGAACTTCCTCTTTGCTATTTGCAGATGATATGGTTCTGTTGGCTTCATCAGATTGTGACCTGCATGTGTTCTGGGATGGATTGCAGCTGGGATGACGGTCAGCACCTTTAACTCTGAGGCCATGGTTCTCTGCTAGAATACAACAGATTCATTCTTTGGGTTGGGACGGAGATTCTACACCAAATGAAAGAGTTTAATTATCTCTGGGTCTTGTTAATGAGTAAGGTAGAATTCAGCAGGTGACTGACCGTTTAGAACAATGTTGAGGCTGAAATATCTTCTCCTCATCAACTGCTAAGTTATTTGCAACTTTTAGGACTAATTTCTGCAACATTTCCATACATGACTGTCATATATTTAAGCAGCAGTGATGTTGAAGATGATGATGAAGGAATCTCCGCGGACACCGTTCTTGCTGGTATAATAAGGTTTATTTCACAGAAGTTACAGGTCAGGACAGGTACCTAGGTATACCTGGAAACGTTCTCGGCCAATGCAGAAGTCTACCTCGCCGGTGCCGGACAAGCCTTCATATAGGGAAGTTGTATCCGCCCAGGAAATAAGATAAAATGACGTCATACATGGGGGCCTCTAATTCAAAACATGCTTCCTACTTAAAGATGGAAATCCCTCTATCTACTTCCTACTTGAAGATGGAAATCCCTCTATCTAACATGTCAATGAGAGTTTCTCCATGTCAAAGAGAACTTAACGAGTATCATATCGAATAATAATTAGATTCATCTGAGAGTCAGGAAACGAGGGGCCCCCTAATCATGAACATGTCATTAACGAGGGGCCCCCTAACCATGAACATGTCATTAACGAGGGGCCCCCTAACCATGAACATGTCATTAACGAGGGGCCCCCTAATCATGAACATGTCATTAACAATCTATGTTAGCTGAATATACCACATGACTCTCTAACATGTGTCAGAATGCATTGAAGTGTTTAGCTGCCACGCCAGAAGATGAAAAACACGTGTTTCATAAAGACTTGAAAACGTTATTGTTATAAAAATATGTTTTTCATGTTATTGTAGCAACTTTCATCACATAACAAGGAACTCTTCTTGTCATTTGAATGTACTGTTTATCGTCATTGCAAAAACGATTCACATCATGATGCCATAACATATATAATAGAATATAAGTGTTTGCAGAAAGGGGATAAATGGATGAATAAAGCTCATTTACATGATTTGATCAAGTTCTGCAACATTCTTGGTTTTAAGACGTGGAGATTCTGCTGCTCTTGAGCAAGGTGGGTGATTTCTTGACATGTTATGCAGGAGGAATGAGTGAACTGATGAAAAGAGTTCCTGCAGTTATAAAACCTTCATGAAACGGACTGATTCCTCTTTACAGTAACAGTGAACTGGTCTGAAATCACCAGTAGTCTTTGGGCTCCTCCTCTGGTGGCTTCATGTAACTAGTGTTCAGGCACTGAGGGGTTTTTGTTCAGGTCGGCTGATGGTTTGTATCATTGTGTGTCTCTGGCACAGTAATACACAGCAGTGTCTCCAGGCTGCACGTTCTGTCCCTTTAGAGTCACTGTGTTGCTGGAAGTGTCTAATTCGATACTGAACTTGTTCTTTAATGAATCTTTATAGCCTGAATCTCCTGTATATTTCCACCCAATCCACTCCAGTCCTTTTCCTGCAGGCTGTCTGATCCAAGCTGTGTAGTAGCTGCTGACAGAATAAGAGACCTGGCAGCTGATGGTCAGAGGTTGACCTGGCTGCACAGTCACAGAGGCTGGCTGCGTCAACCGTTCACACTTCACATCTGTTAAAAGAAGAATGTTTTGTCATAAATCATTAAGTTGTCCTGCAAAAGAAAAAGTGGTGACTCTATGACAAATCCAGGGAGACTCACATGATCCAGCTGCCAACAGCAGCAGCACAGCTACAGGAAACATGGTTAATGGTGAATCTGACGTGCCGTCAACTCCCCTGTCAATCTGTTGGGAAGTTTTTATAGTTGAGTAACAAGGAAGGTCTCTGAGTTTGCATAGAATCAAATATACGAATCATCAGTGATGGTGTCACTGGGGGTAATAGAATAGAATAGGCTGCTCAGTGTTATTAGATCAGCTCTGGGAAAACATGACAGGGAATCACCTCTGCTTACTATAAAATATGATGTATTTTGATCTCATTATTTACTAAATTTTAACACGTTGAAATCACATTGTCAGGCTGATTAAACCGTTAGCTTTGCTTTTACAGTAAACAATTAAGGCCCATATGTTTTGTTTTGACATTTCAGAATTGCAATGATTTTTGATTTGGACAAATTTACCATTATCAATGGGAATACAGATTCTAGGGCCATTGCTACGAGCAATCCCGTCCAACATAGAAACAAATACCATTTGTTGTACCTTCACTCCTCTGCTGCTCAGCAAATACATTTCTGAGTGAAAACAGCTCATCGCAGCAGGTATATATTTGTGTGTTTAGTTGCACAATATGAAATATTGTGGGCACCAGGGAAATATCTTGGACTTTTCAAGAGGAAAGAACGTTTACCTCTGTTAGTTACCTCTAGCACAGATATCTGAGGGGCAACATTGTGCTCTGAGATGGTGCATGTATGTGTGCGGTCGTATTTAGATTTATTAAGTATTGTCATGAATAAAATATATGAGCTGCATTCAGGAACAAACAATTAACCACAAGCCAAGGCACCGTATGCTTTAATTCAATCAAGCCGCGACAAATTAAACACATTTATAGTTCACTTTTAGTTCACTGTTTCACTGATCATTCATAAAAATCAGTTCACTAAATACCAGAAAAACCAAACACTGTTTCCTGCAATGGGACCCATGTCATCAGCAGTGGGTAAGATTCAAAACAACTTAAATCCCAATCAACAAAATTATACTTCTAGTTATAAGTTAGTACATTCAAATGTTTCATTATACGGCTTTTAACAGTTTTTACATTATTTTATTCTGGGGTTTTTTTGTATTTTTGTATTCTTTTATTTGTAAGAGACAGTGACTACAGACAGGAACTGGAGGAAAGTAGCGGATATACATTTGTGGTCATGTTGTGAGAGCCCTATAACCACTCAGCTATGTATTGTTTTCATGTAAAATCTAACGCCAACTGTCATTTATGCAGAAAGCCATGGTTTACACATATCTCTCAATCTGATGAAGTCAAAGACAAATCTCAGAGTTTAGGTTCCTTATTTTATTTGTCTTTATTTTGTGATATTGACTCAGCAACCATCTTTACTTCAGATCACAATGTTGAATAAAACTGTGCAATCATGAGCTTAGTTTAAAAAGCAGTATTCCTTTCATAAATCCAAATATATTCAGTGTTTTTTTATTTGTTTAAAATATCAATTGGAGGAATTTTTAGATATTGATACTTTTTATTGTAGCTTTGGACATGGGGGGGGGCTTCAACGATTTTCAGTGTTGGAAGAGGAGGATATTTAAACACTCAATGAGTGACACAGGGACAGATGCAATGCTTTGTGTACAGCTCTGTGGCTTCCTGTGTTACTGTGGATCTCGAGCACAATAATAAACAGCAGAGTCTTCAGTTGTCAGGCTGCTCATGTGCAGATACACCTGGTCCATGTTGTTGTTTCTGGAAATTGTGAAGCGATTCTTGACAGATGCTAAATAATATTTAGAGCCTCCTGACGGAGCAGAAATGAAGGCAACCCACTCCAGGCCTTTTCCTTCAGCTTGTCTGATCCAGCTGATAAAAGCAGAGTCACCAGATATCCCTGCATATGTACACGTCAGTTTGTGGGATTCTCCGGGCCGCTTCACCGCCGGTTCAGATTCAGTCAGAGTCCGACTGCAAACACCTGAGGAGAAAATCAGTTTGGTTATAGGACAGAGCCGAACATGAGCCTGGACGACAAAGACGAAGAGTGCAGAGGTTTGGAATTCACCAGAAATGGCTGACAGCAGCAGAAATGTGAGACATTTAGTTAAAGTCATCATGGTCGTTTGTTGAACGTCTGGTTGGTGGTTTGGTTTGTCATCAGTTTGAAGGGAGATTAATACAGATGGAGGAGGTCATGATTTGCATTGACTCCTCCTCATAATGATGAAAATGTATCGATCAACTGAAGGGATTTTATCTCATTTCCTATTTTACTCGTTTTAATTTTTTGTTCATTATATTATGATGTTAGTTTCAAAATGTTTTGTATGAATATATTTACATGTTTGGGTGTGTTTTATATATATATATATATATATGTATATGTAATTTTGTCTCTGTTAGTTACAAATGAAAGTAAATTATAGTTATTTGTCATCAATTGTAATTTTTTCTTCGCAAAAATCACTGAAACTTTATTATGTTTATTAACGTTTATGTCAGTTTTGTAAAAAAATTCATCTCAGAGTAACTAATGGATTTTTGAGACCATCAGAAAACACAATTTCTTGTATGTTTTTTAGTATTTATCATGTACTCAAATTAAACACACTGACATGTCAGTCAATGTGATGTCAGAGTATTAAAGTGGTATAAATAGTTACTGTTAAATGACGTTATGACCCATGTCTGATTCCTCTTTACAGTAACAGTGAACTGGTCTGAAATCACCAGTAGTCTTTGGGCTCCTCCTCTGGTGGCTTCATGTAACTAGTGTTCAGGCACTGAGGGGTTTTTGTTCAGATCGGCTGATGGTTTGTATCATTGTGTGTCTCTGGCACAGTAATACACAGCAGTGTCTCCAGGCTGCACGTTCTGTCCCTTTAGAGTCACTGTTTTGCTGGAAGTGTCTAATTCGATACTGAACTTGTTCTTTAGTGAATCTTTATAGTATGTGGTCCATCCAGCCCTGCTTCCAATCCACTCCAGTCCTTTTCCTGCAGGCTGTCTGATCCAATGTGTGCGGTAGCTGCTGAGAGAATAAGAGACCTGGCAGCTGATGGTCAGAGGTTGACCTGGCTGCACAGTCACAGAGGCTGGCTGCGTCAACCGTTCACACTTCACATCTGTTAAAAGAAGAATGTTTTGTCATAAATCATGAAGTTTTCCTGCAAAAGAAAAAGTGGTGACTCTATGACAAATCCAGGGAGACTCACATGATCCAGCTGCCAACAGCAGCAGCACAGCTACAGGAAACATGGTTAATGGTGAATCTGACGTGCCGTCAACTCCCCTGTCAGTCTGTTGGGAAGTTTTTATAGTTGAGTAACAAGGAAGGTCTCTGAGTTTGCATAGAATCAAATATACGAATCATCAGAGATGGTGTCACTGGGGGTAATAGAATAGAATAGGCTGCTCAGTGTTATTAGATCAGCTCTGGGAAAACATGACAGGGAATCACCTCTGCTTACTATAAAATATGTTGTATTTTGATCTCATTATTTATTCAATTTTAACACATTGAAATCACATTGTAAGGCTGATTAAACCGTTTACAGTAAATAATTAAGGCACATATGTATTGTTTTGACCTTTCAGAAATGCAATGATTTTTGATAAGGAGATATTTACCATTATCAATGGGAATACAGATTCTAGGGCCATTGCTACGAGCAATCCCGTCCAACATGGAAACAAATACCATTTGTTGTACCTTCACTCCTCTGCTGCTCAGCAAATACATTTCTGAGTGAAAACAGCTCATCGCAGCAGGTTTATATTTGTGTGTTTAGTTGCATGATATGAAATATTGTGGGCACCAGGGAAATATCTTGGACTTTTCAAGAGGAGAGAACGTTTACCTCTGTTAGTTACCTCTAGCACAGATATCTGAGGGGCAACATTGTGCTCTGAGATGGTGCATGTATGTGTGCGGTCATATTTAGATTTATTAAGTATTGTCATGAATAAAATATATGAGCTGCATTCAGGAAAAAACAATTAACCACAAGCCAAGGCACGGTACGCTTTAATTCAATCAAGCCGCGAAAAATTAAACACATT
The DNA here is from genome assembly GCF_009819705.1 of Hippoglossus hippoglossus. NCBI lineage: Eukaryota > Metazoa > Chordata > Actinopteri > Pleuronectiformes > Pleuronectidae > Hippoglossus > Hippoglossus hippoglossus. The sequence goes on from NC_047158.1 coordinate 17,164,075, forward strand.
TATAGTTCACTTTTAGTTCACTGTTTCACTGATCGTTTATAAAAATCAGTTCCCTAAATACCAGAAAAACCAAACACTGTTTCCTGCAATGGGACCCATGTCATCAGCAGTGGGTAAGATTCAAAACAACTTAAATCCCAATCAACAAAATTATACTTCTAGTTATAAGTTAGTACATTAAAATGTTTCATTATACAGATTTTTACAGTTTTTACACTATTTTATTCGGGGTTCTTTTGTATTTTTTATGCTTTTATTTGTAAGAGACAGTGACGACAGACAGCAACTGGAGGAAAGTAGTGGATATACATTTGTGGTCATGTTGTGAGAGCCCTATAACCACTCAGCTATATTGTTTTCATGTAAAATCTAACGCCAACTGTCATTTATGTAGAAAGCCATGGTTTACACATATCTCTCAATCTGATGGGGGAACTTCAACGATTTTCAGTGTTGGAACAGGAGGATATTTAAACACTCAATGAGTGACACAGGGACAGATGCAATGCTTTGTGTACAGCTCTGTGGCTTCCTGTGTTACTGTGGATCTCGAGCACAATAATAAACAGCAGAGTCTTCAGTTGTCAGGCTGCTCATGTGCAGATACACCTGGTCCATGTCGTTGTTTCTGGAAATTGTGAAGCGATTCTTGACAGATGCTGAATAATATTTAGAGCTGCCTGACGGAGCAGAAATGTGGGCAACCCACTCCAGGCCTTTTCCTTCAGCTTGTCTGATCCAGTTGATATAAGCAGAGTCATCAGATATCCCTGCATATGTACACGTCAGTTTGTGGGATTCTCCGGGCCGCTTCACCGCCGGTTCAGATTCAGTCAGAGTCTGACTGCAAACACCTGAGGAGAAAATCAGTTTGGTTATAGGACAGAGCCGAACATGAGCCTGGACGACAAAGACGAAGAGTGCAGAGGTTTGGAATTCACCAGAAATGGCTGACAGCAGCAGAAATGTGAGACATTTAGTTAAAGTCATCATGGTCGTTTGTTGAACGTCTGGTTGGTGGTTTGGTTTGTCATCAGTTTGAAGGGAGATTAATACAGATGGAGGAGGTCATGATTTGCATTGACTCCTCCTCACAATGATGAAAATGTATCGATCAACTGAAGGGATTTTATCTCATTTATTATTTTACTCGTTTTAACTTTTTGTTCATTATATTATAATGTTAGTTACAAAATGATTTATATAAATATATTTACATGTGTGGGTGTGTTTTATATATATATAAATATATATATATAATTTTGTCTAAGTTAGTTACAAATGAAAGTAAATTATGGTAATTTTTACTTCTCAAACATCACTGAAACTTTATTAACTTTATTAATCTTTATATCAGTTTTGTAAAAACTAAAAATCTTAGAGAAACTAATTGATTTTGAGACAAATCAGAAAACTAAATTCCTTGTATGTTTTTATTATTTATCATAAACTAAAATCATACACACTGACATGTCAGTCACTGTGATGTCAGAGTATTAAAAGTGGTATAAATAGTTACAGTTAAATGACGTTATGACCCATGTCTGATTCCTCTTTACAGTAACAGTGAACTGGTCTGAAATCACCAGTAGTCTTTGGGCTCCTCCTCTGGTGGCTTCATGTAACTAGTGTTCAGGCACTGAGGGGTTTTTGTTCAGGTCGGCTGATGGTTTGTATCATTGTGTTTCTCTGGCACAGTAATACACAGCAGTGTCTCCAGGCTGCACGTTCTGTCCCTTTAGAGTCACTGTGTTGCTGGAAGTGTCTAATTCGATACTGAACTTGTTCTTTAGTGAATCTTTATAGTATGAAGCTGCTGTATGTTTCATCCCAATCCACTCCAGTCCTTTTCCTGCAGGCTGTCTGATCCAAGCTGTGTAGTAGCTGCGGAGAGAATAAGAGACCTGGCAGCTGATGGTCAGAGGTTGACCTGGCTGCACAGTCACAGAGGCTGGCTGCGTCAACCGTTCACACTTCACATCTGTTAAAAGAAGAATGTTTTGTCATGAATCATTAAGTTGTCCTGCAAAAGAAAAAGTCGTGACTCTCTGACAAATCTAGGGAGACTCACATGATCCAGCTGCCAACAGCAGCAGCACAGCTACAGGAAACATGGTTAATGGTGAATCTGACGTGCAGTCAACTCCCCTGTCAGTCTGTTGGGAAGTTTTTATAGTTGAGTAACAAGGAAGGTCTCTGAGTTTGCATAGAATCAAATATACGAATCATCAGTGATGGTGTCACTGGGGGTAATAGAATAGAATAGGCTGCTCAGTGTTATTAGATCATCTCTGGGAAAACATGACAGGGAATCACCTCTGCTTACTATAAAATATGATGTATTTTGATCTCATTATTTACTCAATTTGAACACGTTAAAATCACATTGTAAGGATGATTACACCATTAGCTTTGCTTTTACAGTAAACAATTAAGGCGCATATGTATTGTTTTTACATTTCAGATTGTACCTGGTGAAACGTGATAATTTTTTGATTCTGACAAATTTACCATTATCAATGGGAATACAGATTCTAGGGCCATTGCTACGAGCAATCCCGTCCTTGTATAATATGAAGTGATAATTGTGTCTTCTGTGTTCTGGGGAGGAACTCAAACTGAGCATTGACCTACAGGCCAAGGTCCCTCTTCACCAGCCCTGTTTGTGATTCACATGAGTTCAAGATGCAGCCAGGGGGAGGACTGTGTCCAGTTTGGGGGACTCAGAACTTCCTCTTTGCTATTTGCAGATGATATGGTTCTGTTGGCTTCATCAGATTGTGACCTGCATGTGTTCTGGGATGGATTGCAGCTGGGATGACGGTCAGCACCTTTAACTCTGAGGCCATGGTTCTCTGCTAGAAAACAACAGATTCATTCTTTGGGTTGGGACTATGATGGAAATCTGGAAATACAAGAGGCTGGAAACACCAAAGTTATCTATGTGTATTTTAATAGGGGCTTTCTGCAGAAATGATCAACACAGGGAGTCACAGGGATCTCAGAGTGAAGATGGAGAACAGTCAAATGCATGGATATTATATAGGATGACTAAGGCTATCTCTCAGAATCAGTTCAGACTGGTTCTATAGGCGCAGGTTGAGAGAGGAATCTAAACACAGACAACTGATTTACATATGTTTCCTTTGGAGATAAGCAGACATACATTCAGTTCTTTGGAGAGTAAATAAGTGGCTGAAGGGTCTGGCAGTTTTCAGGTCATACACAGTTCAGACCATAAAACAGCTCAGGTCATAAAGTATTTGGACAGTTTGTATATTTATGTAGATACAGGTCATAAAAGTCTTTAGACAGGGCTGCAAAAACGTACTTTCCAACTACAAAATAGTTTTCAACAACACTTTGCTAATTTTTCTACTACAGGACGGAGATTCTACACCAAATGAAGGAGTTTAATTATCTCTAGGTCTTTTTAATGAGGAAGGTAGAATTCAGCAGGAGACTGACCGTTTAGAGCAATGTTGGAGGCTGAAATAACTTTTCCTCATCAACTGCTAAGTTATTTGCAACTTTTAGGACTAATTTCGGCAACATTTCCATACATGACTGTCGTATATTTAAGCAGCAGTGATGTTGAAGATGATGATGAAG